>NW_006408638.1:559397-581044 GCF_000296735.1 Chrysochloris asiatica
TCCTTATCTTTGAGTTTGGAGAGCTTGACTATGATATGTCTTGGTTATTTTCTTTTAGGGTCTGCCCTTCTTGGAATTCATTGAGCTTCTTGTATGTTTATTTTTTCACTTTTCAGGATGTTGGAGAAATTTTCTTCCAGTAGTTCTTCAACTATTTCCTCTGTGGACTTGTGTGATTTTTCTTGCTCTGTGTTGCACGGTCAGGGAGCTCCAGAAGTCTCTGAAACTGTCACTTTAAATTTTGAGAAGATCTGTGTGCATGCATAGGAAAACCCTCCAGGGGTAGGGGTGGGGTGTCCTTTCACTCAGGCATCCCATCTAGTCACCAGAATGGAAGTTCACAGACAACAGGAGACCAATGAACAGACACTAAAAAAAAAAAAAAAAAGAATGTCCACACCTGTATCTCCGTGGTCCTGTCAGGCGTTTGTGGCTGTTCTGATCCTTCCCCCACTTGGTCTCTCCCAAGATAGCCCCTGGAGCAGTTGAGTGTCTTGAATTAGAAAGCAATGGATCAGGCAGTGTTTCGTTCTGCTGTGCACAGGGTCGCTATGAGTCGGTCCCGACTCAATGGCACCTAACAGCAACAACAGCATGTTGGTCAGCTGGTGAGTGGAACATAGAGAAAGGCAACAAGGATGTTATGGGCTGAGTTTGACCATGTTCCATAAACTCCCATTGACCTGGAGATGAGAGAGATAAGAGGAAGGGCTGGTTGGTCCAAAATGTGATGAGACCTGGGAACTCCTGAGCCCATGGACAAGGACAAAACCACAGAGGGCTAGAGCTGAGAGTCAAGCACCAAGCTGATATGAAGTGAGGGGAGATGCACAAGAATGCCCAAACATGTAGATAGTATTCATTCAACCTAGCCATGATGGCTTGATGATCAGAGCTCAATTAGAGGAAGATAAAAAATAAAAAAAATTTATAAAGGAAACAATTTGATGAACTTGATCTATATTTATGGATGCAGTAGCTCAAAATATCAACTGAGAGGGAAGTAGTCTTTACATCGAGTATCAATACTATCCCCTCTGTATACAGAGTTGGGCACCTTTGACATTAGCTATCTAAAATGGTGGGGTGGGGGGAGCGGTATGAATTTACGAAGTGACTAGCTTACAAGTTTGAAGAGGGAATTTAGTTTCAGATTGTGCAGGGGAAGGTAGAATCCCCACTCAATAGTTTTCATCTTGTCTAGACAGGTCTGGTGAAAGGAGATGAGGAAAAGATTCTTATGATTTAAGAACCTATTCTACAGCACAGCACCACACTAGGACTCCAACTATACTGTGGTGGTGGTGGTGATGTGCCTGGAGTCAGTTTTGATTCATAGAGACTCTGTACAGGGTTTCTGAGGCTGTAAGTCTTTACGGGAGCAGAAAGCGTTGTCTTTATCTCCCAGAACAGCTGGTAGTTTCAAACTGCTGACCTTGTGGTTCGCAGCACGATTCATAACCACTACGCCACCAGCATAAGGCCCTAATCTTCTGTGATACAGAAATTTGAAAGATACCATTTCTCCCCTCATAGATCTTATAGAACAGATGTGATGTGCCAAAAAAACCTGAAGTTCTCAAAATATAATAATTTTTCATAGTTGAAATTTTCAACAGAGGCTTTGTCTTAAAACTATTATTTTTATAACTTTCACATATTTTGGAAAAAATGTTTTTTTTCTAACCATGCTTCCACAAACTCCTGGTCTTTTAAATAAAATACTGTGTACATATATCGTATTTTTTAAATGACATGAATTCTCATAACATAATAAGTCATTCAATGTTCCTTAAATTTTAAAACATTGTTTGATTCTAAACTCCTGGCTCCTTACTAATGTATATTTTGCAGTTTTATATCAGATTTCTGTTTAAGCAATGTTTCTTCCAATATTGGCCTAGCATCGTGCACTTTAATTCAATGTTCTCTTTAGATATCCCTCCCCACCAGTGTGCTGCTAATTGACTATTTTATGGAGTCCCTGTATGGTATAATCAATTAATGTGCTCAGCTGGTAACCAAAATGCTGACAGTTTTTGTTAACTCTTTCAAAGTGTCTACTCAAAGACACTTCAGAAAAAATCTTGGCAATCTACTTTTGTAAAATCAGTCATTGAAAACTCTGTATAGCACAATTCTACTGTGCCACACACAAGGTCAACATGAATCATAGTCAACATGACAGCAAACTTGTTGTTAGGTGCTGACAAGTTGGCTCCAACTCATACTGACCCTACGTTCAGCAGAACGAAACACTGCCTGGTCATTATCAGAATTGTTACTATGCTTGAGGCATTGTTGCAGCCACTATGTCAGTGCATCTCATTGGTGGTCTTCCTCTTCATCTGTGACCCCCTGCTTATCTAAGTATCATGTTTTGTCCAGGAACTAGTCCCTCCTGATAACATACCCAATGTAAATGAGAAGAATTATCCTCATATCTCTTCTAAGGAACTTTCTGGCTGTACTTCTTTCAGAACAGATTTGTTTGTTCCTCTGGCAGTCTATGGTACTTTCAATATTCTTCACCAACACTATAATTCAAATGTATTAATTTTTCTCTGGTCTTCATTATTCATTGTCCAGCTTTTTCATGCATATGAGGCAATTGAAAATACCATGACTTGATTAGGCACACTGGTTTACTAATACATTGCTTTATGGACTTGGAAACCAGTAAACATGTCTGAAGTAAGAGTGAAACATAGACGCTCTTACATAATGCATTGTTTATTATGTGCATATCTGTCTGATGTCTCTTTAGAGGTTTTTTTGTGGTTTTCCTTTTTCTTTTTTTCTATCTTGCTTATACTTGTTCAATTATATTCCACACAAGTGAAGTTGCCATCCAGCTGAATTCAAATAAAGACAAGGAGCTCCTAACTAAGAAAATATTGAAGGATTGGAGAGAATGGAGATAATCTAAGAAATATTTAAAAGGTAGAAATGATAGCATTTCAAGTGGAAGGCAGTGGAAAGAATTGCATGAGGCTGAGTCCCAGTCTCATGCCTGAATGTCTTTGAGAATGGTGTACCAATTCAAATGAGTTGACTTTACTCTCTAAACAGTGGGGAAGACTCTGAGTAGTTTTAATATAACTTGAAGAATTATTATCTGGCCACATATTATGAGATGGATTGGGAAGAGACATTATGGAAAGACAACCTAATAGAAAATGATAAAACTTGTGAAGTCAGTGTACTAATGATAGAATTTTTTTAAGACCATTAACTTATTCATTGCAAATACCTGTTTTCAGCAATATAAACAGCGACTGTACATGTGAGCCTGGCTGGATAGAATACACAGGAATAAAATCAACTACATATGTGGAAAGGGATGATGGAGAAGCTAAATGTCACCCACAAAAATAAGGCCAGATGCCAACTGTAGAACATACTATCAATTGCTCATGCAAGTTGATCTGAAGAAATTAAAACAAATCCACAAGAGCCACATATGACCTTGGGTATATGGGACATTATTTAGAGGCAATCTCAAGAACAGATTTGATGCATTATACATTAGTGACCAAAAACCAGAGGACATGTGGGATAACATCAAGAATCTCATATATGAATAATGTATGTATGACCTTTCTGCCTTTTTAATAACCTCCTTTAAACAGGAAAGGAAGAAAAGACTAGAATGGGTGTCAGGAGAGACTCTAAAGCTTGTTCTTGGACATAGTGAAATTACAGTGACTGGAAGAAATTATGAAGTAAAAGAGCAGACAGAAATTTTCAAAGGACAGCTCAAGAAGACACAGTAAAGTATTATCATGAAATGTGCAAAGACCTGGAGTCAGGAAACTAAAAGAGAAGTATGTGTTCAGCATTTCATTGAAGAAAAAGCCAAGCCTTGGGTTGCAATATTGACTTTAAACCAGGTTAGCTGTTCAAACACACTTGCTGCTCCTCAGAAACCCTATACAGGGTCACTATGCGTTGGGGCTGACTCAACAGCACTTAACAACAAAGAAATGAACCAAATATTGAATGATTCAGAAATCATCAAAAGAAAATGGAAGGAATAGGGAGTCACAGTAACAAAAATAATTAGTCAATATTCAACCATTCAGAAGTAGCATATGAACTGATGATATTGAAGAAAGAATTCCAAGCTGCACTGAACACAGTGACAAAAAAAGATACTCTAGGAATTGAAAGAATACAAATTGAACTATTTCAACAAACTAATGCAGCACAGGAGGCACTCACTTGTCTATGACAACAAATCTGGAAGACAGCTTACCTGGCCAACCGATTGGAAGAAATCCATATCTGCACCCATTACAAAGAAAGATGACCAAATAGAATGAGGAAATCATTAAATAATATCATTAATATCAGATGCAAGTAAAATTATGCAGAAGGCAATTCCAAAACAGTTGCAGCATTATACTAACAGAGAGCTGCCAAAATCTTAAACTGGATTCAGAAGAGTACTTGAAGTAAGGGATATCAGTGCTGACATCAGATGGAACTTGTTTGAAAGTAAAGAACACTTTATTGAGTATGCAAAGGCATTTGACTATGTAGATCATAACAAATTATGAATAACATTGGAAAGAATGAATATTCCAGAATACTTCATTGTGCTTTTGAGAAATCTGTACATTAGTCTAAGAGGTAGTCATTCACACAGAACAAAGGAACACTGAATGGTTTAAAATCAGGAAAGGTGTGCACTAGGACTGTACCCTTTTGTAATACTTAACTCTATCAGTATAGCATATAATCCAAGAAGCAGTATTATATGAAGAAGAATGTGGCATTAAGACTGCAGAAAGATTCATCAACAACCTGCTATATGCAGATGACACAAATTGCTTGCTGGAACCAAAGATCATCTGAAATACTTACTGATAGAGATCAAAGACTAAAGCCTTCAGATGAATTACATCTCAATACAAAGGAAACAAAAATTCTCACAACTGAACCAATAAATAGGATATCATACGCAGAAAAAATTAAAGTTGTCAAAGGTTTCATTTTACTTGTGGTGTCCACAATCAACATTCATGGAAGCAGCAGTCAATAAATTTAACTACTTACTGCGTTAGGCAATTTTGCAGCAAAAGACCCCTTTAAAGTGATAAAAGGCAAAGATATCAGTCTATGGACTAAGGTGTACCTGAAGCAAACTATGGTATTTTCACTTGCCTCTATGCATGTAAAAGTTGAACACTGAATAAGAACGACCCGAGAAGAAGCGATGAATTTGAATTATGGTGTTCGTGAAAAATATTGAACATACCATGAATTACCCAAAGAATGAACAAATCTGTCTTGGAAGAAGTACTGCCAGATTACTACTTGGAAGCAATGATAGAAAGACTTCCTCTCTTGCGGTTTGGACATGACAGGAAGCACCAATCCCTGGAGAATGATATCATGCTTAGTAAAGTGGAAGGTCAGTGAAAAAAAGAAAGACCCTCAGTGAGATGGACTGACACAGTGTCAACAACCATGGACTCAAACATAACAATACTTGTGAGATGGAACAGAAACGGGTAGTGCTTCAATCTGTTGTACATAGGGATGCTATAAGTTGGAACTGACTTGAATGCACCTAACAACAAAAACAACTGTCAGTTGGGGCCATAGCCTGAAACCAGACTGTAAGGTGGTAATAAAGCTAAAATAATCTATCACATGATGAAATAATTGACTGGTTGTGAAGTTAGAGGAAGAAATAATATCAAAGGTGATCCCATGCTTAAATCCAAGTAGCCATGGAATAACATCATCTAAAAGTCTCAAGATGATGTTCAACTAGTACAAATGTTTGCTCAGCTTTTATTTGTTCCTTACATCTATATGAACAGAATAATTAGTCCCCTTTATATATTGCTAGTGAGCTCTGGTAGCGTAGTGGTTACGAATCGGGCTGCGAACCGCAAGGTCAGCAGTTTGAAACTACCAGCCGCTCCGCGGGAGAAAGATGAGGCTTTCTACTCCCGTAAAGATTTACACCCTCGGAAACCCTGTACAGGGTCGCTATGGGTCGGAACCGACTCGATGGCACTTAACAACAAAAACAACATATATTGCTAGGTCTTTACATATTTACTTCATTCTCATAAGGATAAGCCAATCCTATTTAATACTCTATATGACATCAGAAGATACATTTTTCTGAAAAATGAAAACCTAAGGATTTCCTATGTTGACTGTAAAAGAAGAATATAAGATAATATCATTGCAATTCCATTTCTCTATTCCATTCAGAACTTTGAGTCATAAATAAAGCATATAAATATAATAAATACATGCTGCCATTTATTTCAAGGGGACTATTTTAAGAAATATTTTGCTTCAAAATAAGCATGTAACTGCTGCCTTTAGTAACTTTAAAAAGATGTTAATAACAGAAAAGAGTTAACGTTAAAAAGCTATTCCACAGAAAATGACACAGAATACAAATAACAGCTTTTACTTTGTAATGTAAATATAAACTAGAATAATCTTGATTGCAAAGAGGCAAAATCATATGCCTTCATAGAAGAAAATTGTTTGGTTAAAAATAGCAAAATTGCTTTTCTCTCACACTTTCCTAAAGAAATTTTTTTCTTTCTTTTCTTTCTTTTTTTTTTTTTTTTTTATGTGTTTTTCTCCAAGTATTTGGACTTCAAAGTAAAGAACTTTACTTTGTTTTCTCTTTGAATAGAAACAAGTAAAGCAAACGTCACTTAATCATGTCATCTCAACTGTATCAGTCATTGACTTGGTGCTAAATCCTTGCTTCATAACAGTTTTGCAGCTTTTTTACACTTCCTCTTAAGGAAGTGTACTTCTTTCCAAATCATAGAATGAAATATATCATTTTAATATATTTACCTTTTCTAAGAATACATCCTCATTCCATTAAGAAAAGAAACATTTGGCAATTTGCTAGTCACAAAAAGGTAATGTCTTCCTATCGATTTTATCATGCTCTCTTATGATATGACGTACATCCACAAACCATGCATTTTCTCCTACAAATCCTGAGAAATAAGCATTTTCTCTGGATTGAAAAAATGAATAGATAGTACTGAAGACAAATCTTCATAGCAGAGGAATATTTAGTTATACTGTATGGATTATGAACTCAACCTGGTAGTTGATTCTTACTTTGTTTAGTTGCTTGTTTGTTTAAAATGTCAGTAAGACCTCTAGTCAAGGAATACCTCCTCCTCTGCTTCTTTCTTCTCTTCTGTGTCTCATTCCTGCCCCTTTCCTCCCCAACTTTCTTCTTTATCTTCAATACAATTATTTTCCAAAATCCTCTGTCTGTTGCCCACTACCAGAAACTACATGTTTTCATTGAGAGCACCTGCAATTTCCCTTATATAACAATCCTTTTCTATGTAGTCATTTATTCAGTGTCTGTGTACCCAATTGAAATGCAAATCCATGAGAGAGCATGAAGTGTTCATCATTATGGACTAGGTGTCTGCTGCAGTGCCTAACAGGTAGTAGGTGCTAAATAAATACTAGTTAAGTAAGCTAACAAATTACTTTAACTCATGCCTCTAAGCTTACTCTACTAAATCTTATTAAGTGTAGAACTCTGTACTTTCTGTACCTCCTGTCTTCCAGGAAGCTTTGTCTACATGCATTATAAATAGATTCTTCTGGTTGAATTAGTTCTGAATAACTTGTGTGTTGCTGTAGGATAAGTACTGGACTAGTAACCATAATGTTGGATGTTCAAACTCACCAGCCACTCCTCAGAAACCCTATGCAGGGTCACTATAATTCCGAACTGACTTGACAGCACCTAGCAAGAACAACCACAGACTTAATTCACGTAACTACCCAAAGGGTAAATTTTGTTAACAGAAAGGGAAAGATAGAGATGTAGGTTGCCCCTATGCTAACCCAACCTCTGTACTAGAATCTCCCAAAACAAATCATTGTTCAATTCAATAACTGAACAAATATTTATTGAGCTATTATGCATTTAGCTTTGTAGGTTTGATATCATAGTGTGTAAAGACCCCATTCCTCCTGGAATTTGTAATCTAACTGAAAAGATTATAAAAAGGAATTTCAATGAACATAAAAGCTATGGTGGGAATAGAATAAGGGTCTATGGGAACATATATCTGGGAACATACTCAACCAAATCTACAGCCAGAATAGCTTTTGAAATCCGATTATGCTCATGAAAGAAGAGTGAGTAGGAATTGACCAAGAGAGAGAAAGCATGGCTCATTTGAGGAATTGGATGAAACAGCATGGTTAGAAAACAAAAAGAGCTGAATCTATAGACGTATGCTAGAGCAATTTATAGAGCGCCTTAGTAACAATGTCACGGACATTTGACTTTTACTGAGGCAAAATCAGATCTCTGTGACTGACTGATACAAATATGATTTGGAGGCAGGAATCATCCGTGGCCAAAACAGAGTTGCAACACAGGTCCTGACTGTCTTTATTTCCATATAGCAAATCTTGTTTGTTTTTTCTCTTGCTTTTGCTCTTAGCCTTATTGGATGGTTGTCACAAGAATATGTAATTTGACATTATCATTTTATAGACATGAAATTAAGGTCAAGCAAGACAATACTTTTTCTAGGATTCAGAAAAGAGCTAGGTCTAGTTGGTTCTTTTGTTAGTGAAAACAGTATTTCAGAAAACTAGGAATAACATAGGCTTAGGAACCAAATAAATCAGAGTCGGGATGTCAAATTCTCTGTGTATAGTCTGTGTATCCAAACCCACCAGCTGCTCCTCAGAAACCCTATATAGGGTTGCTATTAGTGGAACAACACTTGACAACAACAACATTGTCTTCAGAGGTGGATACTATTAGTATCTCTAGTTTAAGTGATTATATTACTCCCCTAAGGCCACACAGATTATACACAGGGAACTTGACACTCCAACTCGGGTTTCTTTGGTTCCAAAGTATCTAATTTATCCTACAGCACCATAGCAGGACTCCTCTGAAGACTATTGTGAAGGTAAATTTGATCATTAATTTGAAACGCATAGGGTTGTGCTAGTCACATAGTTTACTGTTAAATAAATACTAGCATTAGTCGATGGTGATGAGGATGATGTTTCCATAATTACTCCAACTCCTTCATTCATACTTATATGCCCTATATAATAGTACTTAACATCATGTACTCTTAATTTCAAATGACTTTTATACTATATATTTTATTCTCCACTGAGGAGTGTTTGGGATTCCTAGTCCAAACATTTAATAAACATTTCTGTGAGACTATATATTTATCAAGGTGCCGCAAACTTAATATTCTCCTATCCAATTAAAATTCTAATAGACACAAAGCTCATAAACATGTAATAACAAGAGGTCAAAAGAAGATATATTATGAAAATAAATGGTTTAGTAAATAATTTGTTTAATCAAATAGTACAATTTTCTATAAATAATATGATTTTCAAAAAGTACTCAATTATATAATCTTCTCTTCCATCTGAACTTTGGATATATGGTCTTGATGAATTACCAGCTACCTGACTACTGTGAAAATATATACCCAGGTTTAAAATTCTCCTGCTATATTATGTAAAATACAGCAGTTACTAAGTAAAAAATGTCTGCTTTTTAAATGACATCTTTTTATCTTCAAAAGCTGATGTTGTTTTCTATAATAGCCATACCTTACAATTTGTTATTCAATAAATTTCAATGAAAAAAATGTGACATTTTGGAACACAACATTAATTTCCATGATATCAGAACTACTTTGAAGATAACAAAATTCAGTGAAAAGTAATAAAGAACCCGTCAGTACAAAATTTATTGAATAAGACGCAATGATTTAACTTGTGTGTGCACAGATTATGAGCTAAACTAAACATTGTAATGGATCGCCTGAAAATATCTTGATTAAATGATAGCAACTAACACTTAATTCCAAGGTTTAATAGATTTCTCTTATTGAAAATTGAACATAAATGATTTTTGTTTTTATTTACATTTAGATTTCTGTAAAAGCCTCTAAATGTTTTAGCTGCTTTCTTGCTGACTCAGTATCTAAGCATTTAAGACTCAGATATTCTCTAGTAGGTATATCATTTTTATGAGAATATTATTACTCTGGATATAAATTTGCACATACTGTATACTTGATTCTCAGAAAAACAGCTACTGCTGTGGCTTAAAGAATTTAGGTTTAATGAATTATTATTGTCGAGAATTAAGTGGCTTACTTTTTGGTTATATATGTTCTTTGACTTCAATTATCTTTCTATAATCAATGAGATAAGTGGATATTGTTTATGTATAAGAATCAAAATTTAAAAGAATCAAGCTTACTCAAGTTAAGGGATGCTAAAGGGACTGATTGGTTTAATCCATTTTTAAAAAAAATACTGGTAATTGAATGAGTTATTGCAGTGGGGTATAACATAGGAAGGAAGGAAGAAATGGAAACCTGGATGCCTGAATTCTCCTCCTAACCCTGGATGAGTTTGAACAGTTCTTTAACTTCTCTAGAAATCAGCTTCCTTACATCTCTTATTTATTAAGTGATTGCCATTCCATGCAATAATAGTTTATTCTGATTAGGTCTTTAAAGACTAAATGAAAAATATTTAACATTTATATAATAAATAAAATGAAATTCATTAATCAATTAATTGAACTAATATATGTTAATGACTCTGGAAAGATTTTGCAAAACCTGTAGGTCGCACAATTGCAAGATATGGATTTGTCGATAAAAAATAACATTTTGTTAACATTTTAACTAGTATTTTCTTCAAAGGAAAGAAGCTTTTAAATAACATTTATTTAATTATTGCCAGTCAAAACATCTAAGTATCTACTGTGTATACCCTCACATTGTGGGGCTTTATAACCTTAAGGTGAGACCTAAGCTCTATATTATAAAAAGTATTCTTAAAATGAAATGCACAAGTATAATTTCACACACAAATACACACACAAAAAAAATCATGTAAAGCCTGGTCTGATGGTCAAAATGTTTAAGAGGTATTAAAATGAGCAATTATATAAAATAAAATCCTTTAGTCTAGCTGCTGGTTTAATTTTGCATACTGATTTTTTAAAATGTGGGGTACTAATTGCTCATCTCTTTTATTGGTATTTTTGCAACAAAGAAGAAAAGGTTATGTTATGGGCTATGACCTCAACTCTTCAGCCTTTAGGTTAAGCTCATTTATTTCCGGTTTGCTTCCTGTATACCAGAGACTGAAATATAAAAGTTTAAATATGGTGTTTTATGGTATTCATTACCATATTTTCAAGCATGTAGTAAGTTGTAACATAAGTTAGGTAGCCAATTGTTATCCATTGAAATCTTAACGTGGCATCTGTGTTTCAGCTTCTGACATGGCTGCAGAGCAGGGGCAGATTCTTGTAATAGCTACCGCGGCTGTTGGAGGATTCACTCTCCTCGTCATCCTCACTTTGTTCTTCTTAATCACTGGGAGGTAATTGAAGCATACTAGAATATTTTCAAATTTTTTTAATAATCACAATTCTTATACACTGTGTATTTATTTTTCTGAAAGATAAGCAGTTGAACCAAGTGTTCCACAGAAGGAAGATATGTCATTCTGTATCCACAAAGATTTATAACCTAGGAAACCATTTGGAACAGTTCTAATCTGTACTATGAGCCACTATAAGTAAGAATCAAGTTGATGACAATCTGAGGTTTCTTTCTTTATTATAATCAAATTGCATCATGAAAATAAGTTTTTTTTTTTGTAAAAAGTATTTCTCTTGGAAAAATAACATAAGAGATTTGGACTATAGTGGATTTTAATGGCCACCCTTGTGGTTCGCAGTTCAGTGATGATCCTACAGTGCTATACCAGGAGTCCGATCAATGAGATTAATAGATATTATTTCTGTGTAGTAATTAAAATTGTTGTTGTTAAGTGCCGTGGAGTCAGTTCTGATTCATAGTGACCCAGCATTGGGTTTCCAAGGTGTAGCTGGTGGGTTTGAATCATCAACCTTGCAGTTAGTAGAATGAGATTCATTCCAAACTGTGTCTTTAAGAGTTTGTAGTTAAATAAGAATAGATACATGAGATCCTCATTCAGTTTTGCTTTCATGCAAGCCAGAATTGTTGGACTGATAAACAAAAAGTCAACAGTTTGAACTGACCAGTCACTCCTAGGAAAAAAGATGGGGCTATCTGCTCCCGTAAAGATTTACAGTTCTACTCTGCCCTAGAAAGCCCCTATGAATTGGATTTGATTTGATGATTGTGGGTTTGACCCAGACAAGAAGTGAGCTCTGGTGATGCAGTGGTTAAAGCATTCAGTTGCTGACCAAAGTCTCCATTTTGGGAGACAGATATGGCAGTCTGCTTCAGAATCTACTTGGCATCAGTGGGTTTGATTTTACTTGCTTAGTGCAAGAAAAGGCTTGAAGCCTTTTCAGTGATTTAAAAGCTGCACGTGCAGCAAGTGAATGTGATTGTGATGAAGGATTTGTTGTGATTAGGGATTGGTTCTTTTCAAAGTGAAGGCAAATTTACATAACATTAAAAGGCAAGTATAAGTTGTCTGTAAATCAGACTTTCATAACTGGAGACTTCCTGTAACAAGAAAAAAAATTCACCTGAAAGAATGCAGGAAGTAATCCTAAATGTATTCTAATAAATGTACCACTGTGGGCATCCTATGTTGCCTCTATAGAACGCTGCTGATCAGCACTTTTCCAGTTATTCTGACCCTTTTCTCATAGAGTTAACCTCTTAAAACTCCCTACTATCAAACTAACTTTGATACAACCATTTTTACAGGAGATAGAGCACAAATTTTGGTGTCTCAAAACAAACTAATCATTAGGTCTTAGTTGTTTTTGTTGTTGTATTAAGTACCATTGACTAGATTCTGACCCATAGCGACCCTGTATAGGGTTTTGAAGGAGCAACTGGTGCTCTTGAACCACCGACCTTGCAGTTCAAACTACTTTGCAGTCTGACACATTAGCACATAGCACCACAGTCTTTAGGTGCTGTCAACTTGGTTCTGACTCATAGAAATCCTATATACAACAACATGAAATAGTGCCCAGTAGTTCTGCTGCTCTTAGCAGGGTTTTCATTGGTCAATTTTTTTTTTTTTTTTTCCCCAGTAGATCTCCAAGTCTTTCTTCCTTATCTGTCTTAGGCTAGAAAGCAAAATATTAAATCTTTGTTGTTGTTGTTGTTAAGTGCTGTCAAGTTGGTTCTGACTCATAGCTACCCTGTATAGGGTTTCTGAGGAGCAACTGGTGAATTTGAACCACCAACCTTGACTACAAATATCAGAAATGACCTTATTCACTGGCAGGAGTCAACAGGTTATCAACAAACAAATACTGATCCTACACATCTTGGCATAGTTCTAAGGTTAGTTACTAAGCAAAGTTAATTTTCTTATGATTTTATCTAGGACTTTAACAACAAAAAAGAGGAATTAGAGAACAAAATTGTCTAGGAAAGCAAAAATAACAGACTATTAAAGTGAGAAGGAAAAGGTGCCATTCTTTAAACTGGAGAAAAAGGAAAAGGGAAAAGCATTTTGTTGCATATAAAGTCACTGGTATTTCACTAGATAAGAAAGAAGTCAAACTGCAAACACATTATGTGTTGCTACATGCTATGAAATTCATACTAGTGGAAGAATATACCCTACTGTATTTTTATTTCCGTTTGTAACGTAAGTACTGCCCAGGCATAGTGACTTTTGGAGTCTTGAAATCTTGATAGTACTTATTATGGACTTCCACACAATTTAAAGATGATCAGCTTTACAGCCTGGGAAGATTATTCAGTTATTAAGTACAATGAGGTCCCAAAAGGACGTCTCAATTACTGAGACAAAAATCGTATCATTTTAACTAGACTAGGATAATTTAGATATGATGGTTAAATTTGACTCAGAAAGATTCTTATTTGCATTTTGAAAACTCCTTTGGAAAAATCTGGTGTTTATTAAGTATGATTTTATTTAAATAGCAGTGTAGTATTTAACCCTGGTAGGAAAAAAAAAAAAATCTCTATTATCATAGGACAGTTGCTTGTAAATATATTTTTAATCGTGATTCAATATAAAACATAATTGAATGGTATTTTTTAGTGATATTTATATGTATCTTGTGTGGCACTGTAGGGTAAGCACTGGACTTCCAAATACAAAGTTGTTGTTATTAAGTGCCATTGAGTCAATTCCGACCCATAGCAACCCTGTGTAGGTTAGCAGGTTAGCTTGAACCACCAACCTTGCAGTTCAAACAACTTTGCAGTCTGATACATTAGCCCACATAGCAAAGTAGGTAGTTGAAAATAGGGTTGCTCTGACTCGAAATCAACTCGATGGCTCATAACAACAATTACAGTATATGTATCTTGCAGAACATGAATTAAGGTCTGGTTTTCTCATAGACTGTTTCAGCAAACCATGATTAATAGCACATACGTGTGGGAAAGCATTTCAGAAAAATTGTATCAGAAAAACTGTCTTCACACAAAAATATGACAATTAGCTATGGAACCATTAATTCCATTATAGTTCTTGCTAGAAAAATAAGTTGGCCAAATAAATTTAAGAGATGAGTTTACTTGGTATTCTTAGAGCCTAATTTTAATACCACTTTAAAAAATAGTCTAATGATGAAGAAACAGTTGTGCTAAATTCTTTTCAGGGTTCATTTTCTGTTTGCCAGTTTATATGGCATCAAACACTGCTCTAACATTCTACATACTGGAGAGAACAATTCCAGTTACATAAGATTTTTTTTTTAATTGTTTTGAAGTATCTCTGATACACTTTGGTAAGGGAACATTCATTGAAAATTATTCATTGAAAACTGTAAGACATTTATGAATAAATACACAATTTGATATAGGATTTTCACCTTAATGATTGAATTGTGTTAAACAGATGTATTCTGTTTAACTATTTGGAATTAACATTTTGATGATCTATGAAATCATGAGGCTGGTGATGAATGTAGCTTGTTGAAAAAGCCTGTGAGATAAGTACCTGCTTCTGTAGTTTGCAGCAGGATTTTCCCCTGACCAAATAGAACATGCTTCTACCAAATTCCAGAGTTAAAAAAAAAAAAAAAAAATGTTGATTACCCCTGAAGATGGAAGACAGTTGTCTATAGCTCTGAGATTCTGATGAAAAGCATTGTTTTTAATTTTAACTAGTAAATCTTTTCCACCAACTATCACTGTAAGAAGTAATACACAAAAGTAAATGATGGCTATTGCTAATTATAGATCCCTGGTGTGGCACTATAGAATAAGTACAGGACTACTAACCACATGGTCGGCAGTTCAAACCCACTGGGTGCGCCTCAGAAACCCTAGATAGGGTCACTCTGAGTCAGAACTGACTTGATAGCTCTTAACAACAACATTGCTAATTATAAGATGTTTCTCTAAGATCCCTAATTAAATCAGTCAGTCCACTTGACAGTATATTTTACTTCTCTATGGGGCAAATTTTCATATATATTTAGTATTTTCAAGGATTTTTTTATATGTTTGCATAACATAAAGATGTTTTTTAAAGTTGCCTTTGCGATAGGAACTTTGGCCATGAATGATACATATCAATATTACTCATATTTTAATTGGTTTGTGTTGTTACCTGCCATAATTTTTAACATGAGATTCTGTTTACTTTTTTACAAGGTGCCAGTGGTACATAAAGGCCAAAATGAAGTCTGAAGAGAAGAGAAGAAACCACCTACAGAATGGGCACTGTAAGTATTTAAGTGACTCTTTCTACTGCTTTGAATTACTCTGGCACCTCAAGAGTTCATTTTAAACTTGCACCCATTGAGTTGAGAAGGCCCAAATGAAACAACAACAAATCACACTTTCAAACGTTCAGCATTAAGGTTTTGCTTGTTTCCAGGTTTGTAGTAGAAATCACACCTGCTTCTCATTTCCCAATTCTAGTTGCTGGAAGCACGACAGACTAACTGCTAAAAATACAAGTTGGCTGTTATATCTAGTTATTTACCATTCACAATGGCTCTATAACTTAAGCCAGTTTTATTTAGTGGAGCATTAGCCACAGAAATATTAAGAAGTCCTTATTCCTTCTTGCAAGAGCTGTCATTTAAACATAAAACAAATCAATTTACAATTCATTAACCCTAAAAAAAACATATCAGCTCCTTAACTCTTGGAATATGTATGAAATCCTTGAGATGACTACAAGGTTATATTCATTTGAAGGATCTCTTCCCAAGCAAGCTATAATTACCACTATAGTTGGTTTGATAATTGCCACACTCTCCTCCCCAACGCCCACCTCCACCTCCACATTGCAGACTACTTTGTCAAGACTGTTCCTGTGTGGTAAGACAGTGAATTAACAAAAAGTGATGCTCACTTATTAGCTGCAGTATACAGTTAATATAGGAAGTCACTTATTTAACTCCGATTTTATTCCATATTGAGCAAAAAGAAATAAGGGGTTTTTCAATCACTGTCATTTTCCAGGGGAAAGAAAGGACTTAGGTGAAGAAATTACACGCAGTGTTTCGTTCTGCTGTGCATAGGGTCGCTATGAGTCAGTACTGACTCGATGGCACCTAACAGCAAACAACAACCTTGGTTTAGGACTAATCCTAAGGATTACATTGTTGTTGTTGTTATGTGCCATCTATTCAGTTCCAACTCATAGCGACCCTGTATAGGTTTTCTGAGGAGCGGCTGGTGGGTTTGAACCAGTGACCTTTCCTTTAACAATCCAGTACTTATTCTACAGTGCCACATAGTTTCTCAAAAAGAGGTCTGAGAACAATGTGTTTTAGAATATTTGACCTTCAGTCCCCAAGGTTCTGATTCATTAAGCCAAGATATATGCATTTTTAGAAAATTTTATGAAATTATTCTTTTGTACAAAAAAACGTGTGCTAAGGGAAGGAGGGAAGAAGAGATTAGAAAGCTAATGTTTGGCCTGGGAGACCTGGAAACACTGCAAACAGATGCAGAAATTTGGATCCAGACACCTGGACAGATGACTTATGGGAGGCAACTCGAGATTCACTGTGGGATACTGAGTCCTGAGCTGCAACAGAAAAGGTGTTCCTGAAGTATTTACTGTTTCCCAACTAGTAATTTAGCTTAAACGAGGACAGATGGACCCAACAAGAAACAATGAAAATAACCCAAGGTAGAATGGAGAAAGAGACATAAAAGCCTAAGAAGACACTGATGAGTTAAATTAATAACCAGATGTTGTTGTTGTTGTGAGGTCCCATCTAGTTGGTTCCGACCCATAGCGACCCTGTGTAGGGTTTCCAAGGAGCAGCCGGTGAGCTTGATCCACCAACCTTGTGGTTCAAACCAACTATACAATCCAGCGCATTAACCCACAGCACCATACCAGGACTCCTAATAACCTGATACTGTATTCAAATTTAGAACTTAGTTTGAGTTTGTTTTCTCCAATATTACATATTTTGTGTTACACAGAAAAAAGTGATATTAACTAATCAGTCCAGGCTGTTGAAATATGTATTAACTTTAGATAATTCAATGGTTAATTTTAAACCCATGTATGAGTTAATAAATGTTAACAATTGTTAAAACTATGTATGAGTGAAATAATATCTGTTATCTGTACTTGAAGTAATGTTATCAGCTTGACCATATATCCAGTTAGAGACTACTAATCATCTAGAAATAAAGCCTGGGTGGCACAAGCAGTTCAGTGGTTCAAGCTCACTAGTCACTTCTCAGAAACCCTATACACAGTCTCTATGGGTTGGAACCAACTTGAAGGCTCTTAACAGACAACAAACAGAAAGATTGGTAATTTGAACACATCTAGTAGTTTTGTGGAAGAAAGACCCAACAAACTGCCCCATAAAGTCTACAGACAAAAAAAAAAAAAAAAACCCAAACAACACTATAGAGCAGTTCTACTCTATAACATATGGATTCACCAAATGCCTCAGGTATTATTTCACATATAATAAGCACATAACAAGCCTTTGTTGAATATGAATTAATAAAGATGAAAAGAAGAATGCGAAATCTGTGGTACAGTGGATGATACTTAGTTTTGTTGCTCTTCAATTTTAAATGACATTCATTAACCATAACTAAGTGTGTTCTGATCTTCTTAGACATATAGTGAGATACGTAATCTCAAAAACAAAACAAATAAAATGATTTTGAAAAAAGTGATGAAATATCCAATATTATTAGTAGTTTGCATCATGAGTAGTAGTAACATAGTGATACATTGGGAACCAACTCAAGAGCTACTTTCAACAGCAATCATCTATTAATAGCCATTGTTGTAAAGGCAGAATAACTAGGATTTTAGTTTATAATGGATGTTGTTGTTGTTAAGTGCCATAGAGTCAGTTGAGACCCATACCCACCCTATATAGTGCTTCCAAGGAGCAGCTTGTGAGCTTGAACCATTGACCTTGCGATTCAAACAGCTTTGCAGTCTAGTGCATTACCTCACAGCACCACACCGTAGTACTCGGTCTGAAATCACTTCTAATAAGCTACAAAAATATCACATAAACAATGAAAACAGAGGTACAGACTTTCTTTTCTTTCTTTTTCTTTTTCTTTTTTTTTCATGCCTAATGTTTGGAAAGTCAAGAACAGCAAAAACATTTCTGAATTATTTTAAGATATAAGAATAGTTGAAAATATGCTTGACTGTTGCTATTTTGAGAAATTCTAATCTTCTGGGTCCATGAGAGGACAATAGGTAGAATGTAATACAAACACACACCACTCCTCTGTCAGTTTGTCGTACTGTGATGGCTTATGAGTTGCTGTGATTCTGGAAGCTATGACACCCATATTTTAAATACCAGAAGGGTCACCAATGGTGGACAGATTTCAGATGAGCTTCCAGATGAACACAGACTAAGTAGAAGGAGTGATGAACTACTTCAGAATATTTAGTCACTGAAAACCTTATGAATAGCAGAAAAACACTGTCAGATATAGTACCAGAAAATGAACCCCTCAGGCTGGAAGGCACTCAAAATGAGACTGGGAAGAGCTGCTTCCTCAACATAGAGTTAACCGTGATGATGTGAATGGAGTAAAGCCCATGGAAGTAAAGCCTTCAGGGCCTTCATTTTCTAGTGGGACACAACTCAAAATGAAGAGGAACAGCTGTAAACATCCATTAATAATCAGAACATGAAATACACAAAGTATAAATCTAGGGAAATTGTAAATTGTCAAAAATGAAATGGAACGCATAAACATTGATATTTTAGGCATTAGTAAGCTGAAATGGAATGTTATAGCCATTTTGAATCTGACAACCAAATGGTTTAATGTGCCAGGAATGAAAAACTGAAGAGGAATGAAGTTGGATTCAATGTCAAAAAGAACATATCAAGATCAGTTATGAGGTAGAATGCTGTCTGTGATAGGATAATACTCATGCGCCTACAGGGAAGACCATTTAATACCACTATTATTCAAATTTACACACAAGCCACTAAAGCAAGTGAGGATGAAATTCAAGAATTCTACCAACATCTTCAATCTGAAACTGATCAAACATGTAATCAAAATATATTGATCACTACCGGTGCTTTGAATGCAAAGGTTGGAAACAAAGAGGAAAGATCAGTAGTTGGAAAATATGGTGATAGAAATGATAATGGAGATTGCATGATGGTGGTGTTGGTGGTGGTTATGGGCCGTGGAGTCGAAACAGACTCATAGCGACCCTGTACAGGATTTCTAAGGCTGTAAATCTTTACGGGAGCAGAAAGCCTCATCTTTCTCCAACGGAACAGCTGGTAGTTTCAAACTACTGACCTTAAGGTTCGCAGCCTGATTCGTAACCACTATGCTACCAGAGCTCCTTGGAGATTGCATGATAGAATTCTGCAAAACTAATGATTTGTTCATTTCAAATACTTTCTTCAGACAGCATAAGAGAGGATTATACACATGGACCTCACTAGATGGAATACATAGATATTAAATTGACTACATCTGTGGAAAGAGAAGGTGGAAAAGCTCCATATCATTGGCCAAAACAAGGCCATGGGCAGATTGTGGAACAGACCATCTATTGCTCATATGCAAATCCAGACTGAATTTAAAGAAAATGAAAACAAGTCCACAAAAGCCAAAATATGACCTTAAATATATTCCACCTGAATTTAGAGATCATCTGAAGAACAGATTTGATACATTAAACACTAAAGACCGAAGACGAGAAGAGATATGGGATGACATCAAGAACATTATAAAGGAAGAAAGCAAAAAAGTCATTAAGAAGACAAGAAAGAAAGAAAAGATCCAAATGGATGTTAGAAGAGACACTTAAACTTTCTCACCAGAGTAGACATGCTAAAGCAAATAGAAGAAATACAGGAGCTGAACAGAAAATTTCAAAGGTCAGCTTGAGAAGATAAAACCAAATATGACAACAAAATGTGCAAAGATCTGGAATCAGAAAACCAGAAAGGAAGAACATGCTCAGCATTTCTCAAACTGGGGGAACTGAAGAAAAAATCCAAGCCTCAACTTTCGTTACTGAAAGATTCTCTGGGCAAATTATTGAATGATTCAGAAAGCATCAAAAGAAGATGGAAGGAATACAGAGTCACTGTACCAAAAGGAAATGGTTGATTCTCAACCATTTCAAGAGATAGCATGTGATCAAGAGTCAATGATACTGAAGGAGGAAGTCCAAGGATCATTTAAGAAATTGGCAAAGGATAAGGCACCAGAAACTGATGGAATAAAATTTGAAATCTTTCATGAAAGTGAAGTAGCACTGGAGGCGCTCATTCATTTATGTGAAGAAATTTGAAAGACAGCTATCTGGTCAGCTGATTGGAAGAGATCTGTATTTGTGCCTATTCCAAAGACTGGAGACCCAATGGAATGTAGAAATCATCGGACAATATGTTTGATAACCCATGCAAGTAAAGTTTTACTCAAGGTAGTACAAAAACAGCTGCAAGCATACATTGACAGAGAACTTCCAGAGATTCAGCTGGATTCAGAAGAGGACGTGGAATGTGGGATATCGTTCCTGATGTCCCATGGATCTTGGATGAAAGCAGAGAATACCAGAAAGATGTTTACCTGTGCTTTATCAACTATGCAAAGACTTTTGATTGTGTGGATTATGAAAAGCTATGGACAACACTGTGAAGTATGAGTATTCTGGAACACTTAGTTGTGTTCGTGAGGAATCTGTACATGAACCAAGAGGCAGTTGTTTGAACAAAACATGGGAACACTGAATGGTTTAAAATTATGAAAGGTGTGCAACTGGCATGTATACATTCACCATACTTATTCAACCTGTATGCTGAGCAAATAATCCGAGAAGCTGGGTTATATGAAAAAAAAAAAAAGAACTTGGCATCAGGATTAGAGGAAGACTCATTAATAATATGTGATATGTGGATGATACAACCTTGCTTGCTGAAAGTGACAAAGACTTAAAATACTTACTGATGAAGATCGAAGAACACAGGCTTTGGTATGAATTACATCTCAATGAAAGAAAACAAAAATCCTCACTACTGGACCAAGAAACAACATTCTTATCAAAGGAGAAAAGATTGAAGTTGTTAAGGGCTTCATTCTTCTTGGATCAACTATCAACACTCATGGAAGCAGCAGTCAAGAAATCAAACGACGTATTGCATTAGGCGACTCTGCTAC
>NW_006408638.1:582861-600892 GCF_000296735.1 Chrysochloris asiatica
AAGATCAAAGAGCACAGCCTTTGGTATGGATTGCATCTCAATATAAAGAAAACAAAAATCCTCACCATTGGACCAGTAAACAATATTTTTATCAACGGAGAAAAGATTGAAGTTGTCAAGAACTTCATTCTTCTTGGATCAACTATCAACACTCACTGAAGCAGCAGTCAAGAAATCAAATGGCGTATTGCATTAAGCCAATCTGCGGCACAAGACCTCTTTAAAGTGTTGAAGAGCAAAGATGTCAGCTTGAGGACTAAGGTATGCCTTTCCCAAGCCATGGCATTTTCAGTAATCCCATATGCATGTGAAAGCTGGACAGCTGGCTGTAGAAGAATTGATGCATTTGAATTATGATGTTGGAGGAGAATATTGAAAGTGCCATGGGCTGCCCAAAGAACCAATAGATCCATTTTGGAAGAAGTGCAGCCAGAGTGCTCCTTGGAGGCCAAGATGGCCAAACTTCATCTCTCATACTTCGAACATATTGTCAGGAAGGGCCAGTCACTGGAGAAGTATATCATGTTTGTTAAGGTGGAAGGTCAGAGAAAAAGAGGAAGATCCCCATGAGATGGATTGGCCAAGTGGCAATTATCGATGGACTCAAGTGTGGCAACAGTAGTGAGGCTGGCCCAGGATCAGGCATTGTTTTGTTCTGCTGTGCATAAGGTCGCTATGGTTTGGTACCGACTCGATGGCACCTAACAACAACAATTCATATTGAAACAAAATTTGCTGTGTTCTTATTATATATAAAACAGTACCTGATACATTTGGAAAGATACAAATATGTAGAAGAAATGATTCACTCTCCTCTAAGAGCTAGCAAGAAAAAGTTGAAAACTGATGCCAGCAAGCAGACAGAGGAATATTCGTCAAGCGTCTGTGATAACTTCAGAGACACATAAGTAAATATGGAAGCATACACCTATATATTTTGTAGGTGTCCCTATTCAGCAACTTAGCAGCTTGTGGGCAGTGAGCACTGTGCTCCATCAGGGTGTAGTAGTTACTGTACACCCAAGTGAATAGATGTGAGTGTTTAATGCCCATCCTTTATTCCAGATTAGAAAGGTAGTCAGTCATTCCTGGACTTTAGATAATCTGCCATGGAAACACCTTCAAAAACACTAGAAAAGGCCAGTATTCATAGTAATCCATGCTTGTACTGTGCTTCAGATCTGTTTTCTACTTAGATTTTCAGAAATGCTCTAGGATTTAGCCATAAATTTAAGAAAACCAAATACCTAGTGTTCAGATAGTTCAAGAGGATCTGTAAGAAGTTTTCTTGTTTTCAGTGGAGGCTCATGCTTCATTTCATCATTGAATTTACATCTGAGTTAGGTCATGTGTGAAGTATGTGGGTGTTGGTAGATGGAGAATTTGATTAAATTGTTTTTGTAGAGGTTC
This sequence comes from Chrysochloris asiatica, assembly GCF_000296735.1. Taxonomy (NCBI): domain Eukaryota; kingdom Metazoa; phylum Chordata; class Mammalia; order Afrosoricida; family Chrysochloridae; genus Chrysochloris; species Chrysochloris asiatica. The sequence continues at coordinate 584,272 of NW_006408638.1, forward strand.
GTATGTAAATGCATTTTCTGTAATCTGTAAACTCACTCTTAAGAAACCACCTGGCATTTTTATATTAATACTGAACCCATTGTTATTAAGTTGATTTCAACTCATGATGTTACTGTTGTGAAGTGCCCTGAAGTTGGTTCTGATTCACAGTGGCCCTGTATAGAGTTTCCAACGAGCAGCTGATGGGTTTGAACCACCAACCTTGTGGTTAATAGCAACCATATATATCATTTCTGAGATGATTTATCATTACAGGAACCTTGTGGTTAGCAGCCTAACACCCAACCCACTATGCTATCAAAGCACAATTTCTGATTCAGAGTGCTTGAATTGTGTGTGTGTGTGTGTGTGTGCATTGGTGGCAGTGGGGGAACAGGTGGGGAACATCATTAAGTGGGCAGAAAGGAGAGAGGGTTTAAGAAGCTAACAGCAATGGCTATTTCTGTATTTCACTCCCTTTTTAAAGGTTTGCAAGATGTGTGGTTATTATATATTTTTGTTCAATCTTTATTTTATTACAGTGCGCTTCCCAGGAATAAAAACCTACATTGATCCAGATACATATGAAGATCCATCTCTAGCAGTCCATGAATTTGCAAAGGAGATTGATCCTTCAAGGATTCGAATTGAGAGAGTCATTGGAGCAGGTAAACTTAAAACCTACAGTTTGGAAGACATAACTCTTTAATGATTCTATAACTGGTTAATCTATATGATATTGGAATTCTTAGCAGTTTTAGTCATTAGAGTATAAGTATAATCAATCCTCTTACATTTCTTATGTCATCAAATAAAGTAGAGTAAGCTCCATATTCAATTTCTAAACAATGACAAAATTCACAAAAGTTATTTTTTACATACTATAGACTTCTTTCATTATGGAGATAAATTATAGTGAATCTAGCATGTTTCAGGAATGTATTGGAAAATTCAATTTCAGGAGTTTGTCACAGGTTTACTCAAGTCCTGGCATGTATAGACATATGTTATAATAAGTATGTATAATGGTTATCTCAATGTGCATAAGGAGAAATCTTTGAAGATAAAATTAAGTTTAGTATAGTTTTATATCACTTTATTGAAAATTAGTGATTCTGCTTTATATAGGATTTTTAAATGCTCAGAACAAAATGTTGTCTAACTATTAGGAATAAGAACAAATTTGCTATGACTCAGTCCCCAAAATTTATGCAGTAAATTAGTTAAGGGCAGAGGCTAAGCTGTTGTTACAAAGAGACCCCAGAACAAAGATTTATTCCCCTTCCATGTACTTGACCCAAGGTGAATAGTCTGTGCTGAAAGGTCCTTCAAGAACCTGATTTCTCCTATTCTCTGCTCTGCCTTTTCCTAAAGTGCCATACTTCTTTGCATGAACAAAGCTGGGTCATCAACACATTTGCCTTCCAGCCTGAGGGAAGGAGAAAACCACACACACGAAAGAGTTCAAACTATTTGGCTTTATGTTTAGGGCAAAAGCATGGAACTTGCAAGCAAGTTTACTCATATCTCTTTGGCCCAAACAACCATATGGTCACATTTATCTGTCCGGGCAGTCACGTAATATATTTCCTAAAAGACGAAATATTTTACTAATATAGAGAAGTGAGACTAGATGCCGAGGGAGAGTTGGTCTCCGTAGATACTGATATTTACGTAGTCCTGTAGAGAGAGTAGAACACACCAGAGTGTTGCCATTTCATCCCTGCATTGTGTCTTTGCAAATGTAGAAAGAAAGCAATAGGTTTTCTTTTGTTGCTTTCAAAGCCCTTCTTTTCCAGAAAGATGGACTGCATCATGAAAATGTTGGATCCCATATAAAAAAATCAATTAAAAATTTAAACATAATATTGAAAGTGCAGTGACTTCTAAGCTCAAGTCTTTGTTTGACTGCACAGGACATATGCCTCTAAAGCTTATCAGGCACCTGTTCGATACTACAAGAATCAGTACTATTTCACAGATCCCAGAGGTGTTTGCAATAGGTCTGACATATCATTTCATTCTCTGTGCACTAAGGACTGTATCATCTCCTACACAGCACAGCCTCCTTTGGAGAACAAATGCATGAATCCTATAAGCATAATCCTAATGCTAACCCCCAAAAGACTGCTGTATCAGAATGGTTATGAACCTGGAATGGAACTGGATTCTCTATCCTTTATTGCTGAACAATAACAACAAACAAAAGCAGCAAGCATTAAAGGCAAAATTGAAAAGATTAAGTGTCTTTATTCAACTCGCTTTGGAGTTAATTCTCTTAAAATAGCAAATGAATGGAGGAGAAAGGAAGTTAAATAATTTCTCTTGCACACTATCTTTGACTTTTTTCCTCTGACCCCAGTTGAAAAGAAATGTGTCATTTTGAACAGTAGTTATATTTGAGAGCATATTCTGTTATAGTCTTTTGTGGATAAATGAAACTCCAGTGTCTGAAATTACAATGTTGAGAGACAGTATCAAGTATCTGAACTGTAAACAGTATAAATAAATTAAACCTTGCTTTATTTTTTTATTTTTCAATGAAAGTATAAATTTAGTCCTAATAATACAGGTATACACATACATATATACATACATAAGGAGCTCCGGTAGCATAATGGTTACAAATCAGGTTGCTAACTTCAAGGTCGGCAGTTTGAAACTACCAGCCATTCCATGGGAGAAAGATGAGATGTTCTGCTCCCGTAAAGATTTACAGCCTTGGAAACCCTGTACAGGGTCTCTATGAGTTGGAACCAACTCCACAGCACTTAACAACAACAGCATATACATACATGCATGCATACATGCATACATATACATACATATTCCATCAGGTCTAGCAGAGCTCTAATAAATCATATTGGGATTTCTCTCATTTGGGAAAGTCAGAAATTCTAAGCTATATAGTCATTCCTATACAACTGTGTTTCTTTTTTATCTTTATTCTTCTTGGATTATTTCAATTTTCAAATAATATGTTCAGGTTTCTTTTGTGGTCAATCTTCAGAACCATCATAAAAATGAAGGTACTTTGAGATACAAAGTTTCTGTAACTTTACTTTCCTCTTTGTGCCCACACCTAGTACTGCTCTGTTAATAAGCTCCTTTAGACCACATTCCTAAGACTCTTATATGTGTGGAAAGACCTAGTGAATGTTTGCACATCTCCCACAGAAGCAGTGTGGAAAAAGCATTCTTCAGTTAAACTGAAGAAGAATTAATAGGGTGATATAACATCTGATTATATCACCTTGTTAGTTGCCCACTTTTTACTATAAATATTTTTCTTAGGTTATTATATATTCTTTATTGTTTTTCCATTTAATTTGATTGCTTCTTCTCAGAATTAATTTCCTTGTCATCTATGTACATTAAAGATTCCCCATGTAAATATTTCTTGACTTAAGTAGCCACATAGATACTAAACAGACGTGGGGTGGGATGGAATTACGGAGAAGGGACAAGAGATAGCATAGGAAATAATTGTCATGTGAAAATAATCAGAATCCAATTAAGGAATTGACACTAGGATGGAGAGGGATACTTCGATTCAGAACTCATTCATTCATTGCTGTTGTTATGTGCATTCGAGTTGGTTCTGATTCATAGTGACCCTGTATAGGAATTCCAAGGAGAGGCTGGTGAGCTTGAACCTCTTGCCTTGGGGTTAAAACAGACCCTGCAGTCCAGTGCATTAACCTACAGTGCTACACCAAGTCTGCAAGTTTCTTAGTGAAGAAACATTTTTTTATAGAGCTCTGGTAGCGTAGTGGTTACGAATCGGGCTGTGAACCTTAAGGTCAGCAGTTCGAAATTACCAACCGCTCCGCGGGAGAACGATGAGGCTTTCTGCTCACGTAAAGATTTACACCCTCGGAAACCCTGTACAGGGTCGCTATGGGTCGGAACCGACTCGATGGCACTTAACAACAACAATTGGGAAACGGAGTCCTAGTGGGGTATTGTGGGTTAATGCGCCAGACTGCAAAGCCGTTTGAATTGCAGGGCGGTGCTTTAAGCTCACCACCTGCTCTTCGAAACCCTATACCGAGTGGCTATGGGTCGACTGCACTTCACCGCCACCACCACCACCAAACAAGAATGACATAGTTTTCTCTGACCTTCCACCTTACTAAACATGATATCCTTCTGCAATATGTCCCTCCTGACAATATGTCCGAATCATGAGAGATGAATATTGGCCATGTGTCATCATTAATTTTTTTTAAGTTATAAAGAAGCCAAAAAACAAACTCAGTATTATAAATTTTGAATGATTTGCTGTTGTTGTTGTTAAGTGCCTCTGAGTGGGTTCAGACCCATATAGATCTTGTACAGGGTTTCTGAAGAGCGGCTGTTGAGCTTGAACTACCAACCTGGCGGTTCAAGCTTACTTTGTAGTCCAGCGCATTAACATACAGCTCCACATAGATGGCTAGTATTTGGTTATAAAAGAGATTATGTTAATTAGTTGTTTCATATTGATCATAGATATGTTTATATTCAACTTGCTTTCCACAACTTTTGTTCTGGGATATTCAACTTTATAACAATCCAAATACTGTGATTGACAAAACCTTAGAAATTTTAATTTCTCCAATTATCTAGGATATATATATATATCCCTCATCTTTCATTGTAATGTCTACTTTTTCTACGATTTTTTTCTAGAATATATATATATATTACTATTCTATTTAATAGGGGCAGTTTATCTTTGTTCATCAATACAGGCCTGAATTTCCATGAAAATGCACATTTCCATTTAAATAAAGTGAGCAGCTCTGTTGCATAGGAGATTTCTTTGACTTTTTTGCATCGTAAAATGAAATAACTGTGACCAGAGGACTGTAAAACAGAAATTCCCAGGCTAAACGAGTCAAGTCAGATTAAGATAGAATCATTATTTTACACATATCTCGAGAGATAATGAGAAAACTGGTAAACTGAATTTTAATCATGAGCTGGAAAAGGTCACTAAAAGGCTATCCATTTTTAAGAATAGTACGGAACCTAAATAATTATGAGAAAAACTTGCCTAACAGACTATCTATAATTTTGAAACAATATTCCATTTAAAAAATCATTATTGCGCCTTTAAATTTATAGGGTGCCCTTCTTATATTTGACCTTCCCTCTTTCCTTAGTCTCAGCAGAAATGAATAATATCTGCCTGTCATTCATATTCTATCCCTTTATCTATACATAACTCATTATTGCCTCCACTATCAGCTTTCTCCTCCCTTGGCTTAGTGTCACCATATTTTTTCACTTCCTAGAATAGTCCAAGATGTTTTAACTGTAGGTTTCTCTGCAGTCATCTTCAGGTAAAAGGAAGTCAAAAGGACACACAAACTAAAGAAAGAGATGATTGTTAAATAAGTGATTGATTCGTATTGATATTTTGATCCTGTAAATCCGATCCAAATTTTCAGGAGGTTGTTTGGAAGTTTATAGATGTCCTTTATGATGATGACAACAAATGCTTACCTTATGCGTCTCTTCCAATAACCTTGTCATATCCATATTCTGGTCAGTCTCTTATTTCTAGATTAGAATCTATTTTCTAGGTTAGAATCTATTTTAAATATATATATCTTATACCCCTTATTTTTTTTCATCTTCTACAATTTTATTATTCTTTCTTGCTGCATGAAAATGAAAAATGTAGGTAGTATTCTAAATGTGGCTTCACAATTTGGTTTTACAAGAAGAAACTCCTGTTTTGAACCCATTTCCTATAAATATAGATTAGATGATCTTATCATATGCAGGTTTTTTTCTTGTCCATCAACTTAAAAACTTTTAGGTAAACCCAGATTATCTTCAGTGTCTATTACTGGAAATTCCTTTGTACAACCAAAACATAATGGGATCAACAACAGATCTTAATAAGACCTTTGTGGCTTTTTACTCAAGAATGACATAGTTTTCTAAATCAGTTGAGTAATGAAAAATGGGCTTACCAATTCTCTATCAACATTATGAAATAAATAGGAGAGACACAAACTAAAGCCAGAAAAACCCAAACTTGAGTCACAGCTTTGCTTCGTAATAACTCACTTTTCAGCTATGTAGCATTCTATAATTTGGTTTACTCATCTATAAAATGGAATCATCTTATAATGACATACATCAAGGGTCTACCATATAATAGATGCTCAATAAGCGGGCACAAGTGTGATTATTAAGTTAGAAATAATACAGTTTTCATATTGAGTTAAGATGGCTAAAAAGAATAATAACTCCACACCCAATTCTAGAAGTGGATTTTGACATAAATATTCTACCCATGGCAAATATGAAATTCTATGCCTTATGTACTAGAATGAGAACTCTGATTCTGAGAGGTAGTTGAAAATTAGTAATGAAAATTAAAGTTTCATTTTCTCAGTACATTAACAGCTATACTTACAACATTGACTTTTGTTTTCTTCTTTTTAAATTTTCTTTTTAGATAATGAAACTCAAAATTTTATTTTCCTGTTATCTTCTGAGGTTATATTTATTAAATGTAAGCATTCATAATTGTTTTTCTTAGATGCCATCGAATCAGTACTGACTCATAGTGACCCTATGCACAACAGAATGAAACACTGCCCAGTCCTGGGCTAACCTCACAATTTTTGCCACATTTGAGCCCATTGATGCTGCTACTTTGCCAATGCATCTCACTGGGGGTCTTCCTTTTTCTCTGACCTTCCACCTTACTAAACATGATATCCTTCTGCAATATGTCCCTCCTGACAATATGTCCGAATCATGAGAGATGAATATTGGCCATCTTGGCCTCCAAGGAGCACTCTGGTTGCACTTCTTCCAACACATATTTGTTGGTTCTTTTGGCAGCCCATAGTACTTTCAATATTCTCCTCTAACACCATAACTCAAATGCATCAATTCTTCTATGGTCTTCCTTATTCACTGTTCTGCTTTCGCATGCATATGAGATTATTGAAAATATCATGGCTTGGGTCAGGCTCACCTTAGTCCTCAAGCTGACATCTTTGCTCTTCAACACTTTAAAAAGGTCTTGTGCAGCAGATTCACCTAATGCAATACGTTGTTTGATTTCTTGACTGCTGCTTCCATGAGTGTTGATGGTTGATCCAAGAAGAATGAAGTTCTTGACAACTTCAATCTTTTCTCTGTTGATAAGAATGTTGTTTATTGGTCCAGTGATGAAGATTTTTGTTTTCTTTACATTGAGATGCAATTCATACCAAAGGCTGTGCTCTTTGATCTTCATCAGTAAGTATTTTAAGTCATCTTCACTTTAAGCAAGCAAGGTTGTATCATCTGCATAACACAGGTTGTTAATAAGTCTTGCTCCAATCCTGATGCCAAGTTTTTCTTCATATAACCCAGCTTCTCAGATTATTTGCTCTGTATACAGGTTGAATACAAAAGAATATAACCCTGTTGCACACCTTTCTTAATTCTAAACCATTTAGTGTTCCCATGTTCTGTTCAAACAACTGCCTCTTGGTCCATGTACAGATTCCTCATGAGCACAATTAAATTTTCCAGAATACTCATACTTTGCAATGCTGTCCCTAGCTTGTCATGATCCACGCAATCAAAAGCCTTTGCACAGTCGATAAATCACAGGTAAACATCTTTCTGGTATTCTCTGCTTTCAGCTAAAATCCATCGGACATCAGCAATGATATCTCTCATTCCACGGCCTCTTCTGCATCTGGCTTGGACCTCAGGAAGTTCTCTGTCAATGTATGCTTGCAGCCATTTCTGTATTATCTTTAGTAAAACTTTAGTCACATAAGATATCAAAGATATTGGCCAATGATTTTCACATTCCATTAGGTCACCTCTCTTTGGAATGGGCAGAAATATGGATCTTTTTTCAATTGGTTGGCCAGATAGTTGTCTTCCACATTTCTTGGCATAAATGAGTGAGTGCCTCCAGTGCTGCCTCACTTTCATGAAATATTTCAATTTTTATTCCATCAATTCCTGGTGCCAATTCTTTCAATGCACCTTGGACTTCTTCCTTCAGTATCATTGACTCTTGATTATATGCTACCTCTTGAAATGGTTGAACATCAACCATTTTCTTTTGGTACCATGACTCTGTGCATTCCTTCCATCTTCTTTTGATGCTTTCTGCATCATTCAATAATTTGCCCAGAGAATCCTTCAATAATGAAAGTCAAGGCTTCAATTTTTTTCTTCAGTTCCCGCAGCTTGAGAAATGCTGAGCGTGTTCTTCCCTTTTGGGAAGATCTTTGCACATTTTGTTGTAATATTTGACTTTGTCTTCTTGAGCTGACTTCTGAAAATTTATGTTCAGCTCTTGGACCTCCTCATTTCTTCCATTTGCTTTAGCATCTCTACACTAGAGAGATGCTAACATCCATTTAGATATTTTCCTTCTTTCTTGTCTTCTTAATGGCTTTTTGCTTTCTTCTTGTATGATGTTCTTGTTTTATATTAAGCCATATAATTAGATGAATCTTATAAAGTTTAATAAGCTTTCCTTTTATTTAACCTATCTCTGTATATCTCAATATTCTACATCTTATTTTGGGTGGCATTTACTGTACATTGTTGTTAAGTGCCATCAAGTCAGTTCTGAGTCTTAGTGACCCTGTATAGGGTTTCCAAGGCTTTGAATCTTTGCAGAAGCAGAAAGCCTCTTTTTTCTCCCATGGAACAGCTGGGGTTCTTGACCTGCAAACCTTGTGGTTCTATGTCCAGCACTTATGGTATGAACCCACCATGCTCAAATATGCATTGCTGAATCTTACAAGTTGTCTCATCAGAGTAGCATTCTATAGGTTCTTGTTGAACATTTATATGTAAATGAGTAAATCACTGTGTCTATATGATTATCAACAAAAATCCTACCACAGGGTATAAATTAAAGTATGACACAACTAATATAATATGAAACATACAATGTTTTCAAATAAAAACACAAAAGAAGAAATTTGTAAAAATGCTTTATGAATTATAATTTTGGTACTAACTTGTATTAATAATTTATCTGGTAAATTAGCTAAAATTACAGATTTTATCATATTCTTTTACATTTTCATATGGAAATAGAGAATATAACATAGAATATTACCTTGAGATTTTACTTTTATCAAGTTAGAATAACAATAGAGCACCGTGGTGATGTAGGATAAGCACTGGACTGGAAACTGCAAGGTAAGCAGTTTGAGCCCACCAGTCCCTTTGTGGGAGAAAGATGAGGCTTTCTGCTTCCACAAAGATTTACAACTTCGGAAATACTATACAAGATTACTATGAGTCAGAACCCACTTAATGGCATTTAACAGGAGCCACAAGGATAAGCAGTGAGGGAGCATGTTTTTCATGCTTTTTGGGGACTTTTATTCTGCTTTGTAAATTGCTAAAATATTTGCTGAAATGAAGGTCACTTGGCAGCTATTTTCCAAAAAGTACTCTGGGAATATAAGGGAAGACTGGGTACATCTTATCTGGATTTTTTTTTTTTTTTAAATATTCTTAATGTTAAAGAACAGAAGACCCCACATCAAAGGTAGCAACTTTCTTTAATCCATATACTACTAAAGTATATTAGTTATTCTTGCTGCATAGCAGATTACCACAAAACTTCAACAATAATAATATCTTCACAGTTCTGTAAATCAGGAACTCGGGTATGATTTTACGGCAGCAGGGTCGCTCACAAGGTTGTAATCTAGGTGTGGACCAGAACTGTGGTCTCCTGTGAAGGCTCACCTGGGCAAGATTTTACTTTTCAGCTCATTCCTATAGCTACTGACAGGATACAGTCCCTTAAGGCTTGTTGGACTGAGGGGCTTAGTTCTTCTCAGGATTTCAACTGCAGAATTCTCAATTTCTTAGCATGTGAGTCTCAACAATATGGCAGCTTGCTTCATTAAGTCAAGATCTTCTAGCAATACAGAAGTCATTATCTTTTGTAAACCAATCGTGGGAATGACATTATCTTTGCCATATTCTATGGGCTAAAATTACAATACTAAGTCCTATACCAGGGTCGCTCACTAGGGGGTCAGAACTTAGTCGACAAGAACAACATACTTAAGGGGGGAAGAGCCCTGCCTGGTAGCTCAGTGGTTTACAGGTGTGACTCCTAACACAAGCTCAGCAGTTCAAATCCACCAGTTACTATGGGGGAGAAAGATGAAGCTTTCTGCTCCCATAAGGATTTACAGACTTGGAAACCCTTTACAGTGCAACTGTGAGAGGGAACCGATGGCACACTAGTACCACCAGACTCAAGGGGGAGAAGATTCTACAAGTATGCAAATACCACACAGTGGGGATTATTTTGGGTTATTTTAGAGATCTCTCAACCCTAAATATTAATGTTTCTTTAACCTGAAAGTCAAGTTGGCATGGTCTTTCATTCGGAAAATAATTTAGGGAATAAGTTTAGATAAAAATTGGATCTAGTCCTGAAAGTGGCTTTTGTAAAGAAGTCAAAGGTTGTTTGTGCTCCAGGATTATTTAATATTGCCATACATTCAAGAATGCTACCTAAAAGACCATGTGTGTTCTATATTAGTGAATAGAAAGATATAAGTTAGAGCCATAAGCCTAATTATATAATTCACTATGCCATACTACAAACAGTTTATCTACTATGTGATAATTAGTTGATTGTTCCCATAGAGATACTTGTGTTCTCAATCTAATTGTCTGTGTATTTAACTAATGGCTTTTATCTTTGTATGCTAAGTTATCCATTGCTGTGTAACAAACCATCCCACAACTTAGTGGCTACAAATAACAATCACTTTATTTACTCACAGTTCTGTGGGCCAATAATGAGAGATTTGTCTTCTGGCCTCACCTGGGGTCACTCCACTGACAGCAATCATCTGGGACTCAACTGGATAGCCTTATGTATTGGTCCTTTGGTTGGTGATGGTTGTCAGATAATTGGTCTGGGATCTCAGCTGGGATGGCTTATCTCTGTTTCATATGGCTTCTTTTCCCCAACAAACTAGATATGACCATCTCAGGTCAGTGTTCCAAGCAGATGAGAGCAAGAGTTGTAATGTCTTTTGAAACCTTGGCTCAGGATTCTCACAACATAACTCTGACACAGTATGTTTGTCAAAGTAAGTCACAAGGCCAGCCCAGATTTTATGAAGTGGAAAAATAGATTCCACCTCTTGATGAAAGGAGCAGCAAACTCATATGGCAAAGGGGCATGCATACAGGGCTCAGAGGAGTTAGCGGACATTTTGACAATCTACCATGTAGCTGACAGTTTGAAGAGAGAGAATTATTACTGTTGATGGCAGTGGGCTTGAGTGTTTATAGATAACAGATTGTAGATTTATTTTGTCTCTAAGACCAATATTCCTTTGGACCTCAACATTTTCCTTATTTAGTAACTACTGGATAATTGGCCCTGGGTTAGATATTATGAGGCTTAAAAATGAATAATAAAAGAATTCAGGGTCTAAGAGAGAAACTAAGGAATATACAGTGTCCCTCATATCTGTGGGGGTTTGGCTCCAGGACATGCTCCCCTATGAGTACCAAATTCCGCAGATGTTCAAATCTCTCATTTAAAATAGTATTGTATTGCATCTAATCACACATCCTTTTGTATGCTTTAAATAATCTCTAGATTTCTTATAATACCTAATACAATGCAAATGCTATGTATATAGGATTTTATGTTCCTTGTAGCCTTTGAAGGATAACTTTGACCACTTAATTGCTTTTCAGGAGCCTTGTTTTGTTTAGAATTAGTTTCACTCCAGGTTGGTTGAAGCCCTAGATGCTTGCAGTACAGAAGTATGCTCTTATAGCTATACTCTTTGTAATTCCTACCAAATGACTGGACAGGGCTATGCAAATGTGGGGAGTTTGTAGCCCACCAAGAGGATGGGATATATTGCTAATAATATAAATAATGTACATGACACCCGCGGGGGTGGTTGGGTCCAAGTAAATGGAACTCAATCTAATACAGAGATTGGTCAGTTTGCCATCCTTCTTCATTCAAAACAAGCCATCTCAGAAACAAAAATGGAGGTCTTACTACCATTAAAAAAGAAGAGCTCTGAGTGAAGCACATCCTTAGGACCCCCAGATCCTCCTTCATCTGGGACACAGAGACCTGTGATATTTTAAACAGTGAGAGAAGCAGCAGAACCAAGATCACAAGACAAAGTGGTGAGTTTCCTAGCCCACAGAGCAGGAAAACAGTACTTTTGGGTAGGAATCTTACTTACAGATTGGGGTGCCTCCTGAGCATTTGTCTAGGGAACTATTTGGCTGACATACAGAGGCAAGACTAAGTGCCTGTCAGCTGATACTTACTGACAGAATGGAGTGCATTTGGGACATTATCAACACAGTTAAAGAGCTTTGTAATATTGCCGTAGCAGGGCAGAGGCTAAGGAGCCACGTGGTTGAGAGGCCAAGGACCAAAGGGAGATATGCTTGTGCACATGGCTAAGAAGACACAGTCTCAACCCAAGAACTGTATCCTAAGCAGCAGTCCAAGCTCACAAGCTGCTCCTCAGAAACCCTAAACAGGGTCACTATGGGTCAGAACTGACTCGACAGCACTTAACAACAACAAGCATTTCTGATCCTGAATTGTAACTTGTTAACTTCCCTAGTGAACCCCATAATGGTGAGTTCTGTATGACCATTGTCAGGAATTATCAAACCTAGAAGAAAAGTAGAGAGGGCTACAGGAGGGACAATTGGTGTCAGAATCGATTAAGAATGTTGGAATGTGCTTGCATGTCTAATTTATGCATCATACAGATAGATTTTGCGCTGATGCTGACTTTGCTTCTCCTTCCCCCTTATGAAGGCATAGGGGGTCAGAAGCTACTCCCTGCCATTTTCACAATGTGGTATAGAGGATTGACTATATAATTAATATATAAGGTACTTGTGTAGCTGCAGTGGGAGTCAGAAGAAACTCAACACAAAATCTTAAAGTGCAAAGTTTATTGCTGGCGGCCAGAGTGTCAGCTCAATCCCAAATCACTCTGACTCCCAAGTGAGGAAAGAAACAGGGTTTTATATAAAAACACAGAGTGGTTAAAATAAACAGTCTTGTCTTATTACATGGAGTGGAAAATTCCAGCAGACCCTTATCCTGTAAGTGGGAGTAAACTCACTAATAAACCCTTATCTTGTTTGTATGGATGGGCTAAATTTTTATCCTGTTTGTTCAGGTATCCTTGGGTCATTCTGACCTTCGCAGTTTCTCTGTAAGAAGTTTATTTATTATTTTTCCAGGGGGGGGGGGGTGAGATGGGGCTAGAAGGACTTAGTGGATACCTAATTTAAATGGGGGCTGTTAGTCATGCTATAATACTTGGTGTTGTTGTTAAGTGCTGTCGAGTTGGTATCTACTCATAGTGACCCTATGCACAACAAAGCAAAATACTGCCAGATCTTGCCCTAATCTCATAATCATTGCTATGCCTGAGCCCACTGCTGCTGCCACTGTGCCAATCCATCTCAATGGGGGGGTCTTCCTCTTTTTCTCTGACCCTCCACTTTACCAAACATAATATCCTTCTTCAGAGACTGGTCCCTCTTGACAATATGTCCAAAGTATGAGAGACAAAGTTTGGTCTTCCTGGTCTCCAAGGAGCACTCTGGCTATACTTCTTTCAACACAGATATGTTTGTTCTTTTGGCAGCCCGTGATACTTTTCAATATTTTCCTCCAGCACCATAACTCAAAAGCATCAGTTCTTCTATGGTCTTCTTTATTCACTGTCCAGCTTTCCCATGCATACGAGGTTATTGAAAATACCATGGCTTGGGTAAGGCACATCTTAGTCCTCATACTGACATCTTTGCTTTTCAACACTTAAAAAAGGTCTTGTGCAACAGATTTGCCTAATGCAATATGTCATTTGATTTCTTGACTGCTGCTTCCATGAGTGTTGATGGTTGATCCAAGAAGAATGAAGTCCTTGACAACTTCAATCTTTTCTTCATTTATATGGATGTTGTTTATAGGTCCAGTGGTGAGGATTTTTGTTTTCTTGTAAGGTAAAAAAGGATAAATATGAGCATCAAAAGTGAACAAAATACATTATTTATGGGTCACTATTAAAATTTGAAGGATCTAAAGATTTCTGTATATTAGTAGATCAGATTAAATTAGGGAGGTGGCTTTTGAAACCACACTTCAGAAAGAAGAAATGTCAAGATGGAAACAGACAGCTTAGAGAGAGGGAAAAGTGTTAGAAAATGTGAGGAGACTACAAGAATTAGATAGGGGCATTTCTAAGATATTTTAGAGATTGATAACATTAGTTTTATATTATACCTAATTTCTCTGCAGATTCCAGACTTCCCGTAGTATTGTGATGGTGCAAATGTAACTCTAGCTTGCTACTTTGCTATTAGTTATTATTAGTAACATTTTAGTTTATAATTGAATGAAAAGTTGGAAATGATTAAAGAAAATGAAAATGGTGTTTTGGTTTTATTGAACAAAAGAAAGAAAAGGAGAAATTTTTAGATCTGGATGTATGTGTTTGTGATGTGGTGTGTATGTGCATGATTTTTTTTTTTTAAACCCTAACATGCATGTGCTTATTATAAATAAATGGTTTTTAAGCATGTCCTACAATCTGTGGATGGCTGTAGACAATTTCTTTCATTAATACACTTGTGTTAGTCTTGTTAGAGTGCATTAAAAAAAAAAAAAAAAAAAAAAAAAAGTCCAATCAAAGATCCTTTCCAAAGGGATCCACTGAGCTAATTAATTTCAAGGCAGAGAAGTCAGTTCATAGGTTATGTTGAATGTTTGGGGTACTCGTACGGAGGAATCTTGAGAGGTTTTCTCAAAAAATACAGGTTGATCTTGGGGATTACTATGAAAATGTTTTTAGGAAATTGGAAACCACATCAGTGAAAAAAGGGCCAAGAGATTTGCACCAAGATCTTTTTTTTTCCCATCACTATGCACCTTTTCCTGGTGTGGCACTGTGGGTTAATGCATCAGACTGCAAAGATGTTTGAACTCAAGGTCGGTGGTTCAAGCTCACCAGCTGCTCCTCAGAAACCCTATACAGGGTCGCTATGGTTCAGAACTGACCCAATCGCACTTAACAACAACAACAACAACAACAACAACATGTACCTTTTCATTCTTCAAGGGTAGTAAGGTCTGCCCTACAAGAGTTTCTTTGAGAACCCTTACTCTATCCATTCTACAGTTCTGATCATGGGTCTTCAGAATTTTTTTGTTCCTAAAACTCAAAAAACATTTCAAAGGTATGCAATTTGAGTCTCTCAAGGATGTAAAATTGCTGTTCAACACAGTATAAATGGAGGAGCACAGAATTCTTCAGGAAAGGATTAGAGAGATGGACACATAGCCTTTAGACGTGTATAGAACTAAATGGTGGATATGTTGAGAATAAATCACAAGTGCTACTTGTGTTCTCAATCTAATTGTTTGTATAATTTACTAATTTGATCATTTTTATTTAATTATAGTTTTATTTTAGCTCCATAGTCCTGGTGTAGCCCAGTAGGATAGACACTGGACTGCTAACCACAAAGTTGGCAGTTCAAACCTACCAGTAGTGCCTTGGAAACCCTATACGGGGTTACTATGACTCAGAACCGACTCATCAGACTTAACAACATGATTTTATAGCAGTGTTATTTTACTTGGCCACATATGTACATAGGCATATATGTATACATGTAGCAGGGGATGGTAGGGCACAGAAAGAGAAATTACCTGCTGTGAAATCTGTTAACTGTTATCCAGATATTTACATTGATAAATTTCAAAAGAATGTAAACTGGAAATATATGTTATGCCTGTGAGGGGAGCAGGGTGTGAGCCAAAAGCTAAAGTCAAGGATGTCATATTTGACAGTATTCAATACACTCTACAAAGATGACTTGTTTTCAGTTACTTTTTAGGTAATATGCTGATGTGGTTGCTCTTATGATTATGATGATCATACTATTGAATACGTAGATGAGGGAGAATCAAACTGTTCAATATCCAGTTGAAGGCTCAGTACTCACACCATGAAGCACCTATAAAAAGTAGTCTTCTTTGTGGAAGTTTCTATCAAATGTAAGACTCTTTTCTTAAAAGTTAGTATTTGTCATTTTATTACATAAGGAGCTCTGGTAGCATAGTGGTTACAAATCAGGCTGCAAACCTTAAGATCAGCAGTTTGTAACTACGAGCTGTTCTATGGGAAAAAGATGAGTCTTTCTGCTCCCGTCAAGATTCACAGCCTCAGAAACCCTGTACAGGGTCGCTATGAGTCAGAACCGACTCCACAGCACATAACCACCATCACCATTCCTTGATTAGAGTCCTGGTATGGCATTGTCGGATAAGCACTGGACCACAAGGTCAGTTTGAACCACAGTGTTGGGGGTTCAAACTCACCAGCCCCTCCACAGAACTGACTTGACGGCATTTAACAACAATTTCCTGATTATTATGAAGAAAGGCCTTAATATCATCAGTAGGCTATATGTAAATCATAGATATTGTAGTTAAGTTGTTAAGTGCCATTCCGGTTCCGAGTTTGTCAACCTTATATAGGGCTTCTGAGTAGAGGCTGGTGGGTTAGAACTGCCAACTTTGTAGTTAGCAGTCTAGTGCTTATCCAATAGCATG
>NW_006408638.1:601043-602473 GCF_000296735.1 Chrysochloris asiatica
TATGTAAATCATAGATATTGTAGTTAAGTTGTTAAGTGCCATTCCGGTTCCGAGTTTGTCAACCTTATATAGGGCTTCTGAGTAGAGGCTGGTGGGTTAGAACTGCCAACTTTGTAGTTAGCAGTCTAGTGCTTATCCAATAGCATGACACCAGGACACTACAAATCATAGATTGTTGTTAAGTGTTATCGAGTCAGTTTTGACTCATAGCGATACTTCATAGGGTTTTCAAGGAGTGTTTTGTGGGTTTGCTGTTGGCGGTCTAGTGCTTATCCTACATAGCCACACCAGGGCCAATAGTGAGGGTTTATTCATAAAAGTTTTTCTCTCATAACCGGTTAATCCATCTTTGGTTAAAAATTATAACTTTCCCTTACTATGGTGCAGTGAATGATTTAGTGTGGCCCTTTAAGTCAATGTTCTTGGATTTCTGCACAATGATTCAGTTGTTGTTGTTAAGTGCTGTCGAGTCGGTTCCAACCCATAGCGACCCTGTACAGGGTTTCCAAGGCTTTAAATCTTTATGGGAGCAGAATGCCTTATCTTTCTCCCGTGGAACTGCTGGTAATTTCAAACTGCTGACCGTGAGGTTAGCAGCCCAACTCATAACTACTATGCTACCAGAGCAGTGGTGCCATGAGAATAAGGTATTTGCAGCATATGATAGTTAGGATTGTGTATTTACTTGGATAGGCTATAATTTCTAGTATTATGTGCTTGTCTTTTAATTTTTTTGTTTTTATTGTAAATTATGTGTTAGTTTTCATGGGTGAACATTATCTTTACATTCATCCTGTCGTTTCATTGCAATGATCACAATCTCCTGCATGTATCATCAAACACCCCACACTCCTGCTTCCTGGCTACCAGTACACAACCTCTCTCCCTCCCTGAGTCTAGAGACCCCAGCCACTCCTTCTGTCCATGTCATTGTCACAGTCCATCTCTAGTGTCACTGCCTATCTGGACATAGTCTCACACTTTGCTTTTCTCCTTGATGGTTCCAGGGATCTCTACTCTTGGACTGCAAAGTCAGCTCCTCCCCTCCTTCTGTTACCAAACATGTACATTTACCGTTCCAACACTCACTGTCAGACCTGATAGCAATAATTCCCTATTGAACCACAGGAGTTCTTTCCCCCTCACCTTTAATTAACCCTATCCACACAGGTTGGAAACAATTCAGTGGAGGTTTTACCTTTCCCTGTATCCTCTGGAGCTAAATTCCCTATTGAAAGCTTGTAAGCCAATCACTTCTTGCCTTTGTAGTCCCCCCATTTGGGTAGCCAATGTCTAAATTCTCCCTCCCTGTCAACCCTGTGTAAGGGGGTTGGAATGATCCTCACTGTAGAGATTTGTCCTCTCCTTTGTCATACTGCACCCATAAGCATAGGTCAAGATCATCCACTTATAGTGGATTACTCCTTTTT
>NW_006408638.1:611118-616046 GCF_000296735.1 Chrysochloris asiatica
ACCCTTCTGGGGGTGCACTCCCTCCTGCCTGAAGGTGTCTGGGCTATGCAGTGAGGGTGTATTTGGGGTGAAGAGGAGAGATACGTGAAAAATGAAAAGTGAAAGATGAAAAATCAGTCACACCTCCCAGTCAGGCAGCTCAGCAGATTCCAGCACTGGGTTGCTGCCTCCGCTTGGCTGGGGCCCCACCATCCAGCCTGAGGACTTCTGGCTGCCACCCGCTATGGCTGGATCAATTCAGAAATCACCATATTTTGCTTCCACAGGCAGATTTCTTCTCAATGGGCATAGGAAAATGGCACCTGGAACCTTAAACAAGATCCAAAACTCCACAGTGGACCACTCTTTCTCTGTGTTTTTTTTTGGTGGTGGGGGTGTGGTTTGCCGGAGGAGATTTCACTGTCTGTCTCTGCTTTCCTCCCCCCAAAACTGGAAGTCTGTCCTTAATTTTTGATCTGATATACTTATCCTCCATTTTATAATGCATTATAAATCCTAGCCTTCTGGTGTGGACTTCTGGTGTGTTGCTGTGCAATCAGCACTGGATGGCAAACCACAAGGTTGGCAGTTCAAACCCACCAGCTGCTCTTTGGAAATAGGATACAGGATCGCTGTGACTTGGAACTAGTTGCTATGAATCGGCACTTAACAGCAACAACATACCTGTGGTTAGGGTCCCATTTGGGAGTGAGTTGTCCATTACAGTAATTAGGCAGAATCTTGGTGGGAAGCATCTTCCTTACTTCACTACTGTTGTGATAAACAAATTAGATCAATAGATTCTATGTGACCATCCAGTCTATCAGAGCACCCTCAGTGAGTGTTCTCCTCACTTGGCAGCTCATTCCCTTAGTTACAGCTGTAATAATTCAGGAATGTTTATGAGTAAAAAATCTCCTTTCCTATAATACAAGATATAATCTTGTAACACTGGTCCTTGTTCTGTGCATTAAACATAAACAAAGTGAACCCAAAACCATCTTCTGCACCATACTATTATGGCCTTTAAATGAAGATTACTTTTGAGTCTCATAAATCTTTTCTTTTCTTTTTTTTTTTTTTTAGATTAAATTGTCTAAATTTGTCAGTCTTTTATATCTGACATGATTTCTAGATGCTTCATCATTATGGTCACCTTTCACTGGAGTTTTGTTGTATTGTTTCTTTTTTTTTTTTTTTTCCACAACTATTTCTAGATCTAAAAACCCAATATTTCAAATATATTCTAGTCAATGAAGAAATATGGAATGAGCACCTTTCTATTGTGCCTTTAGTAATGCAGCCTAAGTGTGCATTCTCTTTTGAATGACTGCCATACAGTGTTGGCATAAGGAGAATCTACTCCCAGCTTAACCCAACCAGTCTTTCTAAGATGAATTGCTGTTTTGATACTCATCCAATTGACTTTATTATGCTGACTGTAAGACTATATTTTATATATGTACCCACTGTATATCTTTAAAAAAAAATTCTTGTCATCAAGTCAATTCCAGCTTATGGCCACCCCATGGATAAAACCCCATAGGGTTTCATGTCAATAATGTCTATGGAAAGAACTCACCCAACATTTCCTCCATGGCACTGTTATAAGTATTCAAACCATCAGCCTTTCAGTTAGCAGCCAAGTGCCATTCAGGGATTATTTATCTATATAAACCTTGTATATTTTCTATCGATCTATCTGTCTATACAAATAAATAGTGTATACATGGTGTATGGCTTTATCTTAGAAAATTATTAGACAGATACTCAGATTAGACATGCATAAACTAATTTAGTTTAGTGCAAGTTAGCCCTGGCCAGACAAGCAAGGAAGACCTCACTTTTTTTGTTGTTTTTTTTTTGAAACTAGAAACTCAGAATTAGCAAATACAATTGCAATGTTAATTCAGTAGTTAGAATCTAAATCTTTAAGCTTTAGGCTTTTACCTTTAAGGGGAGACTTGGAAGGAAGGCTTAGCTGCTGTTCCAACTTGGTAGAAAGCCATGGTGGACTTAGGGTTCAAGGTGAATGGGTGCAGGCAGACGCTCAGTTCTATCTCTGCCTTCTCTCAGTGAGTGAGCAGAAATTTAGGTTTTGTATGTGAATTTGTCACAGTGGCTATGGACAACAAGGGCCATTATGGCATCAAAGACTAGTATGATATGTCTTCTTTCTGGGATTAGAGACTAGCCAAATGGTGCATCTATTCTTTAAAATGAGAGATTAAAGAGGTTGTTTAAAGATAAAAGATAAAATATATATATATATATATATATATATATATATTTTTTTTTTTTTTTTCCCCCACAGCATACCACATCAAAGTGAACTTAAAGGTTGTTGATATTCTTTGCATTCTTCACATGCTTCTATGTCTAAATTTAAAAACTTTAAGTAACTTTCTAGTTATTTATAGGTTTATAGCATACTATAAACTGGAGGATAAGCACTGGATTGCTAACTGTAAAGTCACTATGAATCGTAACTGACTCTATGATACTTAACAACAAACAACAACATCTTATAGCTAATGTATAAGGAGTCTTCATCCCATAGTGGATTGTGCATTGAGCTACTAACCCAACAGCTTGAATCCACCAGTCATTCCATGGAAGCAAATAGAGGCTTTATGTTCCTGTAAAGATTTACAGAAACCCAAAACCCTACACAGGGTCACTGTAAATCAGAATTGACTCAGTGGTAGTGGGTATGGTGAGTGTTAGAATGTTCCACAAAGGTAAGCATACTTCTTAGTTTATATTATGATTACTTACAGATAAAAATTTTGAAAGCACAATAGAACACTACACCTTATGAGATTTGAGATCATTATGATGGGGTGGTGATGGTGGTGTGCCTTGGAATTGATTCCAACTCATAGCGACCCTGCATAGGGTTTCTGAGGCTGTAAATCTTTACAGGAGAAATTCTCATCTTTCTCCCATGGAATGGCTGGTAGTTTTGAACGATAGACCTTGAGGTTAGCAGCCTGACTCGTAACAACTACGCTACCAGAGCTCCTTTAAGATCATTATAGAAACATAAAAAATAATACATTCTTTTGTTAATGTTTTATAAATATGCTTGCTAAATTGCATCATGTTTTTCTAGGTAAATTTTTCCCAACTTGCTCATGTCCTCTTTTAAAAGTCAGTACAATTCTCACCCTTCACTGTTGCATCCTTTATTTGTTCCACTTTGTAAGTTAGCTTTGTGTCTTTATCACAACTGAGTTCAGAACTCCCTGTGTAGCAATTGTTTAATGCAAACTATAATTTTTTTCCTCATTGGGGTAATTATGTTTCCATTGTTAGAATGCTGTATTTTATAGTCATCTGCTATCCAGAAGGTCAATGGTTTCAACCTTCCAGCCATTCTACAGAAGGAAGATTTGGCAGTCTTCTTCCGTAAGGATTTACAGCCTTGGAAAGCCTATGGGATCATAATGAGTCAGAATTGACCCCAGGACAATGGGTTATCTCTCACCTTTTATAGAATCTCTAATTGTGAGATTGTACCCAATCCATGTACATTATTTTTTTTAAAAAAAGGCAATTGACTGGTATAAAATCCATTTAAACATATAAATGTAATATAAATATTTCTTCAAAGATATATATAAGCTAGCAATTCTGGCTATCTATGAAGGATGTGGCTCTAAAGCAATGAAGCTAGTCAAGTCACATAACCATTTAATATTATTATTTCAAAAGTAATGCATAAAATATTTCAAGTGATACTTTAAAAATATAAATATATCATTTGTATAGATTAACTCAACTTTACATATTTAAACACTAATAGATTTAAAATCATTAAAATAGTGTTCTAAGTTTTGTGGCCCCCAGACAAGTTTCTGACCAGGAAATGAAATACCCTTGCACCACAATGATCTTGGATGTCCAGGTTATATAATCCAAACAGCCCACAGATTAAACTGCATGTAGTCCTACAGGCTTCACAGGTTGAGGTTAATCTTTGCGTTCTTCAGCCACTAAGAGTGTGACTGCCCCTTAAATGGTAGGCTGGAATTTGAGATTGGATCAGGGTTGGTTACTTCATCTGAATTCTTCACCTTTTGCTCCAGGATATGGATCAGGCCTTTGCTGCTCCTCTGCAGAACTATGACTTTTTCTTTATCATCCTCTAACTTTCTCTGCATGTACTTCAGGTATATTTGAAACTCCAAAAGACCAGTGGTGAGTTTCATCAGGCAAGTCTCCTGATTGACACCAAAGTAGAAGTAGCTATCATTTTCTGTCATCTTTGAAAGGTTAAGATTGTTTTCTTCCAGTGCTTCTCTGCTGTTTTCATACTTGTCATATTTATCACCGGGCAGAGACTTGAGCAAGGATGGACTTAGTGACTTCTTGGGTTTTGTTTAGAGATGAGTGGTTGTCTGTTTGAGTTGGCAACATCTTTGGAGTCACCTCCCAACGGTGTTGGAGTGGGGAAAGCAGAAGCCATTATCAAGAGTAGCCGCAAGGAAGAAATAGAGCGTCTGAAGACTCTAGACTCATGGAAAGAGAGAAAGGCTGTGTTCTGGTGGCTAGGTGCTGGTGGCCAGGGGACAGGATTGCAGAATGTGCCCTTTTAGTTGTTTAAATCATTACATATTCCTGAGTGTTTTTGTGTACAAACCACCCCTGAAAAAATAAAAAACAAAAACAGAGCAAATAGAAGCAAATACTGTTGAATGATGATGCACAGAGTAGATTGTAATCATTGCAATAAAACTGATGTTCCCCCATGTAAACTATCACTCAGTTCACAATAAAAACTTATTTTTTTTTTTTTTTAAAGTACACTAACAAACAGAGTAGCCCCAAAGAGAAGGCAACTGGACTGAAGGCACTTGTACCTACCCATATACATTTTATAACTCCCACCCTGAAGTTTAATATTTATAATTATGAACATTGTTTTGTTGTGTTGTTTTGTTTTG
>NW_006408638.1:617466-619667 GCF_000296735.1 Chrysochloris asiatica
AGTGAGGTTGGCCCAGGATTGGACATTGTTTCGTTTTGCTGTGCATGGGGTCGCTATGAGTCGGTTCTGACTCGATGGCACCTGACAACAACAACAACATGTTGTTTTTGTTACTGTCATTGAGTCGGTGCCTATAACAACTCTGTATCGGGTTTCTGAAGAGTGGTTGGGGGAATTGAACTGCCAACTTACAGTTCAAACCCAATTTGCAGTCTAGCACATTAACCCATAGTGCCATAGTCTCATTTATTGCTTTACAAAGTGAATTTGTTTTCTGTAAGGATTTTGGGGGAGGGATGGGGTGAGAGAGGGCAGCTTGAAGTACATGTAGTTTTAATGCAGTTCCTTGTGTAAATGCAAACACTGACATTTTGTTCCTCTCACTCTTTCCCTCCTTTGCTTTATCCTATCAGGAAAAGTAGTCTCTCTTTGATGTTATCAATACACAAGGTATATTAAAGGTTTAAATACTTGAAGTAAGCTTTGTATGTAGTATCATCTCCTTTAGGCTGCACATCATTAGCAGTTACATGCTATTGTTAAGCTCCTTTTATGTAAGGAAACTAAGACTTACAGACATTAACTTACTTGATCAAAATGAACCAGTTTATAAATAATAGAGCTAAAGTCAACCCTGGAATCATTCTTTGACATCAAAACCCAAGCTCTTATTAACCCCTACTTTGTTACATATGGCCCTTTGAATTTCTGAATCTCTATAGGATTATTTTTCTTGGCACTTGTGCAATTGATATTTCTCAAACCATCATGCATTGCCACAATCTCTTTTTATTTTAGATGAATTTGCATACATTACTTGCTTTCATGTCAGTCATCTGGGAGTCACTTACTAGCTCCACAACATGGAGACTGCACTCTAGTTGCTGATGTGTTTCTGTGATTTGTAGGATTACTATCAACACTACCAAACTCTCATCTCATTGATCTTAGCAGGACCAAACTTATTATGAAAATTGGCTACTGTCATGAAGTCATTTTTTAGGATGAGATCACAAGTTCCTCTTTTTAAAAGTATGGTTCATATGTTCTTATGTACTACATCAATCTATCGGCAAATCCTGTCAGCTCTGTCTTCAAAATATAACCCATAAATTACTCCCTATTTACCACTTCACAGATATCATTCTAACCTGATCTGTCAACATCTCTTCTGATCTCTCTGCTCCACCTTCACCCCTCTACAGTGTGTTCTCCACACACAGCATACAGGGGACTCCTTTGAAATGCAAAACAGATTGTGTCACTGCTCTACTCAAAATGCTCTACTCACTCCCTGGCTCTTTCAGACTAAAATGATAGTCATCTATCTAGCTATCGCTTCTGTTTTGTTTTGTTTCCAGCTCTATCTCTTCCTCATTTACTGTTGTTTGTTTTTCCTCAAATACTCCAGCACTCACACTCCCATCTCAAGATCTTTACACTTGATAATCCATCTAATTGGAAAGCTCCTAGCTCCAGTAATACCATGGTTTCTTTCTTCTCTCCCTCCAACCTCTGTTGTAATAATATTTCATCTGAGACACTGTTTTGTTGTTGCTGTTGTTAGTGCTGTTGTTAGATGCCACCCGCTCCACTCCATCTGATAACAGTTGTATGCATAACAGAACTAAATAATGCACCTGCACCATCCTCACATTCGTTGTTACATTTGATACCTTTCTTGCAGCATGGTGTCAATCAATCTCTTTGTGGATCTTCCTCTGTCATATTAACCCTCTACTTTATGTATAGTATAGTCTAGAGATTAGTCCATCCTGATAACATGTCCAAAGTAAGTGAAACAAAGTTTCAATGAACTTGCTTCAAAGTTCATTCTGACTTTACTTCCTCTAAAACTGACTGATTCATTCTTCTGACTGTTATTAGTAGGTGCCTTTGAGTAAGTTCTGACTCACAGAACTCCTGTGCACAACAGAACAAAGCACTGTCCAGTCCTGTGACATCCTTACAGTTGTTGTTTCTGTTGAGCCCATTGATGCTGCCATTGGGAATCTCATTGGGAACCTTCCTCTTTTTCACCAACCCTCCATTTTACAAAGCATGATATCCTTTTCCAGGGACTGCTCCCTCCTAATAACATGCCAAAGTATGAGAGACTCTCACCATCATGGCTTCTAGGAAGCATTTTATCTGCACTTCTTCCAACACAGATTTGTTTGTTCTTTTGGCAGTCCATGGTA
>NW_006408638.1:620718-626680 GCF_000296735.1 Chrysochloris asiatica
GTAACAGTCCATCTGCCTCTATTGTCTTGTATTTTTCCTGTAAGTCTTTCTTTCAAGAAGTATCTTCTGTTCTTCTAGCCACTCCAGGCTGGTCTGCTCGTCCTTTCAAGTGGAAATTTCCCATCTCTGGAGATCTGGATGTGGTTCAGGCTTCTACCTATAGTCTTATGTATCCATGGTAGTTTTAATATTGTTCAACACCATAATTTGAATATATCAATTTTTCTATGGTCTTCTTTACTTACTGTCCAACTTTCACATGCATATGAGTCACCTGAAAATACAAAGAATTGGTTCAGGTGCACCTTAGTCCTCAAAGTGACATCTTTACTTTAAAGAGGTTTTTTGTAGCTGATTTGCCTAATGCAACATGTCATTTGATTTCTTGACTGCTACTTCCATGAGTGTTGATAGTGAATCCAAACAAAATTAAGTCTTTGACAACTTCAATCTTTTCTCCATTTATCATGATGTTATTTATTGGTCCAGTTAGGAGAATTTTTGTTTTCTTTACATTGAGGTGCAGTATATACTGAAGGCTGTTATCTTTTAATTCTTCTGGTAGTCTATGCTATATCTAATGTTCTTCACAAGACCACAATTTGAATTCTCCCTTTTCTTCTTGGTCTTTTTTCATTGTCCAGCATTTGCATGCATATGAGGTAAATGAAAATACCATGCATTGGATTAGGCTTATGTTAGCCATTAAAGTAGCAAAGCGACCATTCAGAACTTGTTTTGTGGTTGTTGTTGTTGTTGTTGTTGTTGTTGTTGTTAAATTCCATACAGTTGGGTCCAACTCATTCATAGAATCTCTGTATAGGGTTTTCCAGGAGCAGTTGGTGAGTTTAAACCACCAACCTTCCAGTCCAGGCCATTATCCTACAGCACCATATCTCAACCTAGGTAAATAAAAAGCAAGTGCCCCCAGCAGTCTCTTCCACTCTCACCTGGTTACCTGGTTTATTGTCCACAGCAATAGTTAACAGCTGTCCAACAACGCTGTTTTTGTTTTTATTTTTTATTTTTTTATTTTGCCTACAATTTGACTTCCCTCTTGTCTCATGTTTTACCCTGAGTGCTTTTAACAATGTGTGGTCTGGGTTAGTGCTACATAAATTTTAATGGATGGTTATATACAAGACTTGGGTTTCTGACTAGAAACTCTGAAGCATAGAACAGGAAGAAAAACATATTTGGAAGAAGATTGGATATGTTGAATTCTGTGTGGAAGAATTTAATAGTGTACAAACCAAGAATCAAAATCTAGGATATTTTGTTCTCATTACTTTTGTTTGTTTTTTTCATAATTAAAATATGAGTCTTCTATTTTAAAGAGTTTTCAATTTTGTGCATGTACTGTGTTGCACACAAATAGTGTACACATTATATGATTTTTACAAACAGTGCCTTTGCCCATTGGTTTCCTAGGCATGCTATGCACATTATTTGCATGTTATATAAAAAATATTATGCTTAGATGTTAAGATAATGATATTTACAAAAACATGAAAATCACTATAATCTTGATATATTAAGTAACAATTTCATTACCCCATTACTTATATGATCCCTGTGAAGACAAGAAATGAACTGAGACAGATGAGAAAGGTTATAGTTGCTACATAGAGCCCTGCCTCACAGGAAGCAAACTTATAAGACAAAATGCTCAAGGGATATGACCAGGACAGCAAGAAAAAAATGAAGTTTGAATTCTGCCCAAGATTGAGCAGGAACACTTCATTAGACAAAGTTGTTGGTTAAGTCCAGAGCCTTTGTTAAGCAATCTATTAGAGGGTGGGCCAAGTTATATAAACCAATAACTGGCTAAGATAGAAAACTTAAGAAGTGGAAAGAAAAAGTAGTGGGAAGAGAGTTAAAGTTCATTATTTTAAAAAAGAAAATATGAAAACAAACAAAAAATGTGGGTTGTTGTTTCACATTTTATATATTAAAGTTTTAAGCTTCACTTTTTTGATTGATGGAACAAATGCTGATAGTCCTGGAAAAGAGTGGGAACCTTTTCCTTTGACTACAAGAATTCTAACAGCCCTCTCCATAAAAGGTATATTCAAATGAATTGTAGGATTTTAGATTTCTTTCAGTAAATTTCACTTATAAATACTTTATTTTTTCCATGTTTTAAAAACACTAATTTTTTCAATTGCCGTGACTTCTTATTATAGTTAGGTGCCATCTGGATGGTGCCGACTCATAGAAACCCTTTGTACAATGAAACTAAAAGCCCCATTCTATGCCATCCTCACAACTGTTGCTATGCTTAAGCCCATTGCTGTTGTCACTGTGCCTATCCATCTCCTTGAGGGTCTTCATCTTTTTCTCTCACCCTCCATTTTACCAAGCATGATGTGTTTCTACAGGGACTGGTCCCTCCTGGTAGCATGTTCATAGTATAGGAGATAAAGTATCACTGGCCTTGCTTCTAAGGAACATTCTGGATGTACTTCTTCCAGTACAGATTTGTTGTTCTTCTGGGAGTCCCTGGTACTTTCAATATTCTTCTCCAACTCAATATATAACTCAAGCATATCAATTATTCTATGAAATAATTGAAAATACCATGGCTAAGGTCAGGTGCACCTTAATCTTGAAACTGATATCTTTGCTCTTGAACATATTAAAGAGGTCTTGTGCAGCATATTTGCATAATGGTATTATTACATCATTTTATTTCTTGACTGTGGCTTCCATGAGTGTTGATTTTGGATCCAAGTGAAATTAAGTCTTCGACAACTTCAATCTTTGCTCTGTTTGTCACGATGTTATCTATGCCATTGTGAGGATTTTGTTTCTTTACTTTGTGGTACAATTCATGCTGAAAGCTGTAGTCTTTGTTCTTCATCTGTTAATATTTTAAGTGACTTGAAAATATTGAAAACAATAAAAGTTTGAAATGGGAACTTCTTAAAATTAAAAGCACAGGTTATTACTGTCTACTCTGCCTACCCATAGAATCCCAACTCCCATTCAGCTATAGCTAATAATAATAATAACTAATTCTATTTTAGTTCTGTTTATTGCATTCATGTATATTTTACTTCTTGTTATTGCTAAGTGCTTTCAATTTGGTTCTGACTCACAGCAACCCTATATATGGTTTCCAAGGAGCTTGATGCACCAACCTCGTGATTCAAACTAACATTGCAGTCTAGCACATTAACCCACAACACCACACCAAGACATTAACTTCCTATTATCACTGATATCCTATTATCACTGAAAAAGATTTAGTTTCCTTACACCACACACAGCTTCTCTTAATATAGTTCTTGCTTTTGTAACTGATATTACATTTGTAACATTAAATATTATATTTAAGTCTCTATATCTTGTCCTTTACATCTCAATGTAAAAACAAAAAAACAAAAATCCTCACCACTGGACCAATAAACAACGTTCTTATCAACAGAGAAAGATTGAAATTGTCAAGGACTTCATTCTTCTTGGATCAACTATCAACACTCATGGAAGCAGCAGTCAAAAGATCAAACAATGTGTTGTATTAAGCAAATCTGCTGCACAAGACCTTTTTAAAGTGTTGAAGAGCAAAGATGTCACCTTGAGGACTAAGGTGTGCCTGACCCAAGCTGTGGTATTTCCAATAACCGCATATGCATATGAAAGCTGGATAGTGAATAAGGAAGACCATAGAAGAATTGATGCCTTTGAGTTATGGTTTTGGAGGAGAATATTGAAAGTGTCATGGGCTGCCAAAAAAACAATAGATCCATTTTGGAAGAAGTGCAGCCAGAGTGCTCCTTAGAGGCCAAGATGGCCAAACTTCGTCTCTCATACTTTGGACATATTGTCAAGAGGGACCAGTCGCTGGAGAAGGATATCATGTTTGGTAAGGTGGAGGGTCTGAGAAAAAGAGGAAGACCACCAATGATATGGATTATCCAAGTGACAGCATCGATGGACTCAAGTGTGGCAACAGTAGTGAAGTTGGTCCAGGATCGGGCAGTGTTTCGTTCTGCTGTGCATAAGGTCACTGTGGGTCGGTACCAACTTGATGGCACTTAACAACAACAATCTTGTCCTAGTAGGTATATTGTTGTTAAGTGTTGTCAAGTCAATTCCGATTCATAGTAACCCTGTATTGGGTTTCTGAGGCTGTAATTCTTTTCGGGAGCAGAAATCTTTTTTCCAGTGGAGCAGCTGATGGATTTGAAACACTGACCTTGTGCTTTGCAGTCCAGTGTTTATCCTACAGAACCACTACATTCCCTAGTAAATATATAGACACTGTTTTCTTATTTCCAAAGTTTCTTACTTATAATCAAATTTGAAATGTAAAATTAACTTAGTTATTAAATTATTATACTGATGCTTGCAAAATGTTTCGTCTCTTTCTGTTGCGATTTATAATAGTGGAGCTCTTAGCAGTCAGATGTCATTTTCCTTTAAACTGGGGAGAAAGGTTGAGCTTTTCTAAGCAGAACTGAAGAATCACGTAGTTCTTTTCAGAGATCCTTCCTTCTTTGGAGTAGGTTTGCTCTTCTGATGACCTCTATCAATCTATGAGTACTAAATTGGTACTGCTGAATTTATGCCTGAGTGGAGTTTATCAGACTATCATCCACAAGACAAATGGCCTATTTTTGTAAATAAAACCTTGTTAAAATATGTTATAGTTGCTGTTATATGCTGTTGAGTCAGTTCCGACTCATAGTGACCCTGTATAAGGTCAAGGAGTGGCTGGTGGGTTTGAACTGCCAACCTTGCAGCTCAAACTAACCTTGTGGCCCAGCGCATTATCCTGTAGCACCACACCATAGTCTCACCTGTATGTTTACTTCTTGTCTACAGCTGCTTTTGTGCTACTACAACAGAGCTGTATAGTTGCTGGCCGGGTCCACAGTCTAAAATATATAGTGTCTAATTCTTAACAGAAAACAAAAATTTCATGATCCTTGCTCTAAAAAACTCCAAACTAGAATATTACCATTCACATTCAGTGTATCCAAAATCTTCACTTCAGCTACCTAACAATTGCATTTCTAAATCTCTCTCTCCTTTAAACTGATTCATGGCTCTTGGTCAATTAACTAAGTTGGAACCATTATTTACTACACATGGTCTTCCTTTCTCTTGTCTAACTATTTTCTTTTTCTTTATTAAATAAATCTTTTACTGGCTTTCTTATTGAGAATGAACATTTTGCAGAAGAATTGAATTTTTTAGATACTTTTATATCTGAAAATGCCTGTATAACAAAATATGTTGTTGTTTTTGTTGTTGTTAAGTGCTATCAAGTCAGTTTGACTCATAGTGACCTTGTATAGAGTTTCCAAGTATCAACTGATAGATTTGCACAACTGAACTTGTAGTTCAAACCAACTTGCAGTCAAGTGCTTTATCCTACATTGCCACACCAGAATTCCATAATAAGATATAATAAATAGCTATTATGCACATAAAAATCATGTTTTAAAAATATGTTTTCTGAGGGTGGAGCTTGATGGCAGAGAGTGTAGAGGTACAGTGAAGTTCATCATCAACAGTATCACAGGATACCAGGCAAAGCAGGTTCAGGTAGAGCTCCAAAACTCAGAACCACTTAGGTAAGAATATTTTAAAAGTTTGAGGGTTTATAGCTAGTGGAACTTGTAGCGGAAGTAAGTAATCATGTACTTTTGAATCTTCTGGATTCGATGACCTGGAGCCAACAACTTGGGCAAGACCAAATGGCAAGACCAAGCAGGGAAACAGACCCATTACGGAATAACACCGCAGAAGCCTCAGAGCAAAGGTGGACAATACACTTTGTCAGTTTTGCTTTGTCCTGATTTTCTTTTGTATCTGTTAATTGACCCCCCACTGTTTGTACACCTCCATTCTGGTGACTAGACAGGGTGCCTGAGTGAGTGAACACCCAACACCCCCACCACTGGTGGGTTCTTCTGCCAGGCATGCACACAGACACACTCAGCCCAAGAGC
>NW_006408638.1:627550-631286 GCF_000296735.1 Chrysochloris asiatica
CTCCCATAAAGATTTACACCCTCGGAAACCCTGTACAGGGTCGCTATGGGTCGGAACCGACTCGATGGCACTTAACAACAACAACAACAACAAGGCAAGGACTACATTATGGAAGGAGGGCTGATCCTAGAAATGTCTGAGAAGGAATTCAGGAAAATGATTATAAAATGTTTCAAAACACTTTACCATGGAGTTGAGAAAAATAAGGAAGAAATCAAGAGAGCGCTACAAGAGCAGTCAAATAAGATAGATACATCATTGGAAACAATTCAAAACCTACAGAAAGAGGTCCAAATGAACAGTAATAGAATATCAGAAATAGACAATACACTGAAAGGGCAAAGGATTGGGGGAAGACTCATTAACAATGTGCGATATGCAGATGATACAACCTTGCTTGTTGAAAGTGAGGAGGTCATAAAACATTTATTGATGAAGATCAAAGAGCACAGCCTTTGGTATGGATTACATCTCAAGGTAAAGAAAACAAAAATCCTCACCACTGGACCAATCAACAACATTGTTATCAAAGGAGAAAAGATTGAAACTGTCAAGAACTTCATTCTTCTTGGATCAACTATCAACACTCACGGAAGCAGCAGTCAGGAAATCAAACGACGTACTGCATTAGGCAAATCTGCTGCACAAGACCTTTTTAAAGTGTTGAAGAGCAAAGATGTCAGCTTGAGGACTAAGGTGAGCCTGACCCAAGCCATAGTATTTTCAATAACCTCATATGCATGTGAAAACTGGACAGTGAATAAGGAAGACTGTAGAACAATTGGTGCTTTTGAGTTATGGGTTTGGAGGAGAATATTGAAAGTGCCATGGGCTGCCAAAAGAACCAATAGTTCCATTTTGGAGTAAGTGTAGCCAGAGTGCTCCTTAGAGGCCAAGATGGCCAAACTTCGTCTCTCATACTTCAGACATACTGTCAGGAGGGACCAGTCACTGGAGAAGGGTATCATGTTTGGTAAGGTGGAGGGACAGAAAAAGAGGAAGACTCCCAACAAGATGGATTGGCCAAGTGGCAGCATCGATGGACTCAAGTATGTCAACAGTAGTGAGGTTGGCCCAGGATCAGACAGTGTTTCGTTCTGCTGTGCATAAGGTCACTATGGGTCAGTACCGACTCGATGGCACCTAACAACAACAACAACAATTGTATCCTATAATCTACCTGACATCCTCACCACCTGGATCTCTGTTCCTATATTTATCCCTTCTTTGACAATGATATTATTTTGATCTTCGGTTGACCTCCCAGATCCTTTGAATTCATTGTTGTAGTTTTGTTCTGTTCTGGACTCTGCTTTCTGTCTACTGAGTTCCAGGTGGTGTTGTCACGCCTGTCAATCTCTGGTTGTTATCTGCTCTTGTTGGTTTTCTGTCCAGAGAACTCCCTTTAGGATGTTTGGACATTCTGGATTGGTTTTGATAAAATTTCTTAAATCTTTTTATCCTGGAATGTTTTGATTGCACCATTGTATTTGATTGATAGTTTTGCTGGATAGACAATTCTTGGTTGACAGTTTTTTTTTTCTTTTAGGGTTTTGTATGTGTCTCCCTATTGCCTTCTTGCCTGCATGGTTTGTGCTGAATAGTCAGAGCTTAATCTGATTTGCTTGCATTTGTAAGTGACACTTCACTTCTTCCTGGCTGCTTTTAGAATTCTCTCTTTGTCTTTGATTTTAGAGAGCTTGATTATTTTATGTCTTGGTGACTTTCCTTTGGGGTCTATCCTTCCTGGGGTACGTTCAGCTTCTTGAATGTTTATCTTCTCATCTTTTAAGATATTAGGGAAATTTTCTTCTAGAAGCTCTTCAACTACCTCCTCTGTGGACTTCTCTGACTCTTCCTGTTCTGGAATGCCAATAATTAAGTTGTTCCTATTCATGTTATCCAGCATGATTCTTACACTCTCTTCTAATTTTTTTTTTTTTCCTTTTTTCAGCTTGTTCTTCTATCTTAGCTGTATTAAGAGATTTGTCTTCCAGATCACTAGTTCTGGCTTCTATCTCTTCCATTCTGCTTCTTTCCCCTTTCAGTGTATTGTCCATTTCTGATATTTTATTATTAATCATCTGGACCTCTTTTTGCAGCTTTTGAATTGTTTCCAATGCTGTATCAATCTTGTTTGATTGCTCTTATAGTACTTTCCTGACTTCTTCCTTGTTTTCCTCCACTCCTTTTTAGAGCATTTGAATTTGTTTCCATATCATTCTTCTGAATTGTTTCTCAGGCAAATCCAAAACCTGCTTTTCCTATTCTGGGGAGCCTTTGTCAGTCTCCAGCACATTTGTCTCAGTTACTCTTTTCTGTATTTGGACATGTTTTGAAATTTTTATTGTGTTTGAGATCTTTTGTTTGTCATTTCCAGTAGTTATGTTATTTTAATGCTTAAATGGATGTTTGTTGTTGTGTTATTATGCTTACTGGATGTCTCCTGGTGGATATGATCAGGAGATAGGCTTCCCTTTTTGCATGTAATGCTTAACAGCTGTTATTGACTCTTGTATCAGTGGTGGAATATTATGATGTATATTTGTAGCTTTGCTATATGGCCACGATTGCTGTCTCTCCTTGGGTAATGTAGGGAGAAAAAGCTCCCACTTCCAGGAAAGATGTGTGATAAAAAGGACTAAAAGCAGAAGCAATATAGAAGCAGAGACAAAACCCACTACTTTGAAACAAAAATGAAACTGGCTGAGTGTCCACAGGCAGTGTGTGTGCACGGTAGAAGCCTTTAGCAGTGGGTGGGGGTGTCCGCTCGCTCAGGCCCCTTCTTCTAGTCACCACCATGGAGGTGCATAAATAGATATTGAGAAGTTAATGGAAGAAAGATTGTCCACTATTTTTGTCTCTGAAGGTCAGTTAGGTATCTGCGTGTACACAACATAATCCTCGAGGTAGTTGCAACCTTTTATATTGGGGTTTTACAGATTGTTCTATGGTTTGTCTGTCAGGCCTGACATGCCCGTTTTTTTCTTGCTATAAAGGCCTGGGTAAGGGTCCAGGCTCAGGGGATTGTGCTAGAACTCTGAACCACATATAAAGGAATATTTAGAAGCTTGGAAGACTTACAGCTAGTGGAATTTGTAGCAGAATCAAGAAATCCATTGCTTTCTAATTCAAGACGTTCAGCTGCTCCCAGAGCCACCATCTTGGGAAGGATCAGAGCAGCCACAAACGTCTGACAGAACTGTGGAGATAAAGATGTGGATATTCTTTTTTTTTTTTTTTTTTGTATCTGTTCATTGGTCTCTCACTGTCTGTGAACCTCCATTCAGGTGACTAGAAGGCATGCCTGAGAGAACGGACACTCCACCCCCACCCCTGAAGGGTTCTACTATGCATGCGCACAGATCTTCTTGAAATTTAAAGTGACAGTTTTCACTTAAAACCAAACGGCCACCACTCGTCAGACAGTTTGTCGTAATGTGGTGGCTCGTGAGTTACTGTGATTCTGAAAGCTATGCCACCTGTATTTTAAATACCAGCAGGGTCACCCATGGTGGACAGGTTTCAGATGAGCTTCCAGATAAAGACAGGTACAAAGAAAGAGTGACAAACTACTTCACTGAAATTGGAAGTTGTCAAAAATGAAATGGAATGCATAAACATCAATATCTTAGGCATTAGTGAACTGAAATGGACTGGTATTGACCCTTTCGAATATGACAACCACATGGTTTACTATGCCAGCAATGACAAATTGAAGAGGAATGTTGTTGTA
>NW_006408638.1:631595-633583 GCF_000296735.1 Chrysochloris asiatica
CCTTGGTGATAGAAATGATGCTGGAGAATGTGTGATAGAATTCTGCAAGATCAATGATTTGTTTATTTCAAATACCTACTTTAGACAGCATAATAGGTGACTATAAACATGAATCTCACCATATGCAATACATAGAAATCAGATTGACTACATCTGCAGAAAGAGACAATAGGAAAGCTCCATATCATCAGTCAAAACAAGGCCTTGAGAAGACTTTGGAAGAAACCATCAATTACTCATATGCAAATTCAAACTGAAGCTGAAGAAAATTAAAACAAGTCCACAAGAGCCAAAATATGACCTTGAATATATCCCACATGAATTTAGAGATCATCTGAAGAACAGATTTGTGCATTAAACACTAAAGACCGAAGACCAGAAGAGTTGTGGGATGGCATCAAGATCATCATACATGAAGAAAGCAAAAAGTCATTGAGAAAACAAGAAAGAAGGAAAAGGTCAAAATGGATGTCAGAAGAGACACTGAAACTTGTCCTCCAGTGTAGAGATGCTAAAGCAAATGGAAGAAATTAGGAGGTCCAAGAGCTGAACAGAAAATTTCAAAAATCAGCTCAAGAAGATAAAGCCAAATATTACAACAAAATTTGCAACGACCTGTAATCAGAAAACCAAACAGGAAGAATACACTCAGCATTTCTCAAACTAGTGGAACTGAAGCAAAAATTCAAGCCTCGAATTTCATTATTGAAAGATTCTTTGGGCAAATTATTGAATGATCCAGAAAGCATCAAGCGAAGAAGGAATACACAGAATCACTGTACCAAAAGGAAATGGTTAATGTTCAACAATTTCAAGAGGTAGTATATGATCCAGATCCAATGATACTGAAGGAGGAATTCCAAGGTGCATTGAAGGAATTGGAAAAGAACAAGGCACCAGGAATTGATGGAATAAAAATTGAAATCTTTTAAGAAAGTGAGGTGGCACAGGAGGCACTCACTCATTTCTGCCAAGACATTTGGAAGACAACTATCTGGACGACTGATTGGAAGAGATTCATATTTGTCCCTATTCCAAAGAGAGGTGACCAATCAGAATTCAAAAATCAGCGGACACTGAAAAGCAATATGGCGCTTCCTCAGAAGGTTGAAAATAGAAATACCATATGATCCAGCAATTCCTCTACTTGGTATTTACCCACAAGAAAAACGAGCCACAACACGAGAAGATATATGCACACCAATGTTCATAGCAACACTATTTACAATAGCAAAAAGATGAAGACAGCCAAAGTGCCCATCAACTGAAGAATGGATACACAAACTGCTACATACACACAATGGAATACTAAGCTACCTTGAAGAATTACAAGGAAGCTGCAAACCATCAGTACCTTGAGGGCATTATGTTGAGTGAAATTAGTCAGTCACAAAAAGAGAAATACTGCATAGCATCTTAACATTATTTCATCCTTTTTCCCTATTCCAACCATGTCTCACTCCGTGTACCCCCTGGCCCTGTTGTTTCAAGGTTGTGTATACATTATTATTTATCTCTGTCCCACTTAGCCCATGCTAACCTGCCTACTTGTTCTCCCCTCTGCTTTGTTCTTCCATTCCCCTCTCTCCTTTTGTGTGTTGTCCCCTTACCCAGCACCTTAACTAACCTGTGTCTATTCCTTGCCCTGTGCTCTACCTTTCTACCTCTCCCCTCCCCCCACCCCCCACATCCCAGCAATCAGCAAAGCATCCCTCCATCCCACTTTAGTATGGGTTCTATGAACTGCCAAAAGAACAAACAAATCTGTTTTGAAAGAAGTACAGTCAGAGTGCTTCTTGGAAGCCAGTATGGCCAAATTTTATCTGTCATACTTCAGACATATTATCTGAGGGGACCAGTCACTGAGGAATGATGTCATGTTTGGTAAAGTAAAAGGTAGGATAAAAAGAAGAAGAAGGTAGGATAAAAAGAAGAATGGATACACAAACTGTGCTACATACACACGTGGAAACCTGGTTGGCCAGCAG
>NW_006408638.1:634619-640088 GCF_000296735.1 Chrysochloris asiatica
CTACTCCCGTAAAGATTTACACCCTCGGAAACCCTATACAGGGTCGCTATGGGTCGGAACCGACTCGATGGCACATAACAACAACAACAACAATGGCGCTATGGGTTAATGTGCCAGACTTCAAAGCCGTTTGAACTGCAAGGCAATTCAAGCTCACCAGCTGCTCCTGGGAAACCCTATACAGGGTCACTATGGGTCAGAACCGACTCGACAGCACATAACAACAATCCACTTATTACAACAACCCACTTGTTAAATGCCAGTGAGTCGGTTCTGACCCATAGCAACCTTGACTAGGATTTCCAAGGTGAAGTTGAACCACCAACCTTGTAGTTCAAACGACTGTGTGGTTGGGTGCTTATCCTACAGTGCCACACCAGAATACTAGCCATTGAATAATTCCCCCATGTCTCACCCCTGATAACC
Organism: Chrysochloris asiatica; assembly: GCF_000296735.1. Classification (NCBI taxonomy): domain Eukaryota; kingdom Metazoa; phylum Chordata; class Mammalia; order Afrosoricida; family Chrysochloridae; genus Chrysochloris; species Chrysochloris asiatica. The sequence continues at coordinate 635,046 of NW_006408638.1, forward strand.
TGCATAGATTGGTTCTTTTAGCATGAAAACCTTTTGTTGACTTTATATAATAGTTGTCTTATATATTAAATGAACCTGTTTAAAAAAAAAAAAATCAGGCGACAATCTCTTTGATATCCTATACGAGTAAAGTTTTGCTAAAGGTAATACAGAAATGGCTACAATCATACAATGACAGAGAACTTCCAGAGGTTCAAACTGGATTCAGAAGAGGCCATAGATGAGGGATATCATTGTTGATGTCCGATGGATCTTGGCTAGAAACAGAGAATAGTAGAAAGATGTTTACCTGTGCTTTATCGACTGTGCAAATGTTTTCGATTGTGTGGATCATGACAAACTATGGACAACATTGCGAAGCATGATTATTCCAGAACACTTAATTGTGATTATGAGGAAGCTGTACCTGGACCAAGAGGCAGTTGTTCGAACAGAACATAGGAACACTGAATGGTTTGAAATTAAGAAAGGTATGCGACAAGGTTGTATTCTTTCACCAGGTTTATTCAACCTGTATGCTGAGCAAATAATTTGAGAATCTGGGGAAGAGGAGGAAAAAATGTGTAGGATCTCCCACACCTCTTTTTGCAAATGTCTCTGAATTTCTTTTAACGGGGGTTCCCTATGCTAGTCTGGCTGTATCCCCGCCCTCTGAACTCTGCCCTGGTGGGGTGGCTTCAGAGGGAGTCCTGTGTCCACAGATTCCTAACTTGCAGTATTTTTCTTTATATCATTATTTTTTCACTTGCAAGTGCGGGAAACTGATGTCCTGGACCTTATGGTAGATCCAGAGCTCTGGTGTTGTTCTGTTAGTGCAGCTTCTGTGGGTTTTCAATCTCCCTCCATGGAGCCTTTGCTACTTGGCTATCTCTGCCACCCACCAAAACCGGAAGTGGCCCTGTATGTTTTCCTTTTAGGATCCCTAGTAGCATAATGGATTATGAGATTGGCTGCTAACTGCTAGGTCAGCAGTTCAAATCTACTAAAAGATGAAGCTTTCTGGTCCCATAAAGATTTACAGCCTCAGGAACCTTATACAGAGTCGCTAGGAGTTAGAACAGATTCCACCGCACTCAATCATCACTACTGCTTCTTTCCTTAACTCTTCTGATTTCAAAATACCACAAAGCATGATAAACATATTTAATATCTCAGAATTGTACTTGTGAAAAATGTTGAACAGACGAATATTGTGAAACCATAATAATTATAATGAAATACAGTGTAACTAACCTTCATAAAATATTTCAAACTTGTGACAATTTTAGAAGCCATGGGAACTTTGCTACTATGGTTTATTTCTTGGGCTTTTAATCTTATAAATATGATTAAGTGTCATTTTGGGGGTCCTGGTGTGGTACTATAGTATAAACACTGAATTGCTAAGTACAAAATCGACAGTTCAAACCCAACAGCAGCTCTCGGGAAACCTATACACAATCACTGTACATCAGATTCTCCTTACTAATTGAAGTGATTGACAATGCTGTAGCTTGGGTTGTTGTTGTTGTTGTTGTTAAGTGCCGTCAAGTCAATTCCTACCCATAGCGACCCTATATAGAATTTCCAAGGAGCAGCTGGTGAGCTTGAACTGCTGACCTTGCAGTTCAAATGGCTTTGCAGTCTGGTGCATTAACCTACAGAACCACACCAGGACTCTGTGGCTTGGGTTAGGTGTTCCTTATTTCTCAAAGTGACATCTTTGCTCTTGTTTGTTCTTCTGGCAGTCCACAGCACTTTTAATACTCTTCTCCAACATCATAACTCAAATGCATGAATTTTTCTGTCATCTTCCTTATTCATTGTTCAAATTTCACATGCATATGAAGATAATGATAAAACCATGGTTTGGGTCAGGCATCCCTTACTCCTCAAAGTGACATCTTTGCTCTTCAGTACTTCAAAGATGTCTATTGCAACAGGTCACCATTTTATTTCTTGATTGAAGTTTTCATGAGTGTTCATTGTGGATCCAAGCAAAATGAAGCCTTTGACAACGTCATCCTTTTCTCCAAGAAACCAAACAACATATTGCATTAGGCAAATATGCTGCACAAAACCTCTTTAAAGTGTTCAAGAACAAAAATGTCCATTTGAGAACTAAGATGTGCCTGACCCAACCCATGGTATTTTCAGTAACCATATATGCAAGTGAAAGTTGAACAGTGATTAAGGAAGACTGTAGAAGAATTAATGCATTTGCATTATGTTGTTGGAAGAGAATATTAAAAAGTACTATAAAAAGAACAAACAAATCTGTTTTGAAAGAAGTACAGTCAAAGAAGTACAGCTTCTTGGAAGCCAGTATGGCCAAACTTAATCTGTCATACTTCAGACATATTATCTGAGGGGACCAGTCACTGAGGAAGGATGTCATGTTTGGTAAAGTAGAAGGTAGGATAAAAAGAAGAAGACCCCCAATGAGATGGACTGGCATAGTGGCAGCAGTGAGGCTCAGGCTTAACAAAGATTGTGAGGTTGGCTCAGAACCAGGCAATGATTTGTTCTGTTGTGAATAGGGTCACTGTGAGTTGGAACCAACTTGCTGGCACCTACCAAACAACAGCAACACCACAATACCTTATATAAAAAGTGAGTAGCTACAGATGTAATTAGTTGAGAATGTGTTCTATTATCTTTATGACTAGTTTCCTTATGTAAGAAAAGCGAACATGAAACCTTTGTCATCAAGTCACTTCTGTTACAGGGTAGAGCTGATCCTTTATGGTTTTCTTGAATGTAGTCTCTAAGAAAGAAGATTGGCATACCTTTCTTCTGCAGTGTCCCTAAGTGGATTTAACCACTAACCTTTAGGTTAGAAGTGGAGCACAAACCATTTCTGCTACTGAAAAAGAGGAAAGGAGACACAAAGGAAGATGGCTATGCAAAGAAGGAGACAGAGATTGGAGTTATTCTATCATAGACAAGAAGTGTTTGAGGATACTAGAATTTGAGAGATACAAGACAGTATCTTCCCCTGAAGAGTGAGTATGGCCCTGCTAACCCTCTAAGTTAAATAACCTTCAGATCTATGATGTAACATTTTTCTGTTGTTTTAAGACTTCTTGCTTCTGGAAGTTTGTTATGGTGAACCTAGAGAACTAGTATTCTCCCATAAAAAAATGCAGTAGACACTATCAATAGTCCACCTTTTAAGTTAGGGCTAAAGGAAAATCTTGCATAAAGCTACTAAGTGGCAACCTGAGTACTTGAACTTTGGCCAAATTCCACTGTTCACATTCCTGAGCACCAGGCTGTACAGCTCTTGCTACATGGAAGAATGACCTTATTAGTCATGAGAAGAATCTTGATGAAATTTAAGAATGTTACTAACCTCATAATATGAAATATGCAGGAATAAAATGGTCTACATCTGTGAGAAGAGATGGTTGAAAATCTTTATATCTTCAACCAAAACAAGACTAGAGCAGACTGTGGAACAGATAATCAGTTGCTTATATGCAACTTCAGGCTAAAGTTAAAGAAAATTGAAATGAGTCACAAGAGTCAAAATATGGCCTTGAACATATCTCACCCGAATGTTGACACCATCTCAAGAACAGATTTGATGCATTAGACACGAATGACCTAAGACCAGGAGAGTTGTGGGAAGACATCAAGAACAATATATAGGAAGAAAGAAAATGGTCATTAAAAAGACAGGAAAGTAAGATAAGACTAAAATGATGTCAGATGAGACTCTGAAACTTGTTCTACAGTGCAGAGATGCTAAACTGACTAGAAGAAATGAGGTAGTAAAAGAACAGAAAATTTCAAAGTGCAGCTCAGGAAGACAATAACATGTGCAAAGACTTGGAGTTAGAAAACCAAGAGGAAAGAATATGCTCAGCATTTCCCAAGCTGAAAGAGCTGAAGAAACAATTCAAGCCTCAATTTGCAATATTAGCATATTCTATTGGAAAATATTGGATGAATCAGGAAGCATTAGAAGAAGATGGAAAAGGTATAGACAGATTCACTGTTGTTAAGTGCCGTCAAGTCAATTGAAAGGGTTGATGTTCAGCCCTTTCAAGAGGTAGCATATGATCAAGAACCAATGGTACTAAAGGAAAAAATCTAAGCTGCACCATAGGAATTGGCAAAAAAAAAAAAAACCACAAACAAACACAACAAGGCTCCAGGAATTAATGGATGCAAATTCAAATCCTTCACCTAACTGATGAAGCATTGGAGGTATTCACTCAGCTATGCCAAGAAATTTGAAAGACAGCTACCTAACCAACCAATTAGAAATGATCCATATTTGTGCCTATTCCAAACTGAGGGGACTAAACAGAATGCAGAAAACATCAAAGAATATCATTAATATCAAATTCAAGTAAAATTTTGCTGCAGGTAAACCAAAAATAGCAAAGAGCACAAAATGTCCTGCATTGACAGGGAACTAACTGCCAGACATTCAAGCTGGAGTTAGAAAAGAATGTGAAATGAGGAATATCATTGTTGACATCAAATGGATTTTAGCTGAAAGTAGAGAATACCAGAAACATTTTTACTTGTGTTTTATTGACTATGCAAAGGCTTTCAGTTGTGTATCCATGCCAAACTATGGATAACATTGCAAAGAATGAATACTCCAGAACACTTTATTGTGCTTGTGAGGAACCTGTACACAGACCAAGAGGCAGTCATTCAAACAGGAGATACTGAATGGTTTAAAATCAGGAAAGGTGTGCACCACAAAGGCTGTATCCTTTCACCATACTGATTCAATCTGTATGCTGAGCAAATAATCTGAGAAACTGGATTATATGAAGAAAAAAAGGGCATCAGGATTAAAGGAAGACTCATCAATAATCTGATATGCAGATGATATAACCTTGCTTGCTGGAAATGAAAAGGACTTAAAATATTTTATGATGGATATCAAAAACTATAGTCTTCAGTATGGATTATTACTCAATGTAAAGAAAACAAGATCTTCACAACTGCACCAATAAATATCAGCATGATAAATATAGCAAAACTTGATGTTGTCAAAGACTTCATTTTGCTCGGATCCATAATCAACAGTCATGGAAG
>NW_006408638.1:640188-645989 GCF_000296735.1 Chrysochloris asiatica
GACATTGGCTACCCAAAATTGTGTGTGTGGGTGGGGGGGGGCGTCCAGAGGACATGGAGGAAGGTAGACTCTCCACTGTACTCAGTGGAGATTCTCCACTGTACTCTCCAATCTGTCTGGGCGGGGCTGATGAAAAGAGATGGGAATAGGTCTCTTGTGATACAATAGTGAATAATTGTTATCAGGACTGACTGTGAGGGTTGGAAATGTAAAGGTAGACGTTAGCAAAAGGAGGTGAGTGACTGATTTTGCAGTTTAGGAGCAGAGGTCCCTGGGACCATCAAGGGAGAAGAGAGGAGAGCAGGGCCCTACCCAGAGAAGCAGTGATGCCAGAGATGGAGGTAGAGACAATGATGTGAAAAGATGGAGTGGCTGGGGACTTTAGACACAAAGAGGTGGGGAGAGGGGCTGTGTGCTGAAGACCGAGGGGTGTAGGGAGCAGGCTTGTAGGATATATAGCTTTTGGTTGGTTGATGCTACATTGTAACCATGGCAATGAAATGATATACGATAGGATGAATGTAAAGCTAATGGTCTCCCATATAACCTATCAAATAATTCACAATAAGACATTTTTAAAAAGTTAAAAAAAAATCAAATAACATATTGCATTAGGCAAAGCTGCTGCATAAGACTTCTCTTAACTGTTAAACAGCAAGATATCAGTTGGAGAACTAAGGTGCACCTGACCCAAGCCATGGTATTTTTAATATTGTCATATGCATGTGAAAGTTGGGCAATGAATAGGATAAACAATAGAAGAATTGTAGGTGCATTTGAATTGTGGTACTGGAGAAGAATATTAAAAGTACCATGGATTGCTAGAAGAACAAACAAATGTGTGTTGGAAAACATACAGCCAGAATGTTCCTTAGAAGCCAGGATGTTTTGCCTCTCATATACTTCAGACATGTTATCAGGTGGGATTAGTCCCTAGAAAGGAAAAAGAGCAAGACATCCAACGAGATGGATTGATACAATGAAAGCAGTAATGAGCTCAAACATAACAAAAATATTGAGGATAGCTCTGTATTGATAAGTGTTTCACTCTGATGCACATAGAGTTGCTATGAATTGGAACCAACTCAATGGCACCTAACAATAATACAACAAGGGCTGCATCAATTTTCTGGTTTATGGTCTTTCCTCCATCTTCAAACTCAGCAGCATAGCATTTTCAAATGTCATTATGACTCTCTGTCTTTGTTAGATTGATATTTATTATTCTCTCCAAGAAAGGCATACCATCACATGAAGGATAGCAAAGAGCATAAAATTGCCTAAAACCAAGAGCAGCCACACTAAGATTTCAAACCATAGCTTAGAGGTATCAGTGTCACCAATAAAAACATGACTTAAACAGAAATTGGATAAAATAACATTTATTGACAGGAAAGAAAAGCAAAGTAAGGTCAGTTTCACTCGTTTGTGTCCATTCCCCATGTCCAGTAGGTCACTCTCTGTGGTCCATGTTAGATGGTACAGGTGAAAGACCTTATTTTTCCCTCCCACAAAGAAGCGCTATAGCAATGAAGCTGGCCTGGTGCCATGTAATGTACACATAAAAAGAGCAAAAAAGTACAAACTGAGCCTCACTCAAGAAAATACCAGCAAACAAAACAGTAAACCCAATGCAAGCTGTGCTATCTCCTTATAAGAAGTTCTACTCTCAAGTCTCTGACTGGGCATCTCAGAGTGACAGAGGATCATAGGAGGGGTATTTCCCCAACAGTCTTACCTCTGCTTCATTCATGCCTTCTCCTTCTGTGTCTATCTTTCCAGCCCTGACTTTGTAATTATCCTTTGCCCCACCATCCCTGTCTCAAGATTTTTAGTTACATTGAGAAAGTTGCTTTTGCCATGAAAAATAGGATATTCACAGGTCTGAGAAATGTTTGCGGGCATTGAGCATTCTTCATCCTACAGCTAATAAATAAATTAAGCTACTAAATGAATTTAGAGGAAAAGAGTACAAAGGGATTTTAGGAGATAATAAGGTGGCCTCTAGGAAATTTTCAAATGGTAATACATGTCTGAAGTTCAAGAGAGAAGTCTAAGCTACAAAGGTTCAAGATCTAAGACTTTATAACGTAACAATGTCCAGTGGTAGTTCTGAAATTCAGTACCTTGGAAAGTATGGAAAAGAGGATATAGCTGAGAACAGAACCACGTTTCTAGTAGCTCTACTATTCAGTTTTCCAAAAGTTCTCTTTTGCCTGATTATAAGAACAGAGAATGACAAACAGTTGAATTGGTCCTAGGTTTCAAGTGAAAGTGGAGAATAGCAGAAGAGAAAGTGAAGGCAGGGTGGTAGCAATAATGGAAGCTGCCAGAGATGGTGTTAGATGTTTTATGTACCTTTACTGCCTATAACTCTGAAAATAGAAAACAGTCACTTTTACAGATAAGGAAACAGAAACTTAAAGACGTTGAGTAACTTTCCTTGGGTCCTAGAGATTTTTTCCTATTAGATTGGACTTCTAAAATGATCATTCTGATGGTGTAATAGAACATCACTTTTGATAGAGCATCAAGCAGAGCAAGTTTGGAAATGCAAATATTTTTTAGTTTATAGTAGAACTCTTCTAATATGCCTTGAGGCAAAAAAGCAGGTTGTATAAAAAATCATCTGATACAGACTGGTACACTGGGTAAAAGGTACTTTAGGGGTGGTGGTGTCAGTGAACTTGAAAAGTCAGAATAGTACTAATGTGAATGTTGTTAGGTGCTATCCACTCAGTCCTAATTTATAGTGATCTGTGTACAACAGAACAAAATACAGCCTGGTCTTGTGCCATCCTCTTAATTATTGCTATGATTGAGTTCACTGGTGTAGCCACTGTGTTAGTCCATCTCAATAAGGGTCTTCCTCTTTCTCAGCAATCTTCTAATTTACCTGACAACATGTTCAAAGTACATAAGATGAAGTTAGTCATATTGCTTTCTAAGGCGCATTTTTTTTATGCTTCTTATTGTTATTAATAAGAATATTCAATAAGGAAGTAATAATTACTTATGATTTCAGAGATAAAGAAATTTAAATATATTTGAGGATAGTGCCATATGTAGGAGCATTGTTGGGCAGGAAAAAGTAAAAACTTTCCCCAAATTAAAAAAGGACTATCTAATGTTTGAAGGAGCTCTGGTAGCGTAGTGGCTACGAATCGGGCTGCTAACCTCAAGGTCGGCAGTTCGAAACTACCAGCTGTTCCGTGGGAGAAAGATGAGGCTTTCTGCTCCCGTAAAGATTTACAGCCTCAGAAACCCTGTACAGGGTCGCTATGGGTCGGAATTGACTCCATGGTACTTAACAACAACAACAACAACATCTAATGTTTGAAGGAGTCCCTGGAGAGCATAAATGATTAATGTAATCAGAAGCTAACCAAAAGGTTGGAGGTTCAAGTATATCCAGAGGTGTCTTGGGAAAACAGACTGGCAATAATAAGCCATTGAAAATCCTAGAGAGCACAGTTCTATCTGACATACATGGGGTTACTATGAGTCAGAATTGACTCAATAGCAACTAGGTTTCATTTTATCAATATTTGGAATGAGAGAAAAAATAAATGATGGTATTCTTAATTCATTCACTAAATAAATTCTTACCCAGAATTTGTTGAGAAAGTTAACTCATTATTAGGTCCTGGAGAAGTCTTGTTTCTTGACTCAAACTTTAAGAATCAGCCGCTTTGTGGAGTAAAGATGAGACTTCATGCTCCCTGAAAGGTTTAAAGCCATCAGTAACCTTATACAGAGTTGCTATGAACTGAAACCAACTTGATGGCACTTAACAAAAACAACAATAAAGAATATTCAGAGTGGCATATTTAACATATACTCCATAGTATCAGTATGATTTTTAAAGAGATCAAGGATTACATAGAATTTTTCTTTTATAAGACCCAATAAACTTTACACACGAATATTTACATACTGATAGATCTCTATCTCTGAAGAGGTAGTGAAGGTATTTAACATACAATGATTCTAAAATGGAAAAAAGCAAAGTTACTTCCTCTAAGTAACTCAGAAGGCTGATATATATATCCCTCTTGGACTGTATTAAAAATCTAATTTTGTATATCTTTCCCACTATGCTTCTTTTAAATTCATTTGTTATTATGTTGTTGTTAAGTACCATCGAGTTGTTTCCAACTCATAGCAACACAGTATAGGATTGTCAAGGAGTGACTGGTGGGTTTGAAGCTCAGACCTAGTTAGCAGTACAGTGCTTATCCTACAGTGCCACAACAGGACTCCTTTTTTTTTTTTAAGTTTTTATTGTGAATTGAATGATAGTTTACATGGAAGAACATCGGTTTTACACCATCATTTCATTGCAATGATTACAGTCTCCTCAGTGCATCATCATTTAACAGTATTTGCTTTTATTCCCTCTTTTGTTTTGTTTTGTTGGGGGTAGGAGGAATGTGTGCAAAAACACTCAGGAATATATAATAATTTAAACAACCAAAGGGCACATTCTGTAAGCCTGCCTCCTAGCCAGCAGCTCTCAGTCTTTATCTTTCCATGAGTCTAGAGTCCTCAGCTGCTCTCTCTTTCCATGTCCTCATCTCTGCCTCCATCTCTGGTGTCGCTTCTTCTCTGGATAGGGTACCACATTCTGCTCGTGTTCTTCTCCCTTGATGGTCCTAGGGTCCTCTTTTTCTGGACTGTGAGATAAACTACTCCCCCATTTTTTTTATGAAACGTCTGCCTTTACAGTTGTAACAGTTGCAATTAGTCATGATAACAAATTACTCACTATTGAATCGTAAGAGTCTTATTCCCACCTCTTTTCACCAGGCCCAACTAGACAAGATGAAAACTATTGAGTGGGGACTCTACCTTCCTCTGCACACTCTTAAGCTAAACTCCCTCTTGAAAACTTGTAAGAAGTTCACTTCTTGCCTTTATTGCCCCCTCATTTTAGGTAGTCAATGTCTAAGTTCCCATCCTTATCAACCCTGTATACAGAGGGGATAGCATTGATACTTGATGTGAAGACTCCTTCCCTCTCATTTGATATTTTGAGCTACTACATCTGTAAGTATAGGTCAAATCCATCAAGTTGTAGCAATTTACACTTGTTTCTTTTATCAAAAAAATTTTTTTTATCTTCCTCTAGTTGAGTTCTTATTATCAAGCCATCGAGGCTAGGTCAAACGGGTACTATCTGCAAGTTTGGGCATTCTTGTGAGTGTCCCCTCACTTCATATCTGCTGCATGCTTCACTCTCAGCTCTAGCCCTCTGTGGCTATGTCTGTGTCCATGGGCTCAGGAGTCCCCGGGTCTCACCACACTTCAGACCAACCAGCCTTTTCTCATCTCGCTATCATCTCCAGGTCAACAGGAATCTATGGAACGTGGTTGAACTCGACCCATTTCTTCATTGCTGCCTTTCACCCTCTTCCAATCACAAGTAGACCCACTAGCACATTTATTTGCCTGTTCATGTGTTCCCTTTGAGTTTCCAGGACTCATTTTTTATCATAGTACTTCAAAATATTTTTTCTTGGTGCATTTATACTCAGGAAGGAAAGTTGATTGTGTGCAGTTAAGTTAAACACACACACAAAAGTAAGTACAAAGGTATTGAGGGATTTTCTAACTACAAACAATGAAAAGAAAATGAGACTATATTAATAAAAATGTTAGCAGATTGGAAAATTCCCTGACTTTTACTGCTACTCTAAGATATATCAACTGTGGTTATGGATTATTATTGGTTGCATAGAGGATGAGAGAGGATGAACCTGAAGACAGTTTAATAAACAAGTAAACAAATTAAAAATTAA
>NW_006408638.1:646584-673813 GCF_000296735.1 Chrysochloris asiatica
ATGGTGCTATCTGACAGTGTTTCGCTGCTATTCAAAAGGTTTTTAGTGCCTAAATATTCAGAACTAGTCTGTCTCTCTCCTTCTTCTTAATCTGTCTGAGTCTGGAATTTCATCTGAAATATGTCCACCATGGATGACCTTGCTTGTATTTAAAATACTGGTGGCATAGCTTTTAGAATCACAATAACACTGAACACAATAACACAATATGGCAAACTAACAGATGAGTGGTGGGACGCAATTCAATCCATGACACCTATTCTTCAAAATGTTATCCATAACAATGATATCCCTAATTCTACATCCTTTTCTGAGTTTGACTTGAATTTCTGTTTCAACCATTTAAAAATTATCTTCAGCGAAATTTTGCTTGCATGTGACATGAATGATATTGTTCAATGATTTCCACATTTTGTTGGATCAACTTTCTTTTGATTGGGCACAAATATGGGCCTCTTCTACTCGATTGGTCAGATTACAGTCTTTAAAATGTCTTGACATAGACATGTGAGCACCTCAAGCACTGCATCAGTTTGTTGAAAGATTTCAATTTGTATTCTTTCAGTTCCCGGATCCTTGTTTTTCACCAATACTTTCAGTGCAATTTGGACTGCTTCCTTCTGTACCATCAGTTTTGGTCATATGGTACCTCTTAAAACAGTTGAAAATCAACCAATTCTTTCTTGTACAGTTAACTTTATATATTCCTTCCATTTTATTTTAATGTTTCCTGCATCACCCAATCTTTTGTCTGTAGAATCCTTCAATATTGTAAATTGAGGCTTGGATAAGGTTAGTACACAACAGCAAATCATTTCACCAACCAGCAATTTAAGAAAATATTAGAGCCTATTATATAATTTGGTTTTCATTTGGAAGATTTGGGACTGACTACAGAATCAAGAACTTGCTTTAGATTGGATGTTATCATGAAGCAAAACAATTCAATGATTTAGTATTTTAATGAATCCTATCTTCAGGGAAGGGAGATAAGAAGGAGGATAAAGCCTAACTTAGTAAAAAAAAAAATACCTGTCAGTCATTTTTTTCCAAGAAAGGGAGGATGTTTGGTATACTTTGAGTGATACAACCTGGCTATTTTCTGTACTTAGGCAGAACTATGGAGTGAACTTGCTTAGTCTCATTTTATCTTGGCCTCAGAGTAACGTTGTCTAAGACTGCTCTCGTGTCCCATAAGAGTCATTGACTTGTTCTGAGAGCTGAATATCAGAGGCTTCTCTTTTTTCTTCCTTGCTTAGAAGGACCTGTTTGTGTGGCACTGTGGGATAATGCGTCAGACTGCAAAGTCATTTGAACTGCAAAGTAAATCATGAATGATGAAGTTAAATTTGATGAGTTGGTCAGGGAAAGCTTCTTGAAGGCATGACTTCAAAGCTCCCTTATTCTGTTGATAGAAAACTGTCTACATAGAGAAGGACTGATGAGGGTGCAGAGCAAGGAAGAACACAGAGCCTGTGTAGAACATTCCTGTCATAGGGAAACAGCAAGTTTGAAGAAAGAAACACCTTATGGTACTTAAAACATATCATGAAAATCTATCAGTAGCCTTGTCTTTTTGCAATGTAACGCCCAAAACTTTGACAGTATGGTGGCGGTGCTGGTGGTGGTGGTGTGCTGTGGAGTCGGTTCTGACTCACAGTGACCCTGCATTGGGTTTCCCAGGCTGTAAATCTTTATGGGAACAGAAAGCCTCATCTTTCTTCCATGAAATGGCTGGTAGTTTCAAACTGCTGACCTTGAGGTTAGCAGCCCAACTCATAACCACTGTATTACCAGAGCTCCTTTTGTCAGTGTGGAGTAACCAGAATCTCATGCTGTGAGGAAATATTTCAAAAAGCCCTTGTTGTTATTGTTAAGTGCCATCAAGTCAATTCAGACCCATAGCAACCCTGTGTAGGGTTTCCAAGGAGCAGTTGGTGAGCTTGAACCACCGACTTTGCAGTTCAAATGACTTTGCAGTCTGACGCATTATCCCACAGTGCCACACCAGGACAAAAAGCCCTAGCTGATCATTATATGCCATCAGTGCCCCTCACCACTTCTATGCTCCCCTCACAGATTTGTGTGTTAGTAAAAAAGTACTACTATAAAATCATAGAAAGCTTTATTAAACAATAATATCAAAAAATTGGAAGCTATTGTTTCTTGATATATACTCCATCTGGGTATACATGCTTCAAAGGTGATACTTTCATCTCTCTAACCCATCACAGGATTCTGTTCTCTTCAATTTATACAATGTGAGTACAGCAGTTTTGGTATCCTCAAGGGACTCAAATCATGTTCCTTTTAAATGTTCTTTGAGCTGTTATCCTAGGTGTAATTTCCTTTGCTCTTTTAAAACCACAAAGAAAAAATGGATAAATGGGTAAGATCAAGACTGTAGGGTATATGGTGTAAGGTCTCCCAATGAAATACTTATAGGCTGGCCCTTACTTCCCTTGAAGAGTGAGAAGGTACATTGTTTTGATGGACAAAAAATTCCTGTCAAACTTTCTTGTTCTGTTCTCACCAATGCAGTTTTTCATTGTCTTAAAACATTTTCATAGCAAGTCCCCATGATCATCATGTGTGTTTTTTATAAGAAAAATCTATCAAGATTATTCCATTGGAATCCCAAAATATTGTTGTCATAGCCTTCTGAGTTGAGCTGACCTCTCTGCCTTCAATTTAACTGCACTACCAAATCCCCTCAGAAGCCACTGTTTTGATTGGACCTTCTTTTGAAGGCACCATAGTGAGACAGGAGTCCTGTTGTGGTGCTATAGGATAAGTACTGGACTGTTAACTACAAGGTCTTCAGTTCAAATCCATCAGCCACTTCTTGGAAATACTATATAGGGTTATTATGAGTCAGAACCAACTTCATGGCACTCAACAATAACAACAACTAACAAGACTAAGACAAGTGTATTGCTGAGAGAACTTATCTGCAGCCAGCCACTGATCACAAAGTCATGTTTAAGCATGTTTTGTTTGGAATATACTAATACATATATGAACTGGAACACTAATAGACATACTTTTTTGCTTAACCTCATGTAAGGTTTATGTGGAAAATCCAATACAAATCAATATTTTAATGTGGACCTATATATCATATGGAGTCCTGGTGTGGTGCTGTGGGTTAATGTGCCAGACCGCAAAGCTGTCTGAATTGCAAGGTCAGCAGTTCAAGCTCACCAGCTCCTCCTCAGAAACCCTATACAGGGTCGTTATGGGTCAGAATTGACTCGACGGCACTTAACAACACTTAACAACATATATTGTATGGTCTTCTGGTGTGGTGCTGTGTATTAGCACTGGACTGTGAACCATCAAGGTCAGCAGTTCAAATCCACCAGCTGGTCCTTGGAAACCTTATATAGGGTCACTATGAGTTGGAACCAACTCAACAGCACTTAATAACAATGACATATATATAAAACAAAATTATTTATCCACATGGATTTTGCCAGTATGCACAGAGGTAGATGACATTAAGAATTCTGGTGTGCCACTGTGAGATAAGCACAAGACTGCTAACCGCAAGGTCAGTGGTTCAAGCCCACAGTTGCTCCTCGCAAACCCCATACAGTGTCACTTTGAGTCAGAACTGACTCAACGGCACTTAACAACAACAAAGATGACCTATAGAAGGGTATTAGTGACAAATGAGCTGTTATCCTAGGTGTAATTTCCTTTGCTCTTTTGAAACCACATAGATTCTAGTGATTTTTCCAGACCATATAGCATACAACATATTTGACCTAAATACCTATTTCCATTTAACTGTGAAGAATTCATGTTGCTGTTGTTATCATTGTTGTTGTTAGGTGCACAACAGAACTGTGCACAACAGAACAAAACACTGCTTGGTCCTGTGCCATCCCCTAAGTTGTTGTAATGCTAGAGCCCATTGCTGCTGCCACTGTGCCAATCCATCTCATTCGGGGTTGTCCATTTTTTCACTGACCCTCCTCTCTCCTAAGTATGATTTCATTCTCCAGGGACTGGTCCCTCCTGATAATATGTACACTGTATGAGCAGTGAAGTTTCACCATCCTAGCTTCAAAGGAGCATTCTGGTTGTACTTCTTCCAACATAGATTTATGTGTTATTCTGGAAATCCATGATACTTTTAATATTCTCCAACACCATAACTCAAATTCCGATGATAAGGTTATTATCATCCAGTTTGCCTATCAATATACAGATGACTAGTTTGACTACTATAACTAGGTTGAAGGCAGCATTCTTACCAGCTGAGTTAGCATACTAACAGGGAAAATTATAAACAATAATAAGCAGTCTTATGGTCAATGAGCTAATGATGGACTAAACAACATGTATGAACTTTCACAGTTATTTCTTAGGAATAATTGCTCTTACTTATGGTTGTATGCAGTGCTTCTACTCTTGCTACAAAGACAATCACATAGACTATTAGACCTTGGCGGTATCTGAAATTATGCACTTAATTTAAAATATATCTCCCAGTCTGCCTTGCATATCTAACACATCCAGGCCTACCACAGATAAGGGTTTTTCTACATGCTAAACTTTTTGGACTTTACTTAAAGAATGCACAAGGAGTCTCAGCTCTTTAATTGATGCAACCATATTTAGTGTCACTGAAATAAGTGTGATAACAGCCTGATCGTGCAAAGCTTGACATGAAGAAAACACCTGCCTGGTGTTAATAAGATACATGAATTTCAGACAACAGAAAACCAAAGAAAATTACCACTTTGTCTGTCTCGATAAAATACCAACAGAGTTCTCTATTTATTTCATTATATTAAAAAGTTTATTTGAATTACTATGAAAAGTGAACAGAAAATCATATGGATTATTGGCTTATGTTGGTGAGGGGTTTTAAAACATAGCAGATTCTTTATAGGTACTAGCAGTTTACTAAAGCACATTTAAAGTAAAAAAGGTATCTATTATTCTGGATAGTCATTATATCACTAAGCTAAGTGGGAAATAAATTTCTAGTCTCTTGGTAGGACTGGATATGTCCAACATTAATTTAAACACACACACACACACCTGTCTCAAGATTCATATCCTCAGTAGAAAAAAAATTCAAAGTTTCTGTCAATTTCCATTCTTTTTATCTCTAAGAGAAAGTCTTTTAAAATATCAAAAGCATTATTACAAAGACAACTGAAAATCCATGGCTTCTCTTTCTTTACTGTTCAGAAGAACAGTAAGAGTATCTATCCCCCAACAGATTCAGAGCATTATTAAACTTAAAAGAACAAGAATGTCTGTGATGTCAAATTTAAGCAAGATTTCCAGAACCCCAATCATATGTTCTTAATTTGGGGGAAGCACAGTCTAGTCCCTGTTTTTGTCTGCTTATTTGTTTGTTTGTTTAACATACATGGGACAAACTCTTTGTTAGACTTTCTTTTTCCTAGGAGACATGTTTACACATCATTTTTAGGAAGTGTAGTTTTATCTTATTTCCTTCCTAGTTATTTTATTTATTTATGTGTTTGTTTCTTTTAATATCCTAGCTTGCACACCAAAAGGATAGCTAATATTCATGTATGCTGTTGTTGTTATTGAGTGCTGTTGAGTCAGTTCCAACTCATGGGGACCCTATATAGGGTATCTGAGGAGAGGCTGATGGGTTTGAACCCCTGACCTTGCAGTCCAATACATTATCCTGCAGTGTCACACCAGGACTTTGTACTCATGTATAGGCAGCATTTAAGTGACTCGGACAAATAGATTCATAAACTGTAAGAACAGTTGAAATCCGTGATATTGTAAAAACTTAACTTGAACACCTACACTTAAACTCATATTGCATTGAACTAGTAGCCAGAACTGTTAATAGACCAGCTGAAGAGATTTGCAGTTTCATAGGATAAGCATGTTAATAATTTCAATACTTTCACAATAATATCACTTTTGAACTTCCCAATATCAATATGGGAAAAGAAGAGATATATAATTACAAACTCACTACCATCAAGTTCCCCAGAGCAGCTGGTGGATTTCAATCACTGACCTTGTATTTAGCAGTCTAGCACCTAACCTACAGTACTACCAGCCCTCCTTGGTATAGAATTACAGAAGGTTTTATTTTTATCCTCATTTTTTAAATGAATAAATTGGGAATCAAACATCATGCTACAAAGTATATGCAGGTAATCAACCCTAGAAAAATTAAGAATCTGGCATTCTATACTTTGTTGAGTTTATGGCATTAACTATTATGAAAACCTCCTACTTTTGTTCACAATGACCCCTATTGTCAGGCTTATCTCTGGACTGCCCCATGTCCACATCAGGTTGTTTTTTTTTTCTGTTTCTGACCTTTGTATCTATATATCCCCCACAGCCTCCATACTTTCTTATATTAGCTCTATTGCTCTTGCATATCCAAACACTACTTTCAAGCTCCTGCTTATATTCTACCACCTTCAGGAAGTCTTCTTGTCCCCACGGCTCTTTAAGTCACACTTCTTTCTTAACTAATACCACATTTAGAGGATCTTAGTTTTCAATTTCTTAAGTGTTTCATTTATGTTCCTCTTACTACCTCAGCTAAACTATAAGCTCCTGCAAACAGAGATCATTTTTTTTTATATATATAAATTTGCTGCACTACTGGACTGGGTGTACAAGTGGTTGGTAAATACCTGTTAGTTATTTGATCTGTCTTGAGGAGCCAGTACTGAAACATAGTTCGTCCTACCGTGTTTGTATTTCTAACCTTGTGACTTATAAGTTAGTCTTGATAATCACTTATCAAATTGTAACAAGTTTTATTATAGTTGTTTGGTTTTGTTTTTAAAATATATCTCTACAGCAAATGTCTCTTGTATTGATTTCTAATGGTCAGTGAAGCCCAAGCATATGACCTAGGGAATCAAACCAAGTACTGATGCCTGATGGATTTCCTGAATTGAACAGGCATTTGGCCCATATATCAGTATTGAGAACAGGAAGAGGAGACTTTATGCAGTGATTGCTTTTCTACAGAATTGCATTAGCATCACCCATTCTGTTAGTCATAATTTCTCACTAGATCAGGAATATCTATTAATGGTAGTTCCTGTGGTACAGCATATGAAAATGCATTCCATTATTCATTATAAATGCTGCTGATCAAGCATATTATCATTACAAACTTAATTTTTAGGAAAGAAATATTCAGGCAAAAATAACACACTTTAGAGTCATTGCGTTAAGAAAAAGACAGTATATAACAACTTGAATCTTCTGGAATAAAAGCATTTTGCTTAAGTAACTAGCCACTTTTGTTTCTATTTTAAGGTGAATTTGGAGAAGTCTGTAGTGGGCGTTTGAAGACACCAGGAAAAAGAGAGATCCCTGTTGCCATCAAAACTTTGAAGGTTGGCCACATGGACCGCCAGAGAAGAGATTTTCTAAGAGAAGCTAGTATCATGGGTCAATTTGACCACCCAAACATTATTCGCCTTGAAGGTGTTGTCACTAAAAGTAAGTAACTATTTACCTTCATTATGGGTTTATATATTTGCCTCAGCACTTCAAAAGAGGAGAGAGAAGGAAAAACAGAGCTTAGTAATAATGCCGTTGTTATTAAGTGCTGTCAATCGATTCTGACCCATAGCGACCCTGTATA
The DNA here is from genome assembly GCF_000296735.1 of Chrysochloris asiatica. Lineage (NCBI taxonomy): Eukaryota > Metazoa > Chordata > Mammalia > Afrosoricida > Chrysochloridae > Chrysochloris > Chrysochloris asiatica. The sequence continues at coordinate 654,215 of NW_006408638.1, forward strand.
GGGTTTCCAAGGAGCAGCTGGTGAGTTTGAACCGCCAGCTTTAGTGTTCAAATGGTTTTGCAGTCTGGTGCATTAGTCCACAGCCCACAGCGCCACACCAGTCCTGGTATGGTGCTGCAGGATCATGCACTTAACAGTCTAAAATTTTTTTTTTCCTTTTATTCAACTGCAAAATTATATATATATATGTTTTGTTTTGTTTTTGCTACTTTGCATTTTGTTCCGTATCATGTCCTATGCTAGAAATATTGAAATGATGTGAAAACAAACCAGGACTAATTTGAACTACAGCTGGACTCTGTTGTGTGATGGTGATATTTCATTAGTTGCAACTTTTTTGGGGTGATCTGCAGTTTGAAAATGAAGACCTCAAAAAGAAAATGTAAAACTGTTGTTGTTTATTGGTTTTTGATCTTGCCATTTTTATTTAAAACCATCTCCCCTCCATGATTCCTTATGAAAGCTGCACCAAATCATCTGCCTGTGGTTTTGTTTTTGTTTCTATTTTTTTGTTGTTTTTTCTTGATACTTATTAAAATAGTAGGTTTTATTGCAGGGTTTTTTTCTGTTTGTTTGTTTATATAGGTTGTGAATGATGCTTTTTTATGTTTATTAATCTCAGATTCACTTATAAATAAACTTGATAATGGAAACAGACAATAAATAAATAAATAAATAAATGAATGAATGAATGAATGAATGACCCTGGCATGTTGAAGGGTCTTTCCCCACAAAGAGCAGCAGCATCTGGTGAAACTGCAGACCCCATGACACCTTACTCATCACCGTGGGGAGTGCTGTCTCGTCTAATGACCGCCATTGGAAACCCTGTCTAGCTGACAAGGTCATTCCAGCCCCAGCTCTGAACCCAGAGCATCAACCCTTACAAAAAGTGAGCTGGTGGGAGAGGCTGTGTAACACAAAGTGCATATGACCTCAGCCCTGCAGTCCTTTGCAGTGAGGTAGGGCAGATGGGCAGCCCCGGGGTCATGTAGGGTCACTGATGCTTGCTGGAGGCCCAGCTGGTGTGTGGCTTTGCCATACTGGTGGCCCTGGGTCCTGTTCCCCCTGCAATGCCTCTGCCCCCTGGAGGCCCCATGTCTAGTGGATGATCTAGGTTGATCTGAACCTCAAGTTAGGTGGTTCAAACTTATCAGCCACTCCTTGGAAATTCTATATAGGATTACTATGAGTTGTAACCAACTCTACAGTATTTAACAACAATACAACAATACCATAGTCATTAAAGAAACAACTTAATTCAAATAGCATCTTTTGGTACCATCTGTCAAGGTCTTGATTAGACTATCACATTATCAGAGTTTGCATGGATCACCAAATAGGAGCTCTGGTAGTGTAGTGGTTACAAATCAGGCTGCGAACTGCAAAGTCAGCAGTTCGAAAGTACCAGCTGTTCTGTGGGAGAAAGATGAAGGTTTCTGCTCCCGTAAAGATTTACAGCCTTGGAAACCCTGTACAGGGTCGCTATGAGGCAGAACCAACTCCACGGCACATAACCACTATCACCAATTTGGTTTGAAGTAATAAATCAAGACAAAAGATTAATGATTTTTTTTTCTAATTTCTGTAAGCTGGTCACTTGTAATGCTGCCTAAGTGTCAATATTCATGTTATTGTAAGTGCCATAGAATCTCGTCCAACTCATAGCAACCCTATGTACAACAGAACAAAATACCCAGTCCTGTGCCATTCTCACAATTGCTATTTTCTTGAGCCCATTGTTGCTGCCACTATGCCAATCCATCTCGTCGGGGATCTCCCTTTTTTTTTTTTTTTTTTGCATCCCTCCACATTACCAGGCATAATGTCCTTCTCCAGGGACTGGTTCCTACTGATAATAAGACCAAAGTATGAGAGACGAAGTCTGGTCGCATTGGCTTTTACAGAGCATTCTGGTTTTACTTCTTATAACACAGATTTGTGTGTTCTTCTGGCAGTACATGCTATATTTAATAATCTTCTCTAACATCATAAATAAATGTATCAATTTTTCAGTGCCATTCCTTACTCATTGTCCAACTTTCACATGTACATGAGGCTGTTGAAAATAATCCTGACTTGGGTCAGATACACCTTAGTCCTTAAACTGACATATTTGCTCTTGTACACTTTAAAGAGGTCTTGTGCAGCAGATTTGCCCATGCAATACATCCTTGATTTCCTGACTGATGCTTCCATGAGTGTTGGTTGTATATCCAAGCAAAATGAAGCCTTTGACTGCTTCAATCCTTTCTCCATTTATCATGCTATTATTTATTGCTCTTGTGGTAAGTATTTTTGTTTTCTTTATATTGAGATGAAGCCTATGCTGAAGGCCGTGGTCTTTGATCTTTATCAGTAACTATTTTAAGTCCTCTTTGTTTTCAGTAAGCAATGTTGAATCATCTACATATCATAGGTTGTTAATGAGTCTTTTTCCAATCCTGATTCCACATTCTTTCTTCATATAATCCAGTTTCCCAAATTATTTGCTCAGCATAGATATTGAATAACTATTGTGATTAAGGTCATTCATTTTAAATATTTTTTTAAAATCCAGAGTTAGACATGTACTCTAAAAAATAGATTGTTATATATTTAATTTTACTTGAATAATTATAGCGCATAAAATTTTGCAGTATTCTTATTTAAGTCACAAATAAATTTTAACACATAAAACTCAATAAGGAATGACATAAAAATCATTTAAATCTCTGAAATGTTTCATAAAACTAAAATTTTCCTAGAACTTTTAATGGAGATTGAAATTTTATGTCCTATTTAGAAATAAAAATCATACTAAAGACATGTTGGAGTCCTGGTGTGGTGCTGTAGGATAAGCACTGGGCTTCAGATTGAACCTAAAGGTTGGTGGTTCAAAGTCACTAGCTACTCCTTTAAAACCCAATACAGGGTCACTATGAGTTGGAACCAACTGGACGGTACTTAACACCAACAACAAAATCATGTAAGTGACGTGTTTGAAATTACTAAGAATTTTTCAACGTGTTGCCTAAAGAGGAGCAGTCATGCTAATTTGAAGGACAGAAACAGGGTTTTTGGTGAAAGCAAAAAAAAAAACACAATTATTTTAATGGCTTTACTGAAGCATCCAATAGTTACATCTAATCTAAAAGGGAGACCATTGGATCTCTACTTAGTTCTATGTATATGACCACCAAATTCAAGTCCTTTATCCATTTCTTTAAAACAAATCAAGAAAGGACAAGAAAAGAAATTGCATTGCTATTCTTATAAAACTGGGAAAATATAGAGTAGACACCATTAATATCACACATAAGTAAAACTTTACTGAAGATAATCTAAAAACATTTGTAGAAGTATATTGACAGGAAGCTGTCAAAAATTCAAGCCTAATTCAGAAGAGGACGTGGAATAAGGGATATCATTGTTGACATCAGATGGATCTTGGTTGAAAGCAGAGAATACCAGAAAGATGTTTAATTTTGTTTTATTGACTATACAAAGCTTTAGACTGTGTGGATCATATCAAACTACTAATAACAATTAGAATAATGGGAATATTAGAACACTTAACTGTGCTTATGCAGAATCTGTACATAGACCAAGAGACAGTCATTCAAACAGAACAAGGGGATACTGAGTGGTCTAAAGTCAGAAAAGATGTGTGTAAGTCTTATATGTTTTCATCATACCTATTCAATCTGCATACAGAGCAAATAATCAAAAAACAAAATAGACTATATGAAAAATGTAGTATCACAATTGGATGTAAGCTCATTAAACAACCTGTGATATGTAGATTCCACAACCTTGCTTGCTAAAAGCAAAGAGAGCTTGAAACACTTAATGATGAAGATTAGAGACTACAGCCTTCAGCATGGATTACTCTTTAACGGAAAGAAAAGCAACAAGGAGTCACAACTGAACAAACAAACAAACAAAAAAAACCAAACATGTCATGGTAGACAGAGGAGAGACTGAAGTTATCAAGGGTTTCATTCATTTGGATCCATAAACAATGCTCATGGAAGTAACATCGTCTGCAGAAGACGTCTCTAATGTCTTTGAGGACTGAAATGCACTTTACTGAAGCCATGCTATTTTAAATGTATGACATTTTATAAGGAAATCAGGAGAATTATTGATGCATTTGAATTATGATGGTAGCAAAGAATATTGACTATTTCATGGCCTGCTAGAAGAACAAAGTTGTCTTTTAAGAAGTACAGCTGGAATGTTCCTTAATAGAGAGGATGGTCAGACTTCGTCTCATATACTTTGGACATGTTATTAAGGGGGAACCAGATTTTGGAGAAGGTCATCAGGCTTGATGAAGCAGAGGGTCAGTGAAAAAAAAAGACCTCCAAAGAGATGGATTGACACAGTGACTGCAAAAATTGACTCAAACAGAACAATTGTGAGGATGTTGCAGGACAAGGTAGTGTTTTGTTCTGTTATACGTAGGGTTTCTAAGAGTCACAATCAGCTATGTGGCACCTATAAGGTGGCAATAATTATTATAGTTTTAAGTTGTAATAGTGAGCCCCATGTAAGTGTGGTGTGGTACTATCTAGGTTGGTGGTAGGGATGGGGAAGGAATCATTCCTGCAATAATAATTGGATGTATTTATACTGTTATCTTCTTGACTCAAGTGCCATGGGATCATTAAGAGAAAGGCAATAAAAAAAATGAATGTCTCATTCCCATAAATACGTTGTAATTGTTCCAAGATTGCCCTTTAGTAGCTAAGAGATAGCTAGCAATTAATGCTCCCTAAGGAAGATCCTATTACATAAAGATAATACTGATGAAGATAAAGATGCAGCACAGGTTTATGCAGGCAAGTCTGTAGAGTATCCTGTGGTTCTGAGAAATAAATACCTAGACTTTCAGTTGAAAGTAATGTAAAATTATAGATCAAAATCTTCATGAGATCCTTTTATAAATTTTTGATACACATACTTTTGTGTCTTTTGTAGGTTTTATCGCTGAGAGATAATTATTATAAAGTTTCTGGGAACATTTTCACTCTCTTGCATATTTGGGAATATAACTACTTTTATTTTAAACTTGAAAGTAAAATAATTAAGAGCTGTATTATATAAAAAGTATGTCTGATAAAAGATGAACCTATTTATTTGATACACATCACAATTTCACTAACCTGTTAAGATACATCTGATATAAAAAGATTAATTAGTACATACCTTTTCTCCAAAAATCTAATAGAAACTGTAAAATAGGTTAGAGAACAGATTTGTAGACATTAACAGAAGGATCAGTAGAAATTTGTAATGGATAATGTACATAGCAGTGCCATTCATTACATGACAAAAAGAAAAAAAGTGCTAATCTTCAATAAAAAGATAAAAATTATGATTTAATAAAAAAGTAATGTGTTGTTGTTGCTGTTGTATGCCATTGAGTTGGTTCTGACTCGTAGCGACCCTGTATAGGGTTTCAAGGAGGGGCTGGTAAATTTGAACAGCCAACCTTGTAGATCAAACAGAACTTTCAGTCCAGTGCATTATCCCACATTACCAAGGTGGTGGGGTTATGTGCCATGGAATTGGTTCCGACTCATAGTGACCCTGTATAGGGTTTCCGAGGCTGCACATCTTTATGAGAGCAGAAAGCCTCATCTTTCTCCTATGGAACCACTGGAAATTTAGAATTGCTAACCATGAGGTTAGCAGTCCAACTCATAATCAATATGCTATCAGAGCTCCTTACAGCACCATAATACAAGTAAATTTAGACCAGCCCACAGCCTCAAGGTCGGTGGTTCAAATCTACCAGCCACTCCTGGGAAACCCTATACAGGGTCACTATGAGTCCGAACTGCCTGGATGGCACTTCACAACAACAGCAACAACCATGTCTCAAATCCTAAATTTATTAAGGACTCATAGAAGCCAATCAAGAGATCAAATAAACCCCCAAACATGCTTCATTCATCATAGAATATTCCTAATGATTCTGTTTGACAGTTGAGAAGCCGTAATAAAAAGTGCTGGATCTGTTCAAACTCTCCAGACTATTGCAGATTCCTTTCAGAGAGTTTTGTTGGATCCACATGAAATCTAAGTAAGACAAGTGATTCAAGTCAATAAATGTACCTCTTCTCCAGTCTCAAAACTGCATTCTTTTTGTCAATTAATACATCCCCAGGACTTTAGCTATACCTGTGATCACCAACCAGTATGATATTTGCCTTCTTCACCTTGTCATATGTATCCACAGGGCGTTGGGCAAGTCATTAAACTTCTTTAGACTGCAGAGTTTCCCTCTGCACAATAGATTGTCTAGTTTAGGTTGGACTACAAAGCTATGAAGGTCATATGTATCTCTGATCGTTTGCAATTCCCTTCATTTGCCAAAAGCGAGAGAAAACATAATCAGCATAATGTTTGTGAGGAAAATGTGTGCTGTTGATAACATATCACTTAGCCTCTCATCTTATAACTTATATTCACATGGAAAATCTAAGAAGAAGGAGAGGATCAGGGTTGGGGGTTGGAGGGGTGGAGTATGCCTTCAATGACGTTTATGTTTTACAACCTGTAAATATATTAGAAGAGTATAAATTTTTTCAGTGACTAAAATCAATGATATTTTGAATGTATGGAATATAAACTATAGGATGTAGAATATTCTGTTTAACTATACTAATGCTAGAAATTTGATTGATAGTTGTTTTGTTTTGCTTTCTTCAATTCAGCTACTCTTCGAGCTAAGATACATAAGAGTGTTTTTTTCCCCTCAAGAAACATTTACTGAGTACTAACTAACTGTCAGGTAGTTTGGTTGATTAATAATTGTTGTTGTTATTAAGTGCCTTGGAGTCGGTTCCGACTCATAGGGACCCTGCACAGGGTTTCCCAGGCTGTCAATCTTTACGGGAGTAGAACGCCTCATCTTTCTCCCGCAGAACCGCTGGTAGTTTTGAACTGCTGACCTTGCAGTTCACAGCCCGATTTGTAACCACTATGCTACCAGAGCTCCTTAGAGAACTAGAAAAGAAGGGTTGAGTACACATAAGAAGTCCATGCACTGTTTGTGATAGCACACTATGAGCAACAAACAAGTGAGTCAATACAGTGTGGCATGTGCTAATGTGCTATTCTTGTACTGATATGTACTAGTATTATCTCCTCATTCATTCAGTTCAAAAGTATTTACCAAGTACCCTCTTGTTGTTGTTAAATGCCATTGGATTGGTTCTGACTCATAGCCACTTTGTATAAGGTTTCCAAAAAGTGGCTGGTAGGTTTGAACCACCAACCTTGCAGTTAGCAGTCCAGTACCACACCAGGACTCCTGAATACACACTAGTTTCCAGTATTATAGTAGTAGGGGAGTGGGGGGAGCATTTTAGCCTACTGGTCAGACTAAAGTATAAATATAAATATAATTTTAAGTAAAAAGCAAACACTTGCGGGGGTAAGCCATACCAAAGTTTAGTATGAGAATACTCTAGGCAAAGGAAACAAGTTCAGAATCTTGTAATCAGTCAGAATTTGGCATGTATGGGGATCATCAGAAAAACTACAACATAATAATAACTGCACAGAATACATATTGAAAGGAAAAAATTAAGATGCAGATAAAACAGTAACAAAGCTTATTATACTGATCTAAGTGAAAATTAATGATAGTATAGACTAAATAATTAAAGAAAAAAGAAGAGAATACATTCAAGAGCTATTTCCCAGATAAATTAAGAGGCTTTAGTGACTTCTTGGTTGGGTATGTGGGGTAGTTTCAGGTGACTTCCAGTTTCTGCTTTCATAACTAGGAAGATGGAAGGGAAAGTCTGGAGAAATAACTGGCTTGGAGAAAAAATAATGAATTCTGACTTGCAGTGGTTTGGGTGCTTTAAAAGACTTCCAGAAGGCCTTTGGAGCTGGGATAGGAATCTGAGGAGCATATGCAGATAAAGAAATACTCACCAGATGGATAGTGTTTGGTAGTTGAAATCATAAGGAGGATGAGATTGCCCAGAAAGCAGACCTAAGCTTATGAAAGGCATAGAAATAACAACTTAAAATGGAAAGGACAGATTTTGAAGAATGAGGAAGAGACCAATGGAATAAAATGAATTTGGAAGCCAAGTAAAATAAGGTTTGTGAGGTATCTGTTATATAGAGCAATTAGGAGAGCACAGCCCACTGCCGGGTTCTGTAAGAATGGAGGCCAGGTTTAATGGGGTGTGAGCATGCTACAACCAGACTGATCATTCTTAAAATGCAAATTAGATTGTGTTGATCTCATTTTAAGATTCCAAATACATTCTCTCAGTTGTTCATTCATTCATGTAACACTTAAGTGTCTAGCTACTATGCACCAAGCATTTTTCTAAGCATTTCTGGGTCAAGTCCCTGTTCACTTCTTCTGCCTTTATCCTTGATCATTCTTCTTAAGTTCTAGATTACATTCATGGTAAGTAACAAAAGCAGCTCCAAATATGCTCTGATTTATCCCATATTTCTCTGCCTTTTCAAGATCTCCACAGAGTTGCAAGAAAACATACCATCTTGGCCTTAAATTGGTAGATAGACTGATAAGTATGATATGAAAAAGGTGGAAGCATCTAAAAGCCTCAGCTTCATTTGCAGTTGTTGTTATGTGCCATCGAGTCAGTACTGAGTCATAGTGACCCTCTGCACAACTGAACAAAACACTCCAATCTCACAATCATTGCTACACTTGAGCCCATTGCTGCTGCCAGTGTGAAAGTTCATCACCTTGAGGGTCCTCATCATTGTCACTAACCCTCCACTTTACCAAACATGATACCCTTTAACAGGGACCGGTCCCTACACTTTACCAAACATGATGATCCCTCCTGATAATATGTCTGAAATATGAGATGAAGTCTGGCCATCCTGGCTTCCAAGGAGCATTCTGGCTGTATTTCTTCCAACATAGATTTGTTTGTTCTTTTGGCAGTACCTGGTACTTTTAATATTTTCCTCCAACGTTATAACTCAAGTATATCACTACAGTCTTCCTTATTCACTGTCCAACTTTCATATGCATATGAAGTGACTGAAAGTACCATGGCTTCGGTCAGGCACACCTTAGTTCTCAAACTGCTTTTGAACATTTTAAAGAGAGAGGTCTTGTGCAGCAGATTTGCCCAATGCAATATATCATTTGATTTCTTGACCACTGCTTCATGAGTGTTGATGCTTGATCCAAGCAAAATGAAGTCTTTGAAAACTTTAATCTTTTCTCCATTTACATGGATGCTATTTATTGATTCAGTTATGAGGATTTTTGTTTTCTTTACATTAAGGTTCAACCCATACCAAAAAGGCTTTGATCTTCATCAATATTTTAAGTCTGCTTCACTTTCAGCAAGCAAGGTTGTATCATCTGCATATTGCAGGTTGTTAATGAGTCTTCCTCCAATACTGATGCCATGTTCTTCTTCATATAATCCAGTTTCTCACATTATTTGCTCAGCATACAAATTGAATAAGTATGGTGAAAGAATATAAACCTGACACACACGTTTCCTGGTTTTAAGCTATTTCATCTTCCCTTGTTTTGTTCGAACAACTGCCTCTTGATTTATGTACAGGTTTCTCATGAGCACAATAAAGTGTTTCAGAATATTCATTCTCTGAAATGTTGTTCAAAGCTTGTCATGAGTCACATAATTGAAAGCCTTTGCATAATCAATAAAGCATGGGTAAACATCTTTCTGGTATTCTCTTCTTTCAGCCAAAATCTATCAGGGGTGATATCCCTCGTTTAATGTCCTCTTCTGAATCCAGTTTGAACCTCTGGAAGTTCTCTGTAAATGTATGGGTGTAGCCAGTTTTCAATTGTCTTTAGCAATATTTTACCTGAATGCAATATTACTATCATCTGCAGTTACCAGTCTTTTATTTCCTCACTATGTAAGAGGCAAGATCATTGGCTAATGTGGTAGATGCAAGGTTTGAGGAGTTAGCAAAGGTTTGAAGTAGCTCCACAGACTAATAGAAAAGAAAGCTGACCAGAAATAATTAGAAATATTGTGGAAATCATGAGGACACAAGAGAACCCAGAGAGATCATGACAGAAGTTGCTACCCCAAGATTACTATTAATCAATGAGGGAAAGAGTGATTTTATGAGAATAGAAGTGAAAATGAGAATAGAAGAAGCCAGGGAATAATTTCCTCAGAAATAATCCACATTCTTATTCCTGGGGATACTAACATGGAACACTTGGTAAAGATGGTTTCTACTGGATTACTCCAATATATGGCTACTTTTCCCATTTATGTTGTTGTTGTTAGGTGACATATGAGTCTGTTCCAACTCATAGTGACATGAGTCTGTTCCCACTCATAGTGATCCTATGCACAAAAAAGCAAAGAAAAGTATGAGAGACTATAAAAAGAGAAGAAATAATGATTTAATGCATTTTCTTTATTTTCCTAACATTTTTAATATTTACTATTTGCTGTTGAAATAATGATGAATTACACTTGTACAATCTCTGGAGTTTCAGTGGATTCTGAGAAATTTACTGGAAAGTATTTACCATTTGGAATTATAATGTGTACATAATGATACATAGAAAACAAACCAAGTGTGACTTTAACAAACTGTAACAAGATGACATAACCTAGTGATCCTGTGTATCACACTGTTCACAACATCACTGAGGCTAACTGGGGTCACCAATCTCTTTTCTTCCTACCAGAGTACACTTCCCTGCTTAAAGCAGAGAATAAACTTCTATATTCAGGAGGAATTGATTCTTGCCCCATCAGTGTTTATATATCCTGATTTCTTCAAGGTCATTCGCAATAATCACTTCCCTAGATTCTCTCCACTCCCTAAACCATCCTACTAACTGTTGAGTCTACTCTAAAAAGGAATAACAGCTTTAGAAATTATAGTAACAATGTGTTCAGTATAAAAGTAGCAATGTAAACTGTAAGCACTAAGAGAGAAAAGTAACTAGAAATATAACTAGAAATATGTATAATGTTTCATTGTAAATACTCTAAACTTGAATTTAAAAATCTAGAGAGTGAAATCTTACTAATTTACAAAAATAAAATTTATTTTCAAATCATTCATGATACAGTATATTCTGCATGAACAATTTGATAATACTTAATTTGGTAGAATCTGTCTATAGTCAAAACCATATTATAAGTATGAATTTGCATCTATGAATTCAGGAGAATATGAACCAACCTGACAGACTAAATATAGTGTTGCTCTTATACAGTCGAGTCGGTTCCAACCAATAGCGACCCTGCATAGGGTTTCCTAGGAATGGCTGGTAAGGTTGCCGTTCAAACCAATTTTGCAATCCAGCGCGTTTACCCACAAAGCCACACCAGGACTTCAAGATTAAATATAGCATGAAACCCTATACAGGGTCGCTATGGGTCGGAACCGACTCGATGGCACATAACAACAACAACAACAAGGTAATCAGTTATTCCTAGGTAAACGTTCCCAAGTTTCTGATGTTCTTCTGTAGTGGAAGTGGTAGTTATGTGTCATCAAGTCGATTCTGAATCATAGCGACCCTGTATAGGATTTCCAAGGCTGTAAATCATTACCGAACAAGAAAGCTTTATTTCTCCTGAGGAGTACTTGGTATACTTCAACTGCTGACATTTTGGTTAGCAACCCAACATGTAATCCACTAAGCCACAAAAGCTCCTTGATGTCTTAGAGCTGGATAAAGACTAGTAGAGACTTTAATCATTAAAAATGATTATGTACTCCGTCTATCTGTGATTTCTAAAACAAAAAACAAAACATGAAATTACGCAAGGTCCTTGTTTAATATCATAATAAGTATTTGAATGTTTTGTTGTTGTGATTATTATAACTGTTGGAATATGTTACTGTGAATTTTCTTAAATATTTATTTTGAAATATTTTCAGCTTTCCAGAAAGTTGTGAAAATAATAGAGTTCCCAGATGTCCTTTACCAGGTTTCTCTTAATGTTAGCATATTATATAACAACAGGACTCTTATCCAAAAAAGATACAGTACTATTTGAGAAGGTGATAGTGGATCAGTGGTAGAATTGTCGCCTTCCTTGTAGGAGACCTGGGTTCGATTCCAGCCAATGCAGCTCAAGCACAGTTAGCACCCATCCATTAATGGAATGTATCAGTGTTTGCTATGATGCTGAACAGGTTTCAGGGAGCTTCCTGATTAAGTCGAAGTAGGGACAAAGGCCTGGTAATCTATAAAATCAGTCTTTGAAACCTTATATATTACAATGCTCTAGTCCTGTTGTGCAAATAGTCCCCAACTGGGGGGCCTACTCAATGTAATAAACTACAGATTTTTATTCAGATTTCACCAGTTTTTCTACTAATGTCTTTTGCCTGTTCCAAGATCCAAAGCAAGTTTTCACAGGAATTTGGTTGTTCTGTCTCCTTCCCAATGCCATTGAGCAACACTATAGGACAAGGTAGAACTGCTCCTTAGGGTTTTTGAGACTATAATTCTTTACTAGGGCAGACAGCCTCGTCTTTCTCCTGAGGAATGGCTGGTAAGTTTCAAATACTGACCTATTAGTTAGTAGCCAATTCTTAACAGCTTGTGCCTCCTGGGTTCCTTGTTGTTGTTGTTGTTGTTGTTAAGTGCCATCGAGTTGATTCCGACCCATAGCGACTCTGTATGGGGTTACCAAGGAGCAGCTGGTGAGCTTGAACCACCAACCTTGCAGTTCAAAGGACTTTGCAGTCTGATGCATTAGCACACAGCGCCACATCCTGGGCTCCTTAGTGCCATACAATCAGTAACAGTTCTTCAGTTGTTTCTTGTCTTGCCTGCTCTCAATAATTTTAAAGAGTACTGGTTATTTATTTCATAAAATGTGTGTTTATGATTTTCCTCATGATTTTAGATTGCAGCTATACAGTTTTTGCAATAACATCATAAGCATGATGTACCCCTCTTATCATTTCAAAGGATACATGGTGTCCACATGCTTATTTCTGGGCCTATTAACACTTGGCAAAGATGGTTTCTACTGGGTTACGCCAATATAAGGTTACTTTTCCCACTTATGTTGTTGTTTGGTACCATCAAGTCAGTTCCAACTCATAGTGATCCTTTGTACAACAGAATGAAACATCGCCTGGTTCCGTGTCATCCTCAAAATAGTTGTTATGTTTGAACCACTCGTTGCTGCCACTGTGTCAACCAGATTGTTGGAGGTTTTCCTCTTTTTCATTGAATCTCCACTTTACAAAGCATAATATCCTTCTCCAGGGACTAATCCTTCCTGACTACATATCCAAAGAACAAGAGACAAAGTCTCACCATTCTTACTTCTAAGGAGCTTTTGACTGTATTCCTTCCAAAACAGATTTGTTTGTTTTTCTGACAGCTCATAGTTCTTCCAATATTCTTCTCCAACACCATAATTCAAATGCATCAATTCTTCTGTGGCTTTCCTGATTCATTGTCCAACTTTCACATGCATATGAAGCTATTGAAAATGCCATGGCTTGAGTCAAGTACATCTTAGTTCCCAAACTGACATCCTTGCTCTTTAACACTTTGTCTAATATAATAAATCCTGCTTCCATTATTTGATTGTGGATCCAAGCAAAATGAAGTCTTTGAAAACTTCAATCTTTTCTCCATTTATCATGATGTTATTTTTCAAACCAATTGTGAGGATTTTTCTTTTCTTAACATTGAGGTGCAATCCATACTGAAAACTATAGTCTTTGATATTCATCAGTAAGTATTTCAAACCCTGTTCACTCCCAGCAACCTAGGTTGATTCATCTGCATATCACAGGTTATTAATGAGTCTTCCTCCAATCCTGATGCAATGTTCTTCTTTGTATAATCTAGTTTCTTGGATTTTTTGCACAGCATACAGGTTGAATACATATGGTAAAAGAACACAACCCAGGCACACACCTTTCCTGATTTTAAACCATTCAATGTCCCCTTGTTCTGCTCAAATGACTATATCTTGATCTATGTACAGGTTCCTCATGAGTCCAATTAAGTGTTCTAGAATACTCATTCTTCACAATGTTATCCATTGCTTGTTATGATCCATACAATAGAATGTCTTTGCATAGTCAGCAAAGCACAGGTAACATCTTTATGATATTCTCTGCTTTTCCCAAGATCTATCCGATATCAGCATTGATATCTTTTTCTCCACATGCTTTTTCTGAATCTGGTTGGAATTTCTGGCAGTTCGCTGTAGTGATACAACCATTTTTGATGAGTCATGCTGCTAACATCAAGGTCAGAAGTTTGAAACTATGAGCCATTTCATGGGAGAAAGATGAGGCTTTCTGCTCCTGTAAAGATTTTTATTTTACTCACTGTACAGGGTTGCTGAGTCAGAACCAATTCCACTGCATATAACCAACACCATCACAGTAAAAATTTTGCTTGCATGTGATATTAATGGTATTGTTCAATGATTTCTGCATTCCACCGTGTCACCTTTCTTGAGAATGGGCACAAATGTATATCTCTTACATTGGTTGGCCAGGTATCTTTCTTCCAAATTTCTAATCGTAGGCAACTGTGCATCTCCAGTATTGTGTAAGTTTATCAAAACATTTCAATTTGTATTCCATCATTTCCTGGAGGCTTATTTCCTGCTAATGTCTTCAGTTCAGCTTGGACTTTTTCCTTCAATATCATCAGTTGTTGATCATATGTTATCTCTTGAAATGGTTGAGCATCAACCAATTCTTTTTGGTATAGTAACGGTCTCTTCTTTTCATCTTCTTTTGATGGTTTCTGCATTATTGAATATTGTGTTAATGGTAGTGGTGGTGGTTGTGTACCATGGAGTCAGTTCCAACTCATAGCAATCCTGTATTGGGTTTCCAGGACTGTAGACCTTTACAGGAGCATAAAGCCTCTTCTTTCTCCCACGGAGCAGCTGGTAGATTCGATATGATGACTTTGCAGTTACAGCCCAACTCATAACCCACTACACTACTTTCCCCTTAGAATCATTCAATAGTGCAGTTTAGGCTTGACTTTTTTCTCTAGTTCTTTTGGCTTGAGAAATGCTGAGCATGTTTTTCCCTTTGGGTTTTCTAACTCCAGGTTTTTGCACATTTCACTGTAATACTTTAATGTATCTTCTTGAATTGCCCTTTGAAATGTTCTGTTGCTAACCTCAGGGTCAACAGTTTGAAACTACCAGCTGTTCTGTGGAAGAAAGATGAGACTTTCTGCTCCCATAAAGATTTACAGCCTTGGAAACCCTGTGCAAGGTTGCTGTGAGTTGGAAACGACTCCATGGCACATAATCACCACCACCATGCTCAAGAGCAAGTTTCACAGTCTCTTCTAACTCCATGACACCTAACAACAACAACAATCACTAATAATTTTGAGCATCTCTTCGTGTTATTTGCTAGCTATATATCTTCTTTGGTGAAATGAGTCTTAATTGCATTTTTTTCTTAATGTTTAGTTTTGAAAGGTTTGTATATTTTCTGGATACAGTTTTTGTCAGATATGAGATTTGTAGGAGTTTTCCCAGTTTGTAGCTTGTTATTTCATTCTTTGAACAATGTCTTTTGCAAAACAGATATTATAATTTTTATAAAATCCAATTTATTTTTTTCTTTTATGATTTGTACTTTGGTGTGGTATCTAAAAGTCTACACTTAATCTATGGTGACAAGAATTTATCTTACATTGTCTTCCAGATGTTTTCTAAGCTTTATTTTATATATAGGTGTATAGCTTGGATCAAGGTTCATTTTTTTGCATGGAAAATTTCAGTACCGTTTATTTAATCACTGTTTTGTTTTGTTTTTAATATAAAGTTGTTCTTCCTCATTTTTAAGTTGCCTTCTTTACTTAAAATACTTTCATATACTTTCTTTTTTTCACAAGACAAAATTCAAGCTTTATTATAGACCTTCAAAAGTCCGTTTGATTGGCCCCTGGTCGCAAGCTATCATAGCCTTATATCCTCCCTTCTCTCTTTGCTTAGTTTTTATTAACTATGAATATTTGAAAAAACAAAACAGCATATCATGCTGTTTCCTACTTAAAATATTTTATCATACTTAACCCTCTTTCTAAAAGCTATCCACATTGCCAAACCCAATCTTCATCACTTGTAAGTGAGTGAACTCTATTCATAATGGATAATTCCGCTTATGTATAATTTCTTATCCTGACTACTGGAGTCCTGGTGTGGTGCTGTGGGTTAATGTGCTAGACTGCACTATCAGTTTGAACTACAAGGTCGGTGGTTCAAGCTCACCAGCCACTCTTTGGTTACCCTATACAGGGTCGCTATGGGTCGGAACAGATTTGACAGCACTTAACAACAACAAATTCTCTGTACTGGGTTTAAGTACTCCTGTTTCCACATTACGTTTAGCATGTTGTGCTATAATTTCCCATTTATGTGTATGAGCCAAATATCTATTTTTTGCTAAGCCCTCACCCATTACATTAAAACCTCAATACGCCTTATATATGTCCCCCAGTTTCTCAGAATCAGTTTAATAGCTGCAGCAATACCACATCTATGATGTCTTCTGCTCCTGTTGCAGCTCCCTCTCATTGCCTGTTACACTCCTTTAGAGGCTCCACCTAAGCCAACCATTACCCCTCAACAGGACAGTTATTGCTACAATTTAGGCATTTGTGTGGGGTCTTTGGAGCTTCACAGTTTGGCTGGGTGCTATACGATGTGAAGCGAGGAGGTAGATATCCCTACTTACTTAGTTACTCAGTCTGTCAGTTGAGTATCCTAGCTACTCTCTTGTACTCAGAACGCCTAAATTCTCTCTAGAACAGTTTCTGTTTTTTAATGACCCATACTTTCCTAATGTTAAGAAAACTCAGAAACCCTATACAGGATAGCTATGAATCCAACCAAATGAACTCAATGACACTTAACAACAACATATACGGCGTAATATTTTTATTTATTTATTTACATTTGATTAAGAGGAAAAACCTTTTGTTAAATCGTGATGAGGGCTTGAGGATGACATGATCTGTCAGGAGAGACTATTTCATTCGCTGTATGCCTAGCATAATGCTGAGCACACAGCAAACATTAAATATATAGACAAGGAAGAGTGACCAAAAAAAAAGTGAAAGAGGGGGAATACTAAAAGAAAAAAAAAAAAAATGATAAGGAAGTACAGGAAACAAAACACCTAATATTTCGAGGACCTCAAAGCCTATGTGCCGTGGAGTCGGTTCTGACTGATAGTGACCCTGTACACCGTTTCTGAGGTTGTAAATCTTTACGCTGGTAAGGAGCTCTGGTAGCGTAGTGGTTACGAATCGAGCTGTGAACCTCAGGGTCAGCAGTTCGAAACTACCAGCTGTTCCGTGGGAGAACGATGAGGCTTTTTGCTCCCATAAAGATTTACAGCCTCGGAAACCCTGTACAGGGTCGCTATGAGTAGGAACCAACTCCACGGCATCTAACAACAATAGCAAATCTTTACACTGGCAGTTTCGAACTTCTGACCCTAAGGTTATTCAGCCCGATCCGTAACCACTGCACACCAGACGTCTTAGCGCTGTCTGATGTCAGTCACGTTTACATGAACTTGGCAGCTTTACTCATACTTTTATGATTTCTCCATCCTTTGGCCATCAATCATATTTTATTTCTTTTCTGAAATATTTGCTATCTACCTTATTATTATTTATATACATATATTTTTCTATCTTAGACCAGAATCAACTTGAGAGTAGAACCATGGCTAATTCATACTTACATTCTGCCAAATTACAAGTCTAAATCTTATATATTACAACACTCAATCCCAAATTTGGAACAAATAAAGAAATAAACTATTGTATTCATAAGCCTGAGAAATAAAGGTCCACTCATGATGGAGATACAAACAGCATGATGTGACTTTATTGACATTTTTATTAGGTTACATCAATCACTGAAAGTGTATTTATTCATTTTCCACTCATCACAAATGTCAAACTAAAGACATCAGTGTATTTTTTTTTCCCTTTTCATTTATACGTAATAGCTATTTCAGGATGTTTAGACCTGAAAATAATGCATTGACCTTTCTCCTGAACATTAATGGCATGATTTTTTTGATACAAGTTTGGTTTTCATCTTGGCATAGCTATATATTATATGAGACACACTATTGTACTTGGTACAGCAGTCTATAAATACAACAGGCCATATAGTGCCTCTGTAACTGTGTCATTATTTCATATACCCAATCACTGACATCTTTCATTACCCCTACAATGAAAGTATGCAAAAATGTCTTCCATTAGCTACAGTTTCTGTGATTTAATTATTTATTTAATATTGTAGTAAAAGCACTGGATTGCAAACTGCACAGTCAGGAGTTCAAACCTATCAACCACTCCTTGGCAATCTTAAACAGGGTTGCTATGAGTTGGAACCAACTCAATGGCACTTTATAACAACAGTATCTCATTCCAAGAAATTCTGGGGTTTCTGTTTCTTAGGGTAGACAGGCCTGAGCAGGAAGTACTAGGATGCTGGCAGAATTTAAACAAAGAGACACGCTGCTAAAAGAGAGGGAGAACCAAGGCTGAGCTTACTGAAATTTCTTAATAGCTTGTTTCCCAACAAATGGAGAAGTGGATTATTTCTTTAAAGGGTGGTTTTAATTAATATTATTTTCACAGTTTTAGTAAGTTTGTTTTAAAAAGGAACAAAATACAAAATTAAATTTAGTCAATTCTGTTATTATAAATTTATTCTACATGAATTAAATAATTTTTTGTATATTATAGGGCTGATTAGTAACAGACTTAGAAAAATATTTCACAAACTACTTCCAAGAAGAAAATCTAGAGGACTGTCTATATCAAATGATGAAAGTTTTACTTAATACTGCATTCAGATAATCACTGTTTGAATAATATGTAACAAATACATGAATTCTTATAACCAAAATAACACTACAAGTTCTTGGTTACATTTTTCAGACTTTAGGTGTAGCTAATGAGACCCCCTCCATTTCAATCTAATTACTTATCCATTCTTCTTACTAATTTTTAAAGCTTGAAACTAGCCTGGAAATCAGGAATAAGAAACAAGTCAGTAGGGAAACATATTAGAATGGGGCACATCTCTTTTTAAATCAAGCCTAAATCTCTTCTGTGGATTACAAAGAACCTGGTTGCAAATTTAATGTAATAGGAAACTTTTTTTTTTTTTGGTGTTAAAGATTTCTCCTTTATGGAAACACACACACACATTCTCTTTAAAAAAATTCTCTCTTTAAAAAAAAATAATACATCATTCAGAGACATTCTAAGACTATCTACTTTCTGTAATTTGGAACTTTGATAAGTCAATGATGGAAAGACAATCCAAATTCAAATGATAACTCATGTGCATAGGCATTAGAAGTAGGTTATATATATAACTAGTAGCAAGTACTAGTTATGTAGTTTTTTAAATGTTGCCAAAAAGCAATTGTACATTTATGTAGAACTAATAAAATAAAATCCTCACCCCTGGACCAACAAACACCATTCTTATCAATTGAGAAGAGATTGAAGTTGTCAAGGACTTCATTCTTCTTGGATCAACTATCAACACTCACAGAAGCAGCAGTCAAGAGATCAGACGACGTATT
>NW_006408638.1:674273-678871 GCF_000296735.1 Chrysochloris asiatica
GTTCTGCTGTGCATGGGGTCACTATGAGTCAGTTCCAACTCGATGGCACCTGACAACAACAACAATAAAGTAATGATTATTTAGTCATGATATATGATTTTCAAAATCTGCAACTTTTTAAAAAATATCTCATAACATTTTTACTTGCTTAAATTAAACCTAGAGTCCTGGTGTGGTGCTGTATGATAAGCACTCTATCATAAGGTCAGTTTGAACCGTAAGGTTGGCAGCTCAAACTCACCAGCTCCTTGGAAACCCTATGTAGGGTAGATATGAGTCACAACCAACTCGAGAGTACTAAACAATAGCAACAACGTAACAAAATTAAACCTGGAATCCTAGCATGGCACTTTAGGATAAGCACTGAATTGCTAACCACAAGTTAACTGCATGTTTGGCAGTTCAAATCACCAGATGCTCCTAGGAAACCCTAAACAGGGTTGCTGTGAATCAGAGCTGACTTGACAGCACTTAACAGCAACCACAACAAATTGAACCTAGTCCTACAAAAGGTTGCTTACAATTGTCACACTTGGGTACAATTAAAAGAACAGATTAGAGAATCTATTAATGCCAATTTTAGAACAATCTAGTACATTGAATTCAATCTTTCCTGTTAAGTGCCATTGAATCGGTTTCTACTCATAGCAACTCTGCATAGGGTTTCTGAGGAGCAGCTGGTAGGTTTGAACCACCAACCTTGTAATTAGAAGTCTACTGCTTATGCTACAGTGCCACATCAGGACTTCAAATCTTTCCCTTTTGGTTTTGTTGTTGTTGAATGTTAAATCTTTCCTAGGCTCAGGTAAATTCTTTCAAACTGTTCTTTCTGCTTTTACTCTTGCCATCACCATAGTTTATTCTTAATGTTCACCCAGACTTGTCTTTGTAAAAAGATAAAAATTTCCAAGAACTGTAAACAGCATTTGTTGTTATTAAGTGCCGTCAAGTCAGTGCCGACCCATAGCGACCCTGTGTAGTGTTTCCAAGGAGCAGCTGCAGCTGGTGAGCTTGAACCACAGACCTTGGTGTTCAAACTAACTTTGCAGTCTAACACATTAACTCACAGCACCACACCGAGACTTCAAACGGCACTTAAAGGGACAAAATATCTAAATCCTTTACAATGGCATACAAGGCCTTTAATGATCCGAACCCTCCTTTTTTCTCAAATGTATCTTATCTCACACCACTCGGAATTCATTGAGCTGCAGGCCAACCATGTGTCTTGTACACACCACACTTGCTAAGGCTTCAGGGCCTACCATATGTCCTCATAGACTGCCATAAACCTCCCACATAGCCTTCCAATACTGACTTCTGAAAACTCAAAAACCGTACCTAAATCTAAAGTAGCAATCCTCCTATCCTTAGACCCCTTATTTGATAATGTTGTGTAATTTTTCCTTGTATATATAATTATGTGACATCTTACAGGCTTCAGTCCTATGTGCTTAGACAATCTTTTTGTTGTTAAGTGTCATCGAGTCAGTTCCAACCCACAGAGACCCTGTATAGGGTTTCTTAGGAGCGTCTGGTGAGTTTGAACCACTGACCTTGCGGTTCAAAGAGACTTTGCAGTCCAGCGCACTAACCCACAGCTCTCCACCAGGACTCCTAGACAATTCTATGTGCTTATAAAATCCTGTCAGCTTGAGGACTAGGGTGCGCCTGACCCAGGCCATTGTGTTTTCAATAACCTCATATGGATGCAAAAGCTGGACAGTGAATAAGGAGGATCGTAGAAGAATTGATGCCTTTGAGTTGTGGTGTTGGAGGAGAATACTGAAAGTGCCATGGACTGCCAAAAGAACCAATAGATCTGTTTTGGAAGAAGTGCAGCCAGAGTGCTCCTTGGAGGCCAGGATGGCTAAGCTTCATCTCTCCAACTTTGGACATGTTGTCCGGAGGAAACAATCATTGGAGAGGGATGTCATGCTGGGTAGGGTGGAGGGTCAGAGAAAAAGAGGAAGACCCCCAACGAGATGGATCAGCCAGGTGGCATCATTGATGGACTCAAGTGTGGCAGCAGTAGTGAGGTTGGCCCAGGATCGGACATTGTTTCGTTCTGCTGTGCATGGTGTCGCTATGAGTCGGCTCCGACTCGATGGCACCTGACAACAACAACAAAAATAAAATCCTGCATCAGGAAAATTCTAGCATATACAAAATTAGGCACTCAACTTGGAGTTACTTTATACATGAATGAAACAATTTAAGCACTATCATTAAAATTAAATGATATTAGAATTTCTAGAATTCCCTGTTTTCCTTTTACTTTAATTTTCCACATTGCCAAATACAAATCATTAAACCAAAAAAGTTATTCAGTTTAAAACTGGAAATAAAATATAGACCCAAACTGAATTATAGGCATTTTGGTAAAATATTTTTATAGTATATAAAATTGGATGTAGTAAGTTTTTTCTACCCTTTTACCTAAAATCAGATGTACAATTAATCTAAATCTTCTGGAATTGAGATTATATACTAAATAATAGTATTATGAAATAATACAGACATTAAGAATGATGTAGAGCAGGTTTTCCAGTTAAATGAATTAGTTAATAAAATGAACTTGAAAAAAAAGCTTAAAGCAGAACATAGAAAGTAAGTTAAATTTACAAAGCATGTTTACTGAAAAGCAGTGTAATTTTTTTAATTAAATGGATCTCAACATAACAAACTTGTCATTAACTTGATTAATTCAACAAAAACATTTTCTAAGCCAAGCTTATTGGCTAGGAGAGAAGATACTGAAAAAAGTATGTTTATCTTTAGTTTATTGTTTTGGGGTATATTTGTTTTTGTCTTTGTACTTTTACAAGTCATGCATCTTCTGTGCAATATACAAGTATTATGTTGGTATTTTGTTTCTAAGCTATGGTGAAAGACATTGAACAACATTATGAGATTGCCTGGTATAGATAAAAAATTGTTGAATTTTTAATTTATGTAATTCCACTAAGAGTTAGATTTCAGTTTTAATCAAATGTAAATGTTCAGGTGAGTCAGTCAATTTAAAAAAGTATATATGTATATGCATGACTTTTTTAAATAACTATAGCTTTAAAAAATTGAGGAAAGCAATACTGACATAAACTCAACTGATACTAATTTAAAAGGAAAAAAGTAATTTATTAAGTCCTATAAATACAAGGGAGTCCTGGTGTCGGGCTGTGGGTTAATGTGCCAGACTGCAAAGCCGTTTGAACTGCAAGATTGGCAGTTCAAGCTCACCAGCTGCTCCTTGGAAACCCCATACAGGATCGCAATGGGTCAGAACTGACTCGACAGCACTTAACAACAACAACAACAATAAATACAAGAGCTATTCATGGACAGTTAGATCAGTGCTGAAAACCAGCAACATCACCAGGGGGAAAAAGGACCTATTTCTATTTTCTGCTTGTTCTCCTTCACTTACTTCTCAGGATGATTCTTTTCATTGTTGGGAAAGATAGTTGCTATTGATCTAGGGGGAAAAGTGATGTTTATTATCCTCATGCTACCATCATCCTGAAAAGTACTTTGATTGTACCTAATTGGGCCATTTACCCTTCTTTGGCTAGAACACTGTGGCCCAATGAATGGGGTACTCTGAAGAAGCCAGGCAGCATAACTTGGAACCAGCAAGGGCTAGTTCCTAAAAGAAAGACAGCAAAAAAGTAACTGATGTTCCATTATTTAAGTTTCAAAAAATTGTCTACAAAAGCAATTTGTTTTGTTTCAATAGTTACAATCTTAACTTTTTAATTTGGTGTATGTAATCTACAACAATAATATATACTACCACCTTTGCAGGCTAATTAATGAAATAATCAAAAGAGTCAAATATTTCAGGAACATAATACATTGTTAGTAGCAACCACTTAGCTTAATCTTAGTTGAGCTTTTCAATGACTACAATTTAAATTTTCTCTTAATAGCTGTTTTAAACAAAAGAGCTAAGAGAATAAATGGAATTTTCTTATTAAAATTTATATCTAAACAATGAAAAAGCAAAAAAGTGAAAACAAATTCTAATGCTAACATTTTCAATGTTAACTTTAAATGTAAATTGTGATTATACTTCTGTCATCTAGTCTAATCTGCCGAAGATCAGCTTCCAAAGTTTTTCATAAATGTATATAGGTTACATGTGAATATGTGCATTTATGAAAAAAAATGGCAGTTTAATCTCTGGAGGATTAGGCTAGATGACAGAAGTATATACCTTGATGGCTCTTCCATTAAGTGACATCTAAGATTTCCATTCATTCTAATTCTAGCTCACTGTATTCCTCCCATAGGCCTTCTTTCCATCCTTTGATAATTCAGAGCTGTTTCCTTTCTTGATCCTTGGTGTATCACTGTAGGATAAGCACTGGACTGATAACCACAAGTTCAGCTGTTTTAATGCACCAATCGCTTTCAGAAACCCTATACAAGGTCAGTATGAGTCAGAACTGACTCCATGGCACTCAACAACAACATATAAACATATACGACTTTATATACATACACACATACTTATGTATACACACATATATGTCCTGGTGTGAGACTGTAGAATAAGCACTGAATTGTTAACCAAAAGGCTAGCAGTACAAACCCAC
>NW_006408638.1:680288-681395 GCF_000296735.1 Chrysochloris asiatica
CCTTATAGCAGATCATACCCTAATCCTGCCTCATTAACTTAAAAAATACAATTTATTACTCTTTAACATAGCTTGTTTCTGCTTCATTAGCCAAAAGGAGATATTAGGATTTGCAGCATATAGGACAATTATATCAGATTGCCAAATGGAGGACAACTACCCAATACTGGGAATCATAGCCTAGCCAAGTGATGCATATTTTAGGAAGACACAATTCAGTCCTTGACATTCCACTTCTTGAATCCCTCCAAGTCCACATTCTATCCTGGGACAAAATCCTTTTCATCTGTGAACCTTTCAAATCTAGAGTAGAAGTTATCTGCTTCCAAAGTACAATGGTAGAAGAGACCCAAGGTAGACATTCCCATTCAAAATGGGGAGCAGGGGGAAATGCAGGGTAAGAAAGATTCCTGAGCACTAACTACTCAAAAACCCAGCAAAAAACAATTAACTCTCACAGTTTGAAAATAATCCTCTTTTCTCTGAGACCATCTAAGGAGTGCCCTTTAGATTCTGGGTATTGGCCATGTACACAGAGAAATAATAAAGAGCAGAAGTGAGTTAAAGTACTCTCTGGCCAAAAATTCATTAAAAATTACACAACTTAGTTTCAAAAACACATAAAGAAATCAATTGAAAAATAAAAAAACCACCAAAAAGAATATGAGCAGTCAAAACTGCTCCTTGAAGCCCCTACATTAAGCAGATGTCATTTATAAAGGACATGCTATAAATAATCAGAAAAACTGCCTGAAGAAAAAAAAAAAAACAATGCAATTGTGCATTTGTAGTCACATTAACAGCCCTGTTAATTACAGATGATAATTGTAATCGCTGATTACAGCTTTTGAGACGAGAAGACTGCATTGGAAAATTATATGTGTGATTTACAAATTCTGAAGAGAAAGTTTTTTTGTTTTTATTTTTGTTTTTTATTGTGAATTACATGATAGTTTACATGGGAGAACATTGTTGTTGTTGTTGTTGTTGATAGGTGCTATTGAGTCAGCACCGACCCATAGCGACTTTATGGACAGCAGAACGAAACAATGTCCGATCCTGGGCCAACCTCACTACTGTTGCCACACTTGAGTCCATCGATGCTGC
>NW_006408638.1:686732-696151 GCF_000296735.1 Chrysochloris asiatica
ACCTCCCAGATCCTCTGAGTTTGTTCTTCTGGTTTTGTTCTGTTCTCGAATCTTCCATTTGTCGACTAAATGTTGGGTGGTGCTGCCACGTATGTCAATCTCTGGTTGTTGTCTGTTCTTGTTGGTTCTCAGTCCACAAAACTCCCTTTAGGATTATCTGTAGCACAGGGCTGTCTTTGGCAAAATCCCTTAGCTTCTGTTTATCCTGGAATGTTTTGAATATGCCACGTATTTGATTGATAGCTTTGCTGGATAAAGGATTCTTGGTTGGCAGGTATTTTTTTTCTTTCAGAGTTTTATATAAGTCACCCAATTGCTTTCTTGCCTGCATGGTTTCTGCTAGAGATCCAAGCTTAATCTGACTTGCTTACTCTTGTACTTAATGCTCCCCATTCCCTAGTTGATTTCAGGATTCTCTTCTTATCTTTATTTTGGAGAGAGCTTGATTATGATATGTCTGGTGATTTTCTTTTGGCGTCTGTCCTTCCTGGGGTTCATTAAGCTTCTTGAATGCTTATCTTTTCACTTTTCAGGATGTTAGAGAAATTTTCTTCCAGCAACTTGAAGAGAAAGTTTTTTTTAATGCTGCTTTCTAGATAATTCTAACTTTAACAAGTCAATAACCACTTTGTTTTAGTTAGGTGCCATTGACTCATAGCAACTCTATGCACAATAGGAAAAGCACTGCCCAGTCAGGTGCCAGTCTCACAATGTTGTTAAGTTTGAACCCAGGGTTGCTGCTACTGGGTCAGTCCATCTCATTGGGGATCTACCTCATTTTACTGGCCCTTCATTTTACTAAGCATTATGTCATTCTCCAGGGACTGATCCCTCCTGATAGCTTTCATACTTTGATAGCTTGTCCAAAGTATGAAAGTCAAAGTCCCACCATCCCGGCTCCCAAAGAGCATTGCAGCTGCACTTCTACCAAGACAGTAACCACTAACAGTAGCTAAATATCTGAATGTAAGGAAATAGACAAGATATTGGTATAATAATATTTCCAAAGCACCCATTGCCATCAAGCCAATTCCAACTCATACTGACCCTATACAGGGTTTCTTAGGCTGTAATTTTACCAGAGCAGAAAGCCTCATCTTCTTCCCACAGAGTGGTTGGTGGGTCTGAACTACTGACCTTGTGCTTCAAATTCCAGTGCTTATCCTACAGCACCACTAGTATTCCTGAATAAAACACCAGAATTTACCAATTATGAATACAAATGCATATTACCATATACTTAATAACATTCTTAAATTTTCTTTCTACTGTTGTTGTTGTTGTTAAGTGCCATCGAGTCGGGTCCGACCCATAGCGACCCTGTACAGGGTTTCCGAGGGTGTAAATCTTTACGGGAGTAGAAAGCCTCATCTTTCTCCTGCGGAGCGGCTGGTAGTTTCGAACCACTGACCTTAAGGTTCGCAGCCCAATTCGTAACCACTACGCTACCAGAGCTCCTTTCTTTCTACTGTAAGCCCCCATAAAGAAAGGAAGCCTTTATTAGAATTTGCCAAGTAAATGTTGGAATAAAATCTCAGTATCAAACCTGTCTACTCAAACTTCCTCAATCTCAGTGAGAAAAATGAGGTGCTAAATAATAAATCTGCTAAAAATCAAATACTTCATTATTTCTAGAGTTATGAAGGAAGTCCCTGGTTGGTGCTCAAAGGTTGGCAGTTAAAACCCACCCAGAGGCTCCTCGAAAGTAAGACTTGGCAATCTACTTCCAGAGGGTCACAACCTTAAAAACCCTTCAGATTAATTCTACCACATATACATATGTGGTCTCCATGAATCAGAATCAACTTGACAATAATAACAATAGTAGGAACAGAACTAGAATTATATAAAGAGCACTGATTTGAAACCCAATCTTGGTCAACAATGTCGTGAAATCAGTTTTATATATTGATTATACAGGTTTGTATAACAAATATATTTGTCAGGGCCTTTTTGGTGAGAAGCAATAAAAACCCGAATCATAGTACAAAGGGAATGTACTGACATAACTAGAAATGGAGGGTAATTTAGCTACATATATGGCTAGATCTAGGATGAGAAAAAATACACATAGGCTCTATTGCTTTCAGTCTTTTAACTATTCTTCTGTAATGTCTTAACTCTCTGGTGAGCTCTTGCTGTATGACAACCTGCTATATCTCTACTCTAACCCCTTCCCTGCTTCAATTCCAATGAATAGTAGTAGCCTTTATTCCTAACAGTTCTAATAAAAGTTATGAATTTGAGTTTCATTGGCCTGACATGTCATATGCCCCTTTGGACTGAACAAATATGTAGGGGTAGATTTAAACTTAATGTACCTGAAGTAGGAGAAAAGGTAGGTTTCAAAGGAAATCAATGTACTATTCAAAGACAAAAGGAGCTCTGGTAGTGTTGTGATTACAAGTCTGGCTGCTAGCTTCAAGGTCAGCAGTTTGCAACTACCGGCTGTTCCACAGGAGAAAGATAAGGCTTTCTGCTCCCATAAAGATTTACAGCCTCAGAAACCCTATACAGGGTCGCTATGAGTCAAAACCGACTCCACAATACATAACTATCACCACCACCATTCATAGACAAAAAGGAATTAATTACCGACAAGCAAAAGCAAAAGCTGTAGGATAAGTTCTGGACTTCAAACCACAGCAGTTCAAACTCACCTGTAGCTCTTGGAAACCATACAGAGGGTTTCTATGTGTTGCAACAAACTCGAAGGCATGCAACAACAATATACAATTGGGTTCATTTTTATTCTAAAGATGCCATTGTAACTAATGTACTTAACATTGTAGTTTATAGAAAAAGCATTGGGCATAGGGTTAAAAAGATTGAATTTTATTACCTTGAGTAAGTTGCCAAACCTTTCTCAGTCTACTTTTTAAATATGTAAATCATTTATTGTGGCAGTCCTATGACTGATTTAATAAAGGAATAAGAGCTTGGTAAATAAAATGCCATGAACCAAAAATATCCAGGGCTGCCATATTGCACAACTTCAGGTCATATAATTCATACAGAAGAAATCCAGCAATGCTCGTTATAAAATACTATCTATAAAACTTCTTAGTGAGTGGTATGAGGATTTAACATGATAGCACATTGAAAGTGTTCAGAAAGGCGCTGAGAAGCACCCTTCCAAGCTGGAGTCAGGGTGGGGGTGTGGGAGTAGAAAGAGGAAGATGATGATGAACAGTGAGTAATTTACAGATGGAGATCTCTGCAAAAGAAATGCCACCCAGTGGCCCTCATCATCTCCTGGCCTCCAGAAGGCCCTTACTTTTATCCCTCCCCTCCTCACTCAGCTCTCCACATGGTGACTGGCAGCATCAAAGGACAGCCTGACACCTCTTGGCCTTCACAGTGGCCCCTGTGGTACCTGGTCCCACCTCTACATCTCCCCAAAACTGCCTGCAGCTCTTCAGGGCCACAGACCTCAAGCCCACACCTCCCCTCCTGGGGTCTTTTGTGTCAAACAGGCTCACTGCTACCCCAGCACCCACCCCTACCCCAGTAACTCAACATGAGTTTCCTGGTCTGACCACCTCTTCCAGCCCCTAAACTTCAGAACCAAGGGCCACAGCTGCCTTGTTAGCTACCGCCTTCTTCAGTGTCTACCACATGCTGTATTGTTGACTGCAACCTTCTCCAGTGTCTA
Organism: Chrysochloris asiatica; assembly: GCF_000296735.1. Lineage (NCBI taxonomy): Eukaryota > Metazoa > Chordata > Mammalia > Afrosoricida > Chrysochloridae > Chrysochloris > Chrysochloris asiatica. The sequence goes on from NW_006408638.1 coordinate 690,388, forward strand.
CCATGTATTGTCTAGTTGACTGTCATGTACTGGCCTATTGATTTCTACCTTCTCCATTGTCTGCCATGGTTGTTTTCTTACCTACAATGTACTCCAGTGGATACTGTGCTATCTTGTTGAAGACAATGTTCTCCAGGTTCTCCCATGTGTTATCTTATTGATTGCTACCTTCTTCAGGTCAGCACCATATCTGTGCATAGTAGGTACCTAATAAATGTGTGTTGACTCAGTGGAAAAAAAAAAAAGAAAGTGTTCAGCATACATCCATCATGGCCTATTACATTTAAAACTGTTCTATCATAATGTTTCTAATATATAGTATTACCCCTACATTTTAAGTCTATTGACATTTTTTAAACAAGAATATTCAAAAGCCATTGGACAATATTGTTGATCATCTCACTGTATCTCTTTAGAGTGCATGCCACTCTATTCTATTCCCTTCTAGAAAGCCTCTTGTTTTCCATGGTATTCTTCTTTCCCTATTTCTCTATTTTCTGACTTTATCATGTTCTTCTCTTCCTTGACTCTTCATTATTGTCCAAAATTTTGCCCTCAATCCTCTTATTATTTTTACTGAAGGCATCAGTGTCCATTCATGGATTATCAAATCCCTACTCACAGCCAATTACTTATAAACTCCCACATGCCATCGCTGATATCAAATATGAAGCTCAAACCAAGTATGTTCAAAGCAGAAATCATGATCTTACTCCTCTTTTCCCTCACTCATCACTTCTAATCCAGAACAAAGCTCTCTTGCTTCTACCTTCTTCATTCTCATAACTACCCTATCATGTTCATTATTATCTAAGTTTAATCTCTTATGACTTATTTCCTAATTACAGAGAACCACATAACTTGTATTCCTGCCTTCAATTTTGCTACCCTCTAAGTCCTGGTGTGGCACTGTGTGTTAATGTGCCAGACTGCAAGGTCAGTGGTTCAAGCTCACCAGTCGCGCCTTGGAAACCCTATACAGGTCACTATCATGCGGAACTGACTCGATGGCACTTAACAACAATCTATCCTATTCTCTGCTGCAGGAACAATCTAAAAAAATAAAGCAGATAACATTACTTCTTTGTATTAAAACCTTCAAGTTCCCCCACAGATTGATGGAGAGAATCCAAGTTCTTTGGCAGAGTGTTCAAGGCCCCCAGTGATCTGACAGTTGTTCCTCTCTAGGACCATTATTGCTAATTGCCTTTTTATTTCCTGTGCATGCTCTAGTACTACTTAAAACTTTCAGAGAGCATCATGTTCAGTAGGAGAGTGTAATTCCATAGTTACTTTTAGATTTGTTCATTCATATATTGCCTTTTTCATTATTTGTTTATTAATTTAGCAGACATTTATTGAGCACATACTATATGACAATATATTGAGATACATTATGGAGAATTTCTGTTGTCATGAGGTGCTTGGAGAAACAGTTGTATATTAAATGATAAACACAGTGTTTAGGTACCATGCTAGCTATTTGAGCAGGGTAGATTATTTACGCAGGAGAAAATATTTGACTTGAATCTATAAAGGACAGATGGTTCCCAATGGGCCAGGAAGAGAGGGTCAATCTGGCACATGGAAGCTTTAATAATCTGGAACTGTGCTGATGCATTTCCACCACTCATGTGTCAGTTTATGTGTTGCTGTGATGTTGGAAGCTATATCATTGGTATTTTAAATATTAGCAAGAGCATCCATGTTGAATAGTTTTCAGCAGAATTTGCAGATTAAGATAGACTAGGAAGAAGCAGAAGCAGACTACTTCTAAAAGGTTAGCTATTGAAAACCTTATAAATAGCAACTGATCATTGTCTGATATGATGCCCAAAGATGACCTTCTCAGATTGGAAGGCACCCAAAATATAGTTGAGAAAGAGCTGCCTCCTCAAAGTAGAATTGACCTTGATGGAGCAAAGCTTTCAAGATCTGCATTGACCAATAAGGCAAAACTCAAAATAAGAAGAAAATGCTGCAAACATCAATTAATAATCAGAACATAGAATGCTTAAAATAAGAAATTAGGAGAATTAGAAGTTGTCAGTAATTAAGTGGAATGCATAATGATCCATATCTTAGGCATTGGGTTAGTGTACTTAGTGACATTGAGTGAACTACTACTATTGACCATTTGAATCAGACAATCATAAGGTTTACTATTCCTGGAAGAACAAATTGAAGAAAAATGGCATCATATTCACCATCAAAAAGAGCATTTCAAGGTCTGTCTTGAAGTACTATGCTGTCTGTGATAAGATAATATTTATGCATTTACAAGGAAGAGCAGTTAGTATCACTATTAGTCAATTTTCCACACCAACCACTAAAGCCAAAGATGATTAAATTGGTGAATTTTGCCATCTTTTTCAGTGTGAAGTTGATCAAACTTGCAATCAAGATGCAATGATAATTACTGGTGTTTGGAATGCAATAGCTGGAAACAAAGAGGAAGGGTCCATAATTGGAAAATATGGCATTGGTGATAGAAATGATGCTGGAGATTGAATGATAGTATTTGCAAGATTAATGAATATTCATTGCAAATACTATTTTTAAACAGCATAATTGGCAGCTATATATATGGATTTCACCAAATGAAAATACACAGGGATCAAATTGACTACATCCATGGGAAAAAGACAAAGGAGAAACTCAATTATCATCAGTCAAAACAAAGCCAGGGAATTGTGTAAGAGACCACAAATTATTCATATGCAAGTTCAGGCTGAATCTGAAGAAAATTAAAACTAGTCCATGAGAGTCAAAATATAATTTTGAGTATATTCCACCTTAATTTAGATACCATCACAAAAGCAGATTTGATACATTTGACACTAACTGAAGACCAGAGGAGTTGTGGGATGCATCACATAAAGAAGAAAAAGGTCATTAAAAAGTCAGGGAAAAAAACAAGAACAGACCAAAATGAACATCAGAAGACACTCTGAAACCAGCCCTTGAGTATAGATAAAGCACTAGAAGAAATTATGAGTAAAAGAGCTTAATGGAAAAGGACAGAACAGCTCAATGAAATGTGTAAAGACCTGGAGTTAGAAAACCAAAAGGGAAGAACATGCTCAGCATTTCTCAAGCTGAAAGAACTTAAGAAAAAAATTCAAACCTCAACTTCAATATTAAAGGATCCTGTGGTCAAAATTCATCCCCAATGAAATGGATTGGCATAGAAGTAGAAGCGATGGTCTCAGGTATAGCAACAGTTGTGAGGTTAGCCCAGAACAGGACAGTATTTCATTCTGTTGTGCATAGGGTCACTATGAATCAGTACCGACTCAATGACACCCAACAACAACAACTACAAATGGGCAAAATATTGAATGAAGCCGAAAGCATCACAAAAAGATGGAAGGAATACAGAGTCATTGTAAATATTCAATCATTTCTACAAGTAGCATATGATCAAGAACCAATGGCATTGAGAGGAATCCAAGCTCTACTGAAGGCATTGGTGAAAAGCAAGGATTCAGGAATTGATAGAATACAAATTGAAGTTCTTCATCAAATTAATGAATCACTGGAGGTGCTCACTCATCTATGCCAAGAAATTTGGAAGACAGGTACCTGACTAACCAATTGAAAAAGACTCATGTAATTGCTAACAGTACATTTTGGATTCAAAAGAGGATATGGACCAAGGAATATCATTGCTGACAACAGATTTATCTTGACTGAAAGCAGAGGGTAACAGAAAAATGTTTACTTTTGTTTTATTGATTATGCAAAGACATTTGACTGTGTGGATCACAACAAACTATGTATAACATTGTGAAGAATGGACATTCCAGAACACTTAATTGTGCTCATGATAAACCTGTTCATAGACCAAGAGGCAGTCATTCAAACAGAACAAGGGGATAGTGAATGGTTTAAAATCATGAAAAATCAGGAAAGGTATGTGTCAATATTGCATCCTTTCACCATAATTATAAAATCTTTGTGCTGAGCAAATAATCTGAAAAGCAGTATTATAAGAAGAAGAACATGGCATCAGGATTGGAGTAAGACTCATTAACAACTTGTAATATGAATTGACACAATCTTGCTTGCTGGAAGTAAAGAAGACTTGAACTATTTACTGATTAAGATCAAAGCCTTAAGTATCAATGGGCTCAAATATTATTATTGTCAGGAAGGTGCAGAATCAGGCAGTGTTTCACCTGTTATACACAGGGTCACTATGAATTAGAACCAGATTGACTGCCCCTAACCATAACAACAAAAGGAGAAAAGATTGAAGTCATTAGAGACTTCATTTTGCTTAGATCCTCAATCAATGCTCATGAAATCAGCAGTCAAAAAATCACAGGACTTATTGAACTAGGCAAATCTACTGCAAAAGAACTCTTTAAAGAGTTAAAGAGCAAAGATGTTACTTTGAGGACCAAAGTGTGTCTAGCCCAAGCTATGATATTTTTATTAGTCTCATATACATGTGAAAATTGGATAATGAATACAGAAGACCATAGAAGAACCAATACATTTGAATTGTGGTGTTGCAAAAACTATTGAAAGTACAATAGACTGCCAGAAGAATAAACAACTCTGTTTTGGAAGAAGTACAGCCAGGACTGTCTTATGAATATTGGTTTCCCTTGCCTACTATTGTAAAATAGACACTAGAGTAGGATAGAAAAGAATGTCAGGAAACATGATTACAGAAAGCTTGTAAGCCCATCTTCAGCCTATAACTGATTGGAATACCTAAAAGGGCTACTAGAACTTGTGAAAAGGCCTCTTGTGGAGCCTTTGCAGTGTATAGGACCTTAGTTGGAATCCTGAGTCCCATCCAGAGCCTTCTGAAGCTGGACATTCCCACTAGAAAGGACAAGCAGATGAGCCTGGAACTGCTAAAGCAACAGAAGATATATCTTCAGAGAAAGATCATCAGGAAAAACCCAAAATAAAAATGGCAGTATGATGGTTACTACAAGAATAAGCAAGTTGTTTGCTGGCAAGCAATCAAGTTCCTTCAGGTCAAACCCCCCTCTAAGACTGAAACTCAAAGGGAACACATGAGCAAGCATGTAAGCTTGCTGGCGACCACATTGGTCTACTGGTGAGTGGAAGAGGGGGAAAGGCAGCAATGAAGAAATGGGCTGAATTCAACCATGTTCCATAGACTCCCCTTGACATGGAGATGAGAGACAAAAGAGAAAAGACTGATTGGTCCAAGGTGTGGTAAGACCTGGAGACACCTAAGCCCATGGACAAAGACAAAGCCACAGAAGGCTAGAGCTGAGAGTGAAGTATTCAGTTGATATGAAGTAAGGGGAAATGCACAAGAACACCCAAAGTTGCAGATAGTTCCCATTGGACCTAGCCTTGATAACTTGATAATCAGAACTCAACTAGAGGAAGATTTCAAAAAAAAAAAAAATTGATAAAGGAAACAAGAGTAAATTGCTACAATTTGGTAAACTTGACCTATACTTATAAATGTTGTAGCTCAAAATACCAGCAGAGAGGGAAGGAGTCTTCACATCAAGTATCAATGCTATCCCCTCTGTATACAGGTAGATATGGACAGACAACTTAGATATTAGCTATTAGAGAATACCAGAAAGATGTTTACCTGTGCTTTATTGATTATGCAAAGGTTTTTGATTGTGTGAATAACGACCAGCTTTGGACAACATTGCAAACTATGATTATTACAGAACACTAAATTGTTCTCATGAGGAATGTGTACATGGACTAAGAGGCAGTTGTTCAAAAAGAACACGGGAACACTGAATGGTTT
>NW_006408638.1:697481-701538 GCF_000296735.1 Chrysochloris asiatica
GAAGTTTTGTAACAAAAAACAGGGGAGTAGTTAATCTTACAGGCCAAAAACAGAGGACCCTAGGACCATCAAGGGAGAAGAGCACAAGTGGAATATTGGACCTTATCCAGAGAAGCAGTGACACCAGACATGGAGGCAGACATGGGGACGTGGAGGAGGGGTGGGCAGCTGAAGCAGAATGTGCCCTTTGGTGGTTTAAATTATTATATATGTCTGAGTGTTTAAAAAAAAAAAAAGAAAAGAGCTAAAATGGAGAGACATACTGTTAACTGATGGTACATGGAGAGGATTATACTAATTGTAATGAAATAAATATATGATTTGTTGACTGTAAAACTGATGATCTGCCCTGTAAACTGTCACTCAATTTAAAATAAAAACTTAAAAAAAAGAAGTACAGCCAGAATATTCCTTAGAAGCAAGAATGGTGAGATTTCATCTCTCATACTTTAGACATATTTTCAGGAAAAAGCAATCCCTGGAAAAGGACATGATGCTTGGAAAAGTAGAGAGTCAGCAAAAAAGAGGAAGACCTTCAGTGAGATTAATTGGCACAGTCTCTGCAGCAATGGACTCAAGCTTAGCAATAATTGTGAGGATGGCATAGGTCTGGGCAGAGTTTTGTTCTGTTGTGCATAGGGTCACTATGAGTTGGAACTGACTCCAAAGAATGTAACAATAACTGAAGCATTTTGCATGAGAGTCAATATTTCATTCTACATACATTGTTGTTGTTGTTGTTAAGTGCCACAGAGTCAGTTCCGACTCACAGTGACCCTGTATAGGGTTTCCTATGAGCAGCTGGTGAGTTTGAACCACACACCTTATGGTTCAAACCAACATCATGATCCTGCATTTAAACCTACAGTGCCACTACATACATTGTCTGTGGTTAAAATACAGATTCTAGTGGTAGTTTGCTTATATTCTTTTCTGTCCGTTACTCAGGTGACTTTGGGTAAGTTACTTCTCTTAAAAAATGAGATGTAATATGAAGATAAGTCAAAAAGTACTTCTATTAGGATTCCATTTCATACATCCACCAAATTTATTCCAAATGAAATATGTTTAAGTATGTCTCTGCACACAAGTTCTCTCTGTAGTATACTTGTCTTAGTCTCATTAGGGTGCCTTCAAATAAAAGTCCAATCAAAACAGTGGCTTCTGAGGGGATCTGCTGGATCACTTAAATTCAAGGCAGAGAAGACATCTTAGAAAGTTACGGAGGGTGGAGGGGCTGTAAAGAGATAATTTTGATTGAATTTCCTGAAGGGCACAAGACAACCATGGAAATTTATGATGAAGAAATTTTAAGAAAATGGAAATTTTCATTGGTGAGTAAAATGGCCAGGAAAATTGCACCAAGGAGTCATTTTTCCATTACAATAATGCACTTTCTCATTCTTAGACAGTAGCAAGGTTTGTCCTAAGAGAACTTCATTGGAAACCTTGGCCCTATCCACCCTACAACCCTGACCTTGTCACTTCAGACTCTTTTGTTTCCAAAACTCAAAGAACATTGAAAAGAAACATGATTTGAGTCCCTCAAGGAAGCCAAAACTGCCATTTTGATGTGGCTTAAATTAGAGCACAGAATTCTCCGGAAAAGGATTAAAGAGATGAAAACACTACCTTCAGAACAATACCGTATCCAGAAAAGCAGTGATACCAGAGATGGAGGCAGACATGGGGACATGGAGAGGGAGGGGGAGCAGCTGAAGCAGAATGTGCCCTTCCATATACACTACCTATATGGAAGAAATGTTGGGAGACAAAAGCTTCACATTTTTAAAACTTTTGTTTAGTAAAGGTTTCCATGATTTCGTTGTAATACTTTTTTACTTGACTTTACAGTTGTGTCTTCACTAGGTTGTTACAAAGACTACACATTTATATTATGAAAAATGTAGTTTGAAGATCAAATGAGAATATAATAATTATTCAGTTTGTTTAAAACAATCTTAATGACAAAAGACTAGAGTCAAAGCTCTCAGTTTATCTTGATTTTTGGTTATTTATTTTTTAAATTGTGATTTGGGTGAAAGTTTACAAATTTGCTTTCCATTCAACAGTGTATATATATTTTTCTGTTTCATGTAATTAATTGCACTCCTTTCAATTTAACAACACTTTTTCCACTTTCTCCATGGGTTTCCTATTTCCATTCGTCCCTTGTCCGTGCCTTCTGAGCTTTGTTTTGGGGCAAATGCTTGTCTTTTGGTCCCATATGGTTGGTTGTTCTAAGCATTATATTCCTCACAGATATTATTGTTTACTTTATAAACCAAACCAAACCAAACCCATTCCAACTCATAATAACCCTATAAGACAGAGTAGACGTGCCCCATAGGGTTTCCAAGGCTATAAATCTTTGTAGAAAAGCCAACTGCCACATATTTCTCCTATGAAGCACGAAGCAGCTGGTGGGTTCCTACTGCCAGTCTTTTGGTTAGCCAGCCAAGTACTATAATCACTGTGCTATGAGGACTCTGTTCAATTTATAGGTCTACTGTTTGGCTGATTAGTAATCACCAGTGGTGAGTCTAGTTGTAGGTTTGAAGGATGTTTAAGTGTCATACTCTCTGGCATTCCACCAGTCTCTGTCTGACCTGTGATTTTGTTTTGATTCTGATCAGAATGGTCAGTTGTGGTAGGTAGCCAGGCAGCAGCAAGGTCTTCTGGCCTCAGGGTAGTGGAGGTTGTGATTCACATGGTCCATTAGCTCTTTGGATTTTCTTCAGTCTTCTTTACTCTGAATGGGGAGAGACCAAGTGCTGCATCTTAGAAGGTCTCTCTCCAGCTTTTAAGATCTCAGTCACTACTCACCAAAGTAACATGTAAGAAATTGTCTTTGTGGACCATATTATACTACCTTGGTGTCTCCTGAAATTATGATTCTGAGTCCCCCAGTCCAGCAATTCATTCCTTTACAGTGTTTGCTTGTGGCTAAGTTTTCATAATGTTGTCACCTGTATAGTTTGCTATATTAATGGATAATATTTTCAGCACATATAAATGTGTATGTAAAAATATCTTCTGTCAAACTTATATATATTCTAAGGCATGTGCCCATTTGCCTTGCCACCCTTATTCAGTCTAAGGAGCTCTGATAGCATAGTGGTTATGAGTCAGGCTGCTAATCTCATGGTCAGTGGTTTGAAACTACCAGTGGTTCCATGGGAGAAAGATGAGGCTTTCTGCTCCCATAAAAATTTACAGTTTCAGAAACTCTACAAAGAGTCAACATGAGTCTGAGCTGACTCCACACATATAACCACCACCACCTTATTCAGCTTACATGTCTATTTCTGGATCCACTCAGATTATTGTTATTACTGTTATTGAAGGATTGTGTATATTCTGGTATTTATCTTTGTTGAATTTACTTTTTTATGTACCTCCTAGTGTCTTCCTTTGCCTTGGTTATATTGTTCTGACCTCCCACTAATTGTATATTGTCTTTCCCTTCACCTAAGTTAATATGTAGCTTTTGTTTTTATTACAGAAAATTCTTATTCTTTATGTCTGAATATATTGAAAATGCTGAACGTAAATTACTATAAATAGTGTTTTTATAGCTCCTGGTATTGCCATTTCCAATATACATCTAAAAATACACCCATCTATTGAAAATAAGGTGGTTTTTTTTTTTTTCTTTACTAATGCATATCAAACAAATGCTTGCTGCAATCAGCTTTTGTCCCTAAAAGCTTTCCTCTCTCTTTACTGAGTTGCAAGAGTAGAGAGGGTATAAGTCACCATGACTTTTGTTGAATTCTATCTGGAAAAAAAAAAAATCCTTTAACATTCAGAATTAATTGACACTGTTACTAAGTTGCACTACTAATTTTTATTTTACTCCACACAGCTGCAAACAGAGATTTTATGGCTTAAATAAATCCACAATAAGTAGAATAAAAATAAATTAAAGTAAAATATGCCTGCTATACAAATATAATGTGGGGGATTGAAAGATGGGAATGGAAGAGAAACTTTATGGAGACAATAAGACATGAATGAAATGTTAAAAGGATGCCTAGAACTCAAAAAAAAAAAA
>NW_006408638.1:701638-709897 GCF_000296735.1 Chrysochloris asiatica
CAAGAGAAGCACTATGAGCAGAGTTTTATGGGCGTGAGTGTGTCTGTGTTTTTGAGATGGGGAGAACATCTGCCATAAGCATTAGGTTTATATGGAGAAGAATTTGAATATAAGTTGGGAATATATGTTTACCCGTATTATGGAGTGTGAAGTACAAAACCATGAGATCCCAACCCTAACCAAAATATGAGAACTCTTTGAAGATTTTTAAGTAAGCAGCTCTGCTTGGTGGAGATGGTATGCAAAATCACATTGATAAGCTAGAGCTCATATTCAGGCCAGACTCCAAGGAAATAACCTCCTTCCACCAGAAATTGTAGACTCCATAAGCCAGAATGTGATAATAGTGAAGCCATCTTCACATTCTATAATGAGAGAAAGGATCAGCAAGAAAAAGGTCAGAATAAAATCATCCACATCTACCGTTATTGATTAAAGGGAGTTTTGAAACTGTATGCTTAAATTCAACCATGGAGACTGGGATAGGCCAGAATTGGGAACATGGTGGCCAGAGCTCACATCAGTCTGTGTTGTCGTGTCAATGTCTGTACAATAATGACCAGCATGGGTTCAATCCCCATAATGTGGCAATTAATTCTATCCTCTCATTCCCATATCTCCATCCACTTTGCCAGCTGCCCCCATAAACACGCTTTCTCTCTGACCCTAACCAACCAGAGCTAGGTCTGAGCTCACAAGTTAAAAGGACACCATCCTACAGACTGTCAAATAGGTAGATACATGATGCAAATATGGGGAGCCCATATGACATTTGACACCTCCACATTCTGACCTACTGGTCACCAATTCAGGGCTGGTTTCTCATGACCTCTTCAGGATTCCAGCTACAAGCTCAGGAGTCCACACAACACTTTCTTTGTGTGGGCTTCCACTGCCTCTTTGGGTTTGATAATTTGCTGAAATAACTCACAAAGTTCATAAAGAATATACCACACTTTCAACTGCAGATTTACTATAGCCTAAAATAATACAAATGAAGATATGCATAGGTCTGGGAGGGTTTCGAATGTGAAACTCCCATTTCTCAAAGGATGTGCTACCTTCCTGAAAGCAGATATTCTGCTCAAACAGAAAGCCCTCAAGTCTCCATGTTTTGGGCATGATAGGCTAAATCATGCTTTCAGAGGCTAATTTGTATTGACCTCCAAACTCATTGCCATCAAGTCAGTTCTGAATCATAGCAATCCTACAGGACAGAGCAGCACTGCTCCCATAGGGTTTTGAAGGTTGTAATATTAATGGAATCCTGGTGTAGCACTGCTGGTTAATGCACTTGACTGCAATATCTATTTGAACCACAAGGTCGATGGTTCAAGCTCACCAGCCACTCCTCAGAAACCCTTTAGAAGGGTCGCTATGAGTTGGAACCAACTTGATGGCATTTAACAACAACAACAATTTTCATGGAAGCAGATGACCACATTTGTCTCCCACATAGGGCTGATAGTTGGAATCACTAACTTTTCTGTTAATAGTCAATTTGAACCAGAAAGTCAGTGGTTCAAGCTCACCAGCTGCTCCTAGGAAACCCTACAGAGTGACTGTGAGTCAGAATGAGCTTGATGGCACTTAACAGCAGCCAAGCACTTAACAACTGAGCCAGCAAGACTCCTTATTAGCCTCCCTGGTGATTCTTTTTGGTTTGGTCAGAATGCACTCACCAGCACAGATCCCAAGTGTGGCCTCAAAGTCTCAAACTAAGGCACTCTAATTCCTGCAAGGAAAAGGGTCACCTTGCTTGGAACACAGCTTGGTCCTTTAGTCCAAAATGTTATAGTAACAGTAGCCAGTGTAGCAGTCTAACCTGTTACAAACATTACTACCAGGGTAGTCCAGGAACTCCAAAATACCTAAGAGGGAAAGAATGGAAGAAAGATAAACACAAGCTTACTTGTGCTTTTTACTAATTGGTAGCATACAATTTCACTTGAGTTGCACCATATGTGTGAAAAATATGTGAAAATTTTTGCTACAGATTAGTAAGTTGTTGTTAAGTGCCATTGAGTTGGTTCCAACCCATGGCGACCCTGAACAGGGTTTCTGAGGCTATAAATCTTTACGGGAGCAGAAAGCCTCATCTTTCTCCCGCGGAGCAGCTGGTAGTTTCAAACTGCTGACCTTGTTTTTCGCAGCCCGATTAATAACCACTACGCTACCAGAGCTCCTTACAGATTAGTAGTCACAAGTAAATCCATACTTACCTTGCTTACTTTGTACTTGTTAGGATTATAAATTTAAAAAGAGCTCTGATTTTATAGAACATTGCTGTAGAGCTGGGAGAGATGCCAGCCATACCTAGAAGCAGAATCTTTGCAGGGATGAAAAACAAAGGTGAAATTATACAGTATAGATTGGCAAGTAAGCACAAGTAAATCCTCATTCATTGGGTAATCCAACACTGGTGGAAGCAAAGAGAGCAATTAACAGACTATTGCAGTGTCAAAACAAAAGATAATAAAGGCCAGAGGTGGGATGGTAGAAACAGGATTATACAGACTGATATGATGAAGAATTAAAAGACAACGTTCTTTCTTTTAAAAGTTCTAAAATTAAAAACCCTATCCTTTGAAAAATTGCATAGGCCAGGTCATTTAATCAAAATTTAAGTGCTAATTGATAGATTATGAACCTGATTCCCAAACTAAATTCTTACAGCTTTAGAAAAGTCACTTCTCAGTGACCTGCCTACATCACTGTCATCTCAAATGCCGCTTTTCTTATTATTTCATTACAATGCAACATTCAGAGGACAAAATTATGTGTAAGTCACAAATTTTATTTTATTAATACCCAGAGATCTACCTCCGGTTTGTCATACTGTGGTGTGGTGGCTTGCGTGTTGCTGTGATTCTGGAAGTTATGCCATGGGTATTTTAAATAGCAGCAAGGTTCCCATGAAGGACAGGTTTTAGCTGAGCTTCCAGCCTAAGACAGATTAAGAAGGAGAACACTGATTCTGAATATTTAGTCACTGAAAACCTTATGAATAGAAGTAGAACACTGTCAGCACCAGAATATTGAATATTGAAGCATGATGAAGAGCACCAGAGTATTGTCAGCTATAATGCCAGAGGATGAACCCTTCAGATTGGAAGGCCCTCAAAATACAATTGGGGAAAGATTGCCTTCTTAACGTAAAGTTGCCAGTGATGATGCCACTGGAGTAAAGCCTTCAGGACCTTCATTTGTTGGTGGGACACAATTCAAAAAGAAGACAAACAGCTGTAAACATCCTTAATAATCAGAGCATGCAGTGTACAAAGTATGAATCAAAAATGAAATGGAATGCATAAGCATGGCTATCCTTGGCATTTGTGAACTGAAATGTACTGGTACTGACCATTTTGAGTCTAACATTCACATGGTTTACTATGTCAAGAATGATAAATTGAAGAGGAATGGCATCACATTCATCATCAAAAAGAACATATACAGATTTGTCTTGAAGTGCAATGCTGTCTGAGATAGTATATATCCATAGGACTACAGGGAAGCTCTGGTAGCGTAGTGGTTACGAATCGGGCTGCGAACTTTAAGGTCAGAGGTTCGAAACTACCGGCTGTTCCGTGGGAGAAAGATGAGACTTTCTACTCCAGTAAAGATTTATACCCTCGGAAACCCTGTACAGGGTCGCTATGGGTCAGAACCGACTCGACGGCACTTAACAACAACAACAGGGAAGACCAGTTAATACCACTATAATTCAAATTTATGTACTAACCACTAGGCCAGTGATGATGAAATTGAAGAATTGTACCAATTTCTTCAATCTGAAATTGATCAAACATGCAATCAAGATGTACTGATAATTACTGGCAATTGGAATGCAAAGGTTGGAAGCATAGAGGAAGGATCAGTAGTTGAAAGATATAGCCTTGGTTATAGAAACAATGCTGGAGATTGCATGATAGAATTTTGCAAGATCAATGACTTGTTCATTATAAATACCTTTTTTAATAAACATAAAAGATGACTACACACATGTACCTCCACCAGATGAGATACACAGAAATCAAATTGACTACATCTGTGGCAAGAGAAAAGCTCCATAAACATTATCCAAAACAAGGGCAGGAGCAGACTGTGGAACAGACGATCAATTGCTCATATACAAGTTCAAGTTGAAGCTGAAGAAAATTAAAACAAGTACACGAGAACAAATCTATGACCTTGAATATATCCCACCTGAATTTAGAGATCATCTGAAGAACAGATTTGATGCATTAGACTTTAAAGACCAAAGACCAAAGAGTAGTGGGATGACATCAAGAACGTCATATAGGAAAAAAGCAAAAGATCATTAAGAATAAGGAAAAACCCAAAACGGATGTCAGAAGAGACTCTGAAGTTTGCTCTTCAATGTAGAGATGCTAAAGCAAATGGGGGAAAAAAAAAAAAAAATGAGGAGGTTAAAGAGCTGAATAGAAAATTTCAAAGGTTAGCTTGAGAAGACATAGTCATATATTATAATGAAATGTGCAAAGACCTGGAATTAAATACCAAAAGAGAAGAACATGCTCAGCATTTCTCAAGGTGAGGGAACTGAAGAAAAAATTCAAGCTTCAACTTGCAATACTGAAGGATGCTGTGGGCAAAATATTGAAAGATGTAGAACACATCAAAAGATAGAAAGAATACACAGAATCACTGTACCAAAAAGAAATGATCAATGTCCAACCATTTTGAGAGGTAGCATATAATCAAAAGTCAATGATACTGAAGGAAGAAGTCCAAGGTACATTGGAGGCATTGACAAAGAACAAGGTACCCAGAATTGATGGACTACAAATTGAAATCTCCCAACAAACTGATGCAGCACTGAAGACACTCATGCATCTATGCCAAGAAATTTGGAAGACAGCTACCTGGCCAACTGACTGAAAGAGATCCATATTTCTGCCCATTCCAAAGAGAGATAACCTAAAGAAATGCAGAAATCATTGGACAATATCATTAATATCACCTTCAGGTAAAATTTTGCTAAAGCTAGTACGAAAACAACTGCAAACATAAATTGACATAGAACTTTCGGAGGTTCAAGCCAGATTCAGAAGAGGACTTGGAATGAGGAATATCCTTGCTGACGTCAAATGGATCTTGGCTCAAGGCAGAGAATAACAGAAAGATGTTTACCAGTGCTTTATTGACTATGCAAAGGCTTTCTATGGTGTGGATCATGACAAGTTATGGAGAACATTGCAGAGAATGAGTGTTTTGGAACACTTAAATGTGATCATGAAGTAGCTGTACAGTTGTTCAAAGAGAACAAGGGAAAACCGAATAATTTAAAATCAGGGAAGTTATACACCAGGATTTATTCTTTCACCATATTTATTCAATCTGTATGCTGAGCAAACAATTCTTGGCATCAGGATTGGAAAACGACTCATTAACAACTTGCTATATGCAGATGACACAGTCTTGCCTCCTGAAAGCAAAGAGAACTTAAAATACAGAAGAAAATCAAAGACCACAGCCTTTGGTATGAGTTGAACCTCATTGTAAAAAAAACAAAAATTCTCACCACTGGTCCAATAAACAACTTCCATATAAATGGAGAAAAGATTGAAATTGTCAACGACTTCATTTTGCTTGGTTCAACCATCAACACTCAAGTAAGCAGCAGTTAAGAAATCAAAAGACATGTTGCATTAGGCAAATCTGCTGCACGAGACCTCTTTAAAGTGTTGAAGAGCAAAGATGCTAGTTTGAGGACTAAGGTGCACCTGACCCAAGCCATAATATTTTCAACAACCTCACATGCATGTGAACGTTGGACACCTAATAAGGAAAACCATAGTAGAATTGATGCATTTGAGTTATGGTGTTCGAGGGGAATAATAAAAGTACCATGGGCTGTCAGAAGACTAAACAGATCTGTGTTGGAAGAAGTACAGCCAGAATGTTCCTTGGAAGCCAGGATGGCCAGATTTCATCTCTCATACTTCAGACATATTATCAGGAGGGACCAATCTCTGGAGAAGGATATCATGTTTGGTAAAGTCAAAGGTTGGAGAAAAGACTCCCAATGAGATGGAAGTGACATAAACAATGGGCTCAAATGCAGAAAGAATTGTGAGTTTGGCTCAGGACTGGGCAGTGTTTTATTCTGTTGTACATAGGATCACTATGAGTCAGTACTAACTCAACGGCACCTAACAACAACAAAGATCTTCCTTGATACTTTTCTATTTCACATCACACAAAAAACACACTAGACCCCACACAAAAGACACAGTCTAGACATTGCTACTATGACTTCCCATGAATTTGATGTTAAAGAGCTTTTAATAGTCCTGGTGTGGTGCTGTAGGATAAGCACTGGACTGCTAACCATACGGTTGGCAATTCAAGCCCACCAGCCACTCTTCGGAAACCCTATGCAGGGTCGCTATGAGTCAGAACTGACTCAAAGGCACTTAACAACAACCATTGAGATGGAACAGTAAGAACCTACAATGAAATTAATTCTCAGTTCACAATGGACTAATTGCCAGCCCCTGCAGCATGTATACATAGGTCAATGTGAAATGTATGTGGTCAATCAAACATGATTGCAAATACCTTTGGACTCACTATTTCAATGTGTAACACACTAGCAACTTTTCCATACCTCTCTGCTGCATCTTTCTGTTCATAGAACCACAAGATTATTTTGATCCAGTTTTCCTGTTTTTATCTTCAGTAAGCATGTTATGAATATATGCAAGCTACCCTTTTTATCTTGGCAATTTATCTAAATAGAAGTTTTCTGGGCTCAAATATCTATGCAGCCCTGATTAATGCCTATGCTTTCTTAATCACTGCCTCTCAGTACTCCCTTTTTTTTTATTTTCAGATTTATTTCATGCTGATATTTTACCGTGCTTATTTGGTTTTAAGGTACTCATGGTTATATGAGTCTTTAGCCTTGTACCAAAATGTGATCATAGCAAATGATACTCTACCTGGTTCTTAGCTATCTGTTCCCAGATTTTAAGTCTTAGGAAAGAATAAATATGTGAAATACCTTTATTTTAGATATTCCTGTGTACTGTTGTGCAGATGCCTCAAGAGAGATTGTTTTTTTCTGATATGATTTCTTTCTTGGTCACCTGTTGCTATATGCCTACTATATGCCAGATACCGTGCTATATAATTTTCAAATGTAGTTTTTTATTTTTATTGTTGTTGTTAAGTACAGTGAAGTCGGTTCCAATTCATAGAGACCTGTATAGGGTTTCCAAGGAGCAGCTGGTAAGTTTGAATGGCTGACCTTGTTTGAAGTCCAGTGCTGATCCGGAAACACCACACTAGGAGTAGTTTTTATTAACTATCACAGAAACAAGAGAGTCTATGGTCTTTAATTATGTTAGGTGAATCTTCTACTTTCTATTCATATCCATATAGATTATGTTGTTGTTGGTAAGCATCATCAAGTCAGATTCAACTATAGCAACCGTGTATAGGGTTCTGAGGAGCAGCTGGTGCTATACCAGGACTCCATAGATTATACCATATCCTTATATGCATGACACTGTTAATTTAAGCATAAGATAAGAAACTTGTCTAGTTTTTATAGTAAAGAATAATACCAAATGCCTCCCACAGCTTTTTTTTTTTTTTTTTTTTTTTTTTTTTTTTTTTTGTAATATTGTGCCTAGCTTGAACAACTGTGCCTCCTGATGACTAGATTTGGTCATTGTTGGGTTATTTAAAAGGATGGTGAGTATTAATGAGATCCTTAGTCAGTTTCTTACTTTGTACAAAGAATAAAATATACCAAGAAAGTAAGAGGAATTTAAAAAGATCAAACATTAAACATTATGTCTTTAGATTATAAGACTTTAGTGCACATAACTAAAGGACATGAATAGACTTGATTGCCCACTAGTTCAATAATGGCTAGCAATGTGATATTACTATTACAAAAACACTAACAGCATGCTAGGCTCCACTGATATAAAAAGAGGATTATTTTTACGGAATAAATGATTTCTGTAGTTCACTATCGGCCATCCACATTTGGTGTCCTCTGATTTGTTCCAGATGACACATGTTAAGGGCAGCATTGGTAAAGTCTAGATGTCCAAAAGCAGGCTGACCAGAAGGATGAGATTTTTTTTAATTAAGTGGCTGATCGATCAATATATGTTTAGCGTACAGTCAAAAGTTTACATAGAAATGAAAGGGAAAAGTACAAGTATCCAAATATGTGTTGTTTCATGCAGCTTCAAAAGGCAAAACTAAAACCATTGG
>NW_006408638.1:715513-723361 GCF_000296735.1 Chrysochloris asiatica
TTATGTTGTAGCTTGGCTATATGGCCACGATTGCTATTTCTTCTTATGGGATGTAGGGAGGATAAGTCCCCACCTCCAGGAGGGATGTGTAGTCAGCAAGAACTCTCTGTGTGTGGGTGTGCTGTACCCAGGTGATTTTTATTGGGATCTCAAGCCAGGGCGGGAAGACTTGGGGCAGGAGGAAGTTATACCGCTTCTGGCCCTTCTGGGAGACGCAGCTGTCCGAGCCAGCCAGCCCTGCTTCCACTCTCTAAACTCTGCAGTCACAGGAGTGACCCACAGTCTCCTTAGGAAAGAGTCCCAAAATACTTGCTTTTCTTTATCCTTGTTAGCATGGTTTCTCAAAAGTATGAGCCCAGGAGAGAGTATGATAGTCCAAAAGCTGTGGGACTGGTATATGAATGCCTCCTTTGTGAGATCCCATTGCTCTTACAATCATATTTTTTAAAGACCCCCACTATATATAAAACAGGAACTGTAGTGGTGCTGTAGGTTAAGTATTAGGCTACTAAACAAAAGGTTGGTGGTTTGAATCCATGAGCTGCTCCGTGGAAGAAGATGAGGCTATCTGCACCCAGAAAAATTTATAGTCTCAGAAACCCTAAGGAGCAACTCTACTCAGTCCTATAGAGACCTGATAAGACAGAATCAATTCAGTAACAGTGGGTTTGGTGTACATAAAGAGTCAAAACATATGAACAGACAATTCACATTAAAAATATTATGATTAATAAAAAATATATATATATATATTAAATTCCAGTAGTAATGTGGCACTGTGGATTAATGCGTCAGACTGTAAAGTCATTTGAACTGCAAGGGCAGTGGTTCAAGCCACCGGCTGCTCCTTGGAAACCTATTATGAGGTTGGAATCGACTTGACGGCATTTAACAACAACATGCAAATTAAAACCAAAATAAAATCATTCCCAGCTATCTAATTGTGGCGCAGGGGGTCAATGTGCCAGACTGCAAAGCCGTTTGAACCATAAAGTCAGCAGTTCAAGCTTTCCAGCTGCTCCTCAGAAATGCTATACAGGGTCACTATGGGTCAGAACTGATTTGATGGCACTTAACAACAACAACAATTAGTCAAAGGAGTCCTGGAGTCATGCTGTAGGACTCTGGACTGCAGGATCAGTTTGAGCCACAAGGTTGGTGGTTCAAATTCACCAGCCGCTCCTCAGAAACCATATACAGGGTCACTATGAGTCAGAATCGACTCAACAGCACTTAACAATGACAACAGTTAGCAAAAATGAGGATAATGGTAATATCGGTGTTAGTGAAAGCATGAATAAATGAGAAAAATATTTTTCATTCGCTATAGAAATAAGTCCTGGTGTGTGCTGTGAGATGGATTGGCCAAGTGGCAGCATCAATGGGCTCAAGCGTGGCAACAATTGTGAGGTTGACCCAGGACCGGGCAGTGTTTCGTTCTGTTGTACATAGGGTCACTATGAGTCGGTACCAACTTGATGGCACCTAACAACAACAACAACATATAAATAAGTCCTGGTGTGTGCTGTGGGATAAGCACTGGACTGCTGACCACAAGGTCAGAAGTTCAAAACCACCAGCTACTCCTCAGAAATCCTATGTAGGATCTCTATATAGGAAACATTTATCAACAATAGACAGAAATATAAGTTGACATACTTTTGGTGGACTTTTTAACAGGATTTATCACATTTTTAAGTACATGTATTGTTCAACTTGGAGTCTTGGTGTGGCACTGTGGGTTAATGCGCCAAACTGCAAAGCCATTTGAACTGCAAGGTCAGTGGTTCAAGCTCAGCAGCTGCTCCTTGGAAACCCTATACAGGGTCGCTATGAGTCGGAATCGACTCGACGGCACTTAACAACAAGAACAATTGTTTAACTCAGAAACGTCATGTCTCTGTAACTATTCGATGTATACAAGTGATAATCTAAACACCATCAGGATGGAAATAAATTAATGATGACATATTTGTACTAATGAAAATTATAATGCAGTTAGAAAAAAGTGAGTTAGATTTATATCATGATGTCCAAAATATACATGTAAGCTAAAAGAGCATGTAAAAAATATAATGCACAATATCATTAATTTAAAAAATACCCAAAGCAAAGCTAAAACATCTAGAAAAGAATACATCAAAATGGTATCAATAGGTTGTTGTTAAGTGCTGTCCAGTCGGTTCTGACCCATAGGCTAGGATTAAATGAATGGCAAAAGGGAATTTTTATTATTTAGATTGTTTAAATTTTAATAAGAATATGTTCGTGCATTACAGTGTAATTTAAGTTGTAAGCATTATTCTTAAATCTGTGGGGGAGTCTTTGAAAGATTTTAAGCCGGGAAATCACATAAGCACATTTGCATTTTAGGAAGATCTTTCTGCCAGATGAATATAAAGAGGTGGGGAAGGCTGGAGGGAAGCTAAACTGGACACCTGGAAGTCAATTAATGTCATCAAAGTAAAAAATAAATAAATAACTACAGACTTAAATAAAGTTGTGCAATTTGTTCAACTCCAGTAAAGACAGACAGGGGTGGGGAAGGTGACTAAGAAAGGTAGTTAATATATTTCACAGGACCAAAGTATTGGAATAGGAAGGTGATTGTGAAGAAGGTATAGAAAATAATCTTCCAGTTTCTAATTTAGCAATTGACTAAATATAGTCAAGTTCATTCACTGAGATAATGTAAAAGGTGGGGAAGGTGAATTATAAAAAGTGTCATTTTTAGACCCTTGAAGAAATTGGAGTTTGGAATAGGAAAGCTGTTTTAACAGATTATTCATCAAATTTTTTTCTAAAAAAAAAGTGTCCATTTTCTATAAAAGGGGTAGTCAAATGAGTTTTATCTAAATAGATGAGACCTGTATTGTTTTCCTAGGGCTGCTGTAACAAAATACCACAAAATGGATAGCTTAAAATTTTATTTATTTATTTATTCATTTATTTTCACTTTTAGAGGCTAGAAATCCAAATCAGGGTATGGGCAATGTCAATTCCTTATGAAGACTTTGAGAGAGGAATTATTCCATGTTTACCTCTAAGTCCTAGATGTCTGCCAACAATCTTGATTGTTCCTTTGCTACTTATAGAGGCATTATCCTCCATCATCCTTTAGCATCTTCCTCTAGTGTGACTCCCTTTTTATAAGACACCACTCAGAAGTAATTAAGACTCACCTCGCTCCAGTATGATGTTGTTAGCTGAAAACATCTACAAAGCAACCTCTATTTCTCCAAACAGGGTCATTTTTACAGGCCCAAAGGTTAGACCTTCAGCACATCTTTTGTAGGGATGGGGACCACACTTCAATCCATAACATATATAAAACTTTTAAAAATTTCTAGATTCCATGAACAAACTGTTCAGTTGATTTTTCTGTTGAGTAATATAGATAGAAGTTACATCTACCCATGGTAAGCATGTAATTGTGGGAGAAAGATAACAACTCCATCCTCAAAAGAGTTGCTCTCCTCTCCAGAAACCCTCATTGCAATCACTTAAGCAGCTTAACTAGCTATTATTCAGGTGGAAGCCAAAACTCTGGGAAATGTCTTCTGTCAGAATTGCCTAGGTACAAGCTAATACCGAGGCTAATCAAATTCTTTAAGCAAGTGACATTTTTTGTTTTCGTTTTTATTTTAAAATTGTAGAATTTAGTGAAAGATTCAGACATGTTATTGATTTTTCTAAATCCACAGTTGTTGTTGTTAAGTGGCGTTAAGTTGGTTCTGTTTCATAGCAATCCTGTATAGGGTTTCCAAGGAGCAGTTAGTGAGTTTGAACCACCGACCCTGTGGTTCAAACCGGCCTTGTGGTTCAGTGTTTTATCCTACAGTGCCACATCAGAACTCCCAATCCAAAGTATACCATCTTTATTTCATCTGTTTTACTATTAAAACTTATCCATGGGTAAAAGTGACACATTAAAATTACATTAAAAATCTTGCATATGTTTGTACTTATTAATCATAAAACATCCTTGCAAAAAATAAAAGATCTATATTTAGTAATGGTAGAATATATAAGATAATAAATACTCATTCAGTTCTTCATCAGTTTTTAAATGTTGGAATACAATAAATAAGATCAGGTGATACTGACTTTCATGGAAATCACAGTCTAGTAATGTTGAGATAATAGAAGAACAAACTAATTTGAGAGCACATTTCAAAGGTACTCAAGTTGATAGAAAGTATGGCAAGAGTGAGGAGACTGGTACATGCTATTTTTCTTTTCATTTTTTACCTTTGTTGTTGATATTAGTTGCAATCAAGTCAGCTTTGACCCATAGTGACGAGTGTATAACAGAACAAAACACTGCCTGATCACATGCCATCTTCATGATGGTATTTTTAAATCCATTCTTGTGGCTATTGTATAAATCCACCTCATTAAGGGTTTCCTTCCTTATCACTGACCCTCCACTTTACTAAACATGATGTCTTTCTCTCTTTCTCTGACTTGTTTTTCCTAATAATGTATTCAAAACAAGCAAGTTCAAGTCTCACCATTCTTGCTTCTAAGGAACAATCAGATTATATTTTTACTAAGACTGATTCGTTTGTTCTTTTGGACCTTTAAGTTTTAAGATTTCCAACATAATATCAGCTAAGAAATTATGAGCAAGACAAAGATGGAAAGACAACGAAAGAAACACAGAGGCCTAGAGATGTTTCCTATGGTAAAAGGTAATTCACAATCAATGATGGTGTTTTCTAATACTGAAAAAACATAGCCCATTGATTTATGAGACTTCCTTTCCTCCATTTCTTCTTCATTTATTGAACATCTGAGCATCAGGCACTATGCTAAACTTTAGGTACACATCAACGAATAAAGCAAATATCTTCCCTGCCTTAATAGAACTGACAAAAAACAACTGTTTCCAATTTGTATGTTCTGTTTTCACTAAAAACACAGAGCGCTGCCCCCTAGACAGTGGTTCTTAGCTGAGATGTTACAGCTCTTCATGGCATAAGAAGTTATGAGTCATTTCCATCTATTCGTTTCTAATAATTAAGCAAATAAATGCCATTGTATTTTCTAAAGTAAAGTAAATGGTCATTTCTAAAGATGATCCTTAATCTTGTTTTCTCTGTATGGTTTGTTTTTTGTTTTGTTTTTTTTTAATGAAAGAGAGAGATTTTGGAAATATGTTACACTGTGACTTATTTCTCATGCACTTTGTGATGTACTGACAGATTGAGAACAATTCAAGCAGGTGGTTAGTATCTGAGTTGGTGGATAAACCCTGAAGTAATTTGGATAGAGGGAAAATCGTAGTCTTGTTATTGTTGTTAGGTGCCATAGAGTAGGTTCCAACTCACAACCAGAAAGAAACCTTGTCTGGTTCTCTGCCATCCTCCCAATCATTGTTATGTTTGAGCCAGTGGTTGCTTCCACTTTGTCAATCCATTTATTTGGTAGTCTACCTCTGTTTTGCTGGCCCTCCACTTTACCAAGCATGATGTCCCTCTCCAGGGACTGGTTCAAAGTATAAGAGGTGAAGTCTAACCATCCTCACTTCTAAGGAACATTTTGACTATACTTCTTGTAAGACAGATTTGTTACTTCTTCCAAAAGTCCATGGTACTTTCAGTATTCTTTTCTAGCACCATAATTTAAATGCCTTGTTTCATCTCCACTCTTCCTTATTTATGGTCCGATTTTCATATGCATATGCTGTTGCTGCTGCTGCTACACGCCACTGAGCTGGTTTCAACTCACAGCAACCCTGTGTAGGGTTTCCAAGGCTGTATAGCTTTACAGAAGTAGAAAGCCTCATCGTTCTCCTGTGGAGCAGCTGGTGGATTTGAACTAAAGCTCAATGTGGAATTTAAAATACCGTGACTTGGGTCAGGTGCACCTTAGCCCACAAAGTGAACTTTTTGCTCTTGAACACTTTAAAGAAGTCTTTTGCATCAGATTTCCTTAATGCAATATATCGTTTGATTTCTTGACTGCTGCTTCAGTAAGCAAATAGTAGTCAGAAACAGTCAAAACTATAAGCATAAAGGTGTTTCAAATGCATATTATAAGGTACAGTTTGAAGTAAAGGATATGGATACATTCAATTCAGGGACCAGAAATGTAAAGAGAGTCAAGTCAAGTTGTGGGTATATGGCTTAGGTTTAGATTATGTTGTGAGCGACAGAAAACACTAAATAACAGTGGCTTTCAAAGACTATGTAAGAGTATTTCTTTTACACATGAGCAGTATCCAGCACGAAAGGTAGGATGGTTCCATGATCCTCAAAGGCCCAAGCCCTTTCTGGATAGTGAACAGTCACCTTCCACAAGCTTTCCAGAAAGATTGCTTAAGCCTCTGTGCTTCAAGAGGAAGGATGGAAAATGAAGTAGGTCACATTTCTTCCTCTTAGGGACACTTTGTGGAAATCAAAACCACTTACTTCCACTTACACATTCATCATTCATCAGAACTTAATCACATCTGGATGAATGAGGAGACATGGAAAATATGGTCTTTATTCTGACTACCCTTGTGCCAGCTCAAAATCAGGAATTCTAAAACCAGGAAGAAGAGGAAATACGTTTGATGGGTGTCTTGATCACCTAATGCTGGTGTAACAGAAGTATCACAAGTAAATGGCTTAAAAGAACAGAAATTTATTTTTCCAGGGCTTCAAGCTAGTTTTAACTGATTCAGTCATGGCTGAGGAAGCAAAATCGCAACAGACCTGAATTTTTTTAATTTGGATGAAAAATTATGGGTAATAAATGGGAGACTTGCAAGAGTGAGCCCTTACAGGAGCCTGGTGTGTGACATCAGATCATTGCCAGTGTTTCCAAAATACGATTCATGCTCCATGCAATCTGGTCACACCCAGTGAGGAGATAGAAAAGAGTTTAATCACTTATGCACATGTGAGGAAGTAGATAGTTTCAGCACTCACTAAAATGTCTGCTCCCAAGGTCTTTATCATTCATTGGGTTTGTAACAGCCAAAGTTGGAGTAACACTTGGTAAAATATCAAGTGCTCCGAAATCTAAATAGGGGGAGAGGGATTTTTATATGGGGTGACTGAGGGTTATACATGAGTTTCAAGATTGTCTGCTTTTGGTTACAGACTTCCTGCACAAGTAAACTGTATTACACACACATTGTTTTACAGTGATCATTATGACCCATGTCTGGTGTCAACAAAACCCCCTGGCTCTCTGTTGTTTCTCAAAAAGTTAGTTGTTTTTCATGTCTTATTGGGAGAAAACTTTTTAAAAATAATACTATGCTTTTTTTTTTTTCCTGTAGAACTCTGTGTATCACCAGGACTCTAGAGAATGATACACATTCAGTATGGTTCTGTGGCTGCCATCTCTGAGCCAGCACCACTGTCTCCAACTCAGTCAGTCAAGATATTTGGTTACTATGCAACATATACACTGGCCTTGTTTTATAAGAAAGATTAAGTGTCTAGCAGGACTTCAACCCATAATATTTTCATTCCAGTTAGCATTTGAGTTCACCCACATTTTGAAAATTCTGGTTCATTCCACAGTCACATCCATTGGCCATGAATGGACCAATGAGCAATGAATCACTTTGAAACCCTGATTTTCTCACAGTTTTGGAGATGAAAAATCCAAATCAGGATCTCAACTGTGTTGATTCCTGTACTTTCAGTAGCCCCTGGTGTTTTTTGTTTCCTTGAAGATCCTTATAAGGCCATCTGTCTTCCCCCATATATGTATGCCTTTGTGTCTGTTATTTTTGTAACTCAGAAGTGATGAGATTTAGGACCCACTCTCTCAGGTATAATCTAATTAATATAACAAACCCCTGCTTCCAAGGAAGGTATTTTGTTGTTGTTGTTGTTGTCAGGT
>NW_006408638.1:724691-735446 GCF_000296735.1 Chrysochloris asiatica
AAAAAATGAAATATTTCAAGAAAGTGAGGCAGCACAAGAGGCACTCACTCATCTCTGCCAAGAAATTTGGAAGACAACTAACTATCTGGCTGACTGATTGGAAGGAAGGTATAGAAATAATGATTTCAGCATATATTTGTTGGGGGAGGACACAAGGACAATGTCAGTCTGCCACAGTGAGGTTAAATTAGGATTAGAAGTATGACTTTCCTCACTCATCAAGTATAAACTGAGGGTGCTACTTTCTTGGGATGCCCAGTTTATGCTGGAGAGGAAGATTTAACCTTTTCAAAAGTTGTTTCAGACTGGATATTTTTCACATAGTAGAGATTATTCTTAAAATGTATCACAAAATATGCATTATGAGGTGAAAACCTCAAAGAAATAAAATTTTTAGCAACATTCAGCACTGAATATTTGGGAAAAAATGTCTTACACATTTGTTCCTTGTAAGAGACTGCTAAAAGTTTGGTAAAACAATATAAACACACTCTTAAATAAACACAAAACACACAACTTTATCTCTATGCCACTATTTTTCTTTCATCTATATATGTCATTTATCCAAAAATCTACCTTATTTGTATTGTTTATTTCTTGACAAGCCTATTCCACTATCCTGTATTTATCTTTGCCAGCATTTCTTTTCTATAAATACAGTTTTCTAGATTATAGCTAACTCTATACTTACATACAAACTCTCTGGGACTCTCACCAAACTCAGGGTTAGTGATTACAGTCATCACTTGCTTTTTCCTTTCCTGAAAATATCTCATCTCCTTAGGTTATTGCCATTCAATGCTGTGAAATGTGATTTGAAATGCAAGCTTAAATGGGGCTTTCTAATTAGGTCGCACATATTTATATTTTCTCAACCCTGTACCTAGGTTACCTCAGAGTTACATACACTCAATTAAAGAGCATTCAATTTGAGATCTGTATGCTGTTGAGTATGAATGGGAAGTCTCAATGACTGCATTTGATCCAACTGCTCATTCAGCTGAGGTGAATTAACTATTCTAGGGCACCAGGGTACCATTTAGTAAATTATCTCATCCAGCACACTGAATTTGACTCACATGGGTGAACAGCTTACTTCCAGGGAGTAGTTTCAATACCCCAGTTCTCCAATTGCTCAATCTCATAGGTGCTAACGGGTAATTCATATGACACAGTATTTACCCACAGCCTCAGACAATAAAGCTGCGGGTAAATAAAGCACAAGGAGCTCTTCCATTTTACAGAACATATGCCCATTCTAAAAGAGTAAACAAGAGAGCTGGTTTCTATGAAATTTTTATAAATCAAATAAAAATAAAGTGCATCATTATTCTTTAAATTCTCACAGTCAAATATGATGATAAATTTTGCATTGTATATTAATGTGATGTGATCCCTTAAATGTATCAATAAACACACACTTTAAAAAAAAACTATTAGCAGAAAAACAAGCACAGAAGATGAGCTGGTTTGAATAGCAATAAAATTTAATATAACACTTTTAAAGCAGCCGTTTAAAAAAAAAATTGCTTGCAAATATAAATGTTCTTTTAATGTTAACTCAATTCTGTTCTTCTCTTAAATATTAAAATTCCAACCATTTATTGGCTCCTCTTTTGAAAACTAACATCCAGAGTATAAAATAGTTTTGTGGTGCCACGATTTGCTAAATAATGCTTTGAAAATGGCTGGGTGCCCAAAGAATCCATGCAGAAATAAAATGCATTCAAACTGTTTTCAAATGTTTTCTTCTCCATATATATCACGTCAGAAGCTGCCATTTCTCCTGCTATGCCACTATTTCCAATAAGCTATAATCATTCACACTCTTAGCCGAACATTTGAGAAAACTACCCACATTTACATCTAAGCCAATATTTAAAATGTAATAAAAAGCATGCATGTTAAGTGAACCAGTAATCTAATGATACAAGAGTCAGAAATTGTCTTGGAACTAGGCCTGCAGAATTCATTAATAGAGGCATTTTCAGCAGTGAATAACACCTGCTGGCTCTTTTTCTCACTTTCTCTCTTTATAAAGTCCATGAATCTCCTTCAACAATATTCTTCTAGAACAGTATGTACTTGGATCCTCATTTTGAACTCCATCTAATGGCCTGTCAAGGATAGCATAATGGTAAACAAAGTTGAAAATGGTGGCACAGCAAGGGGCTAGGAAGATGGTGAATGGATATATTATTTCAGGCAATCTTAACATGCCCAGTGCATGTGGCTTAAGAGTAATAAAAGGCTTCTTTGAGCCTGTTGCCAATTTTTCCCATTATTGGGAATGAATGTTACCTTAGAGCAGACATGAAGGTTAAATGAATATGGCCCCACAGGCATCAAACTGAAGAAAAGGAAGAACCTCAATAAATATTAAAAGATATATCATTCAATTCTATAATGCTCACCTGTTTTCAAGCTCATTTGATCTTTTGGCTTGAAAGCATAAGCCATGTGTTATCACCTTATTTGGTCACAAGCTCTTAATTGAATCTTATAATGTTATTTGAAAGTAGAACCCAACACACTGTTATTACATCTCTTCAGGTAACAGTATCCAGGAGAATTAGACCCACAGAGAATGACTTTTGGGTCACTTCCATCACCCCACAACAGAAAATCATCTCTAGATCTGTGCCTCACTTTTTTTTGGCAGAAGGATATTTTTAATGGCCAAACCAGTAATTTACAATAGATATAACATGTTTATGAGAATAATTGTGTAACAAGTAGCACAACTGTCAACGTGCCTCACTTTTATCTTGTCAAATTATTTGACATTCAAGAGCTTTCTCTCAGCCCCAGAAGTAAATGAAAGGATACATAAGCAAAACTGCAAGAAATAAAGGAGAGCACATATGCACATTAAGGGGACAGTAGCAATTCAGTGGTAAATTTCCCACTTTCCATGTGAGAGACCCAGGTTCAATTCCTGGCCAACACAATGCAAGTATAGCCACTACCAGGCAGTGGAGACTTGCGTGTTACTATGATGGTGAGCTGGTTTTATTGGCATTTCCAGAGTAAAACAGACTATAAAGAAAGATTTGGCTATCTACTTCCAAAAATCAGCCAGCAAAAATCCTGTGGACCACATTGGTTCAATCTGCAACCAATCATGCTGATGGCACAGAACCAGGCAGTGTTTCACGTCATTATGCATAGTCACCATGACACAGAGCCAACATGATAGCAGCTAACAACATATGTATAAAAGTCCCATGTCTGGCTGCTATGTCATTCAATCTCTGTCCACCTATCTCTCTGGGAATGAAATAACATGAAATCTAGTAAGGATACCTCTATTTTATTGTCATTGTCAGGTCCATCTAGTCAGTTCCAACACACAGCACAACAGAACAAAACATTGTCCAGTCCTGCACCATCCTCACAATCATTGTTAAGCTTGAGCCCATTGCTGTTGCCACTGTGCCAACCCATCTTTCTGGGGGTCCTCCTCTTTTTCGCTGACCTTTACTTTACCTAGCAAAAAGGCCTTCTCCAGGGACTGGTCCTGCATGATAATATGTCTGAAGTATGAGAGATGAAGTCTTGCAATCATGGCTTCTAAGGAGCATTCTGGCTATATTTCTTCCAACACAGATTTGTTTGATCTTCTGGCTGTCCGTGGTACTTTTAATATTCTCCAACACCATAACTCTAATGCATCAATTCTTCTGCAGTCCTCTTTATGTACTGTCTTGAAAAATTCTATCATGCAATCTCTACCATTGTTTCTATCACAAAGGTCATATTTTCCATCTATTGACCCTTCCTCTTTGTTTCCAACCCTTGCATTCCAATCACCGATAATTATCAATGTTTCTTGAATGCATGTTTGGTCAATTCAGACTCAAGAAGTTGGTAGAATTCTTCAATTTCATCATTGCTTTAGTGGTTGGTGCATAAATTGGAATAATAGTGGTATTAACTGATCTTCCTTGCAGGTGGGTATTATCCTATCACAGAACAGCATTATACTTCAACATAGATCTTGAAATTTTCTTTTTGATGATGCATGCAATCTCATTGCACTTCAATTTGCCATTCACTGAATAATAAACCATATGATTATCAGATTCAAAATGGCTAATACCCATCCATTTCAACTAATGTCTAGAGTGTTTATCTTTATGTAGTTTTGACAGCTTCCAATTTTCCTAGGTTCATACTTCATACATTCCATGTTACAATTATTAATGGATGTTTACAGCTGTTTCTCCTCATTTTAAGTTGTGCCCCCACAGCAAATGAAGGTACCAAAAGCTTTATTCCATCTCCATCATTGTAGTCAATTCTACTTCGAGAAGGCCCTTCCCCAGTCATATTTTGAGTACCTTCAAATTTGAGGGACTCATCTTTTAGCACTGTATCTGACAATGTTCTGGTGCTATTTATAATGTTTCAGTAGTCAGTATTCTGGTGCTATCTGACAGGGTTCCACCACTATTCATAAGGTTTTCAGTACCTAAACATTCAGAAGTAGTCCGCCCCTCCTTCATCCTACTGTCTTAATCTGGAAATTCATCTGAAACCTGTCCACCATGGTATTTAAAATACCAGAGGCATATCTTCCAGCATCACAGTAACACACAAACCTGCATGACAAACTGACAGATGAGTGGTGGTGCCTCTATATGTTATATGTTTTACAATTCTAAAAACATTTTGGTTTACTTCCTAAGCTAACTGCATAAAATTTGTGGTTTTACCTTTAACAAGTTGCTACCAAATCATTGATAACATCATCATTGCTTAGGGAAGAATTCCTGTTTATAAAACTTTGCTTTGCATTTGGCCCCAGTATGAAGATACTCTGACAAATTCTGCTGGAAATATAAAATTAAGATGCTTCTTCAAAGAATTTATAATAAGATATGTCACCAACAGAAACAGTTATCACTACAAAGTCAATTGTAATAAATGTAGTAAAAGAGAGAAGGATAATAGCAAAGAAAGGTAGTAGTAAGGCTTCTCTTGAGTATTGAATTTGTGCCAGGCATTTAAGAAACATTATCTGCTGTAATTGTGCTCAAAACAATTCTCCACACATTACAGACATGGCAACTGAAGTCAGAGGATGAAGTGACTTTCACATATGGTCATTCAGCAAGAAAAACAGCAAAGTTTTGAAATTGATTTCCTCTGACTCCAGCAGGTGTAGTCTTCTCACTACAGCATTGCTGAGGGCATGATGATGGCAGCAGAGATGAAATGAAACTCCTCCTGGAAGAGGTGTCATTTTACTAGGGCATCTAGAATAGGTCGGTAAAGATCAGGTAGTCTCACTTTGTAATATGAGGAAATAATTCATTCTAAAATGTAATGTACGAGGAAAAGTAAAAAAACATCCATACTCTGGTTATATTAAAAACACCTGTCCACATCCATGGCTGATGACAACATTGAGCTTGCAGGTAAAATGATTCTTTCAAATAGATGAGTAACGGTGAATTATGTGCCAAATCTTTGTAAATCAGCCATGCCTCTGCCTATGAAATAATCCCTGACAGACTTGGGTTTCTAAAACTTTGTGTGAGATGGGTACTGAAACAATCCACAGAAGAACATAAACAGACGCATTTGGACATCTGCAAACAAAATTTTGACTGATACTCAAAGGAAAGAAAAGTTTCTTTAAAAAATCCGTTACTGGTGACGATACATGTATCGTAAATAGCAAAATATGGAATGGAAACATTTTCAATCGCTGACCAAGAAAAAGTTCAAAAGTCAACCGTCAGCTGGAAAATTGATGCTTGCAGTTTTCTGGGATTCTCAAGGGCCAGTATTGGAACACTATCAGGATAAAGGTTCAACAATCAACAATGCTCATTACAGTGAGATGACCACTGAACAGCTGAAACCTAAACTTTGGATTAAACACAGAGGGCTGCTATCCAAGGGTGTTGTGATCTTGCATGACAATGCATGTCCATACACCTATGCCCACAGTGTTGTCAGTGCAAAAACTTCATTTCGTGGTGTTAGAGAATCCTCCTTGTAGTCCTCATCTTGCTCCATCCGATTTTCACCTGTTTGGTCCCCTAAAAGTAGTCCCTTTGAGAACAAAGATTCACCTCTGATGAAGTGAAGACTGTGGTGCGTTCGTGGCTTGCAGTTCAGCCTAAAACATTTTTTAAAAAGGAAATATGATAGCTTGTTGACAGATGTATAAAGTATATTGAAAAGCAAGGAAATTATGTCAAAAATGATGCATTTATCTTTTCTAAAAGTTGATTAAAATAAATTCTACAGCCAGAATGTGAATAATTTTTTACTCACCTTTGTATATTCTAGTAGTTTGCAGTAAAAAGTGAAGAAAGGTTTACTTTGAATTGTGGAAGAGTTTTGATGTCACTCCTGTATCTTGGGTTGGCACTCAGCAGTAGGAGATTTTTAACATTAGAGGAGTTCAGAGAAGTATCCTGTTACATATTCCCATTATGCATGTTGCAAATAATGGCATATAAGATGTGCACAACATTCTTACTGCAACCAAACAAGTTATTTTCATTGCTGCTGGTATTAGTTGTCATCAAATGGACTCTGACTCCTGGTAACCCTATTTACAGTTGAATTAATGTTGCCCAGTCCTGTACTGCTCAACTCTATTATTGCAGCCATTGTGCATTTTGAGTGCCTTCAGACCCCAGTGGCTCATTTTTCATTATTATACCAGATAATATTCTGCTGTGGCTCATAAGATTTTTATTGATAATATTTGGGCTTCCCTTTTCACTCTTTTTCCTGAAAAATTTCAAGATGCCACTGTTGGTCATTATGACATAACTCAGGATTTCATTTTTGGCCTGTTTCCTTTTTAGTCTGCGTGTGCCGCTCCACAACCTCTGTACAGGACTTTTTCCTAGTGATAAACAGTTCAGGGCCAGCTGTGGCTGTTTTGTGTTGCTGTGTGGTTTTAAGTGGAAACGGTCCCTTTAAATTTTGAGGAGATCTGTGCACATGCATAATAGAACCATCTGGGGATGGGGGTGAGGTGTCCACTTGCTCAGGCACCCCCTCTAGACACCAGAATGAAAGTGTGCAAACAGACAGAGACCAATGAACACATGCATTAAAAAAAAAAAAAAAAAAGAACGTCCACACCTTTATCTCCATGGTTCTATCAGGCGTCCATGGCTGCTCTGATCCTTCCCTAGTTTGGTCTCACCCAAGATGGCCACTCTGGGAGCAGCTGAACAACTTGGATTAGGAAGCACTGGATTTCTTGTTCTGCTACAAATTCCACTGGCTATAGGCCTTCCAACTTTCTAAATACTCCTTTATATGTGGTTCAGAGTTCTGAGACCATCCCCTGAGCTTGCTTGGTCTAGTATTCTGTGTTGTTGCAGACGGAGCTTCTCACTACACTTCTACCTGATCCACCATCCTGTTTGTTCTCTATTGGATACTATTTGGAAGGCGATCACCAGGCCTTTCTTCCTAATCTGTCTTAATCAGGAAGCTCCGCTGAAACCTGTCCACAATGGGTTACCCTGCTGTTATTTAAAATATTGGTGGCATAGCTTTCAGAGTTATAACAACACACTAGTCACCACAGTTCAACAAACTTCCAGATGGGTGGAAGAGCAAATAAGTAGTTGCCTGGACAAATGGAAATGTATTAACCACCACCATTATAGCTACCGCCACCACTGCCATTATTGTGGCAACCCCAGTCACACATTATAAAATCATGAACACAAAACTTATCTAATTTCTCAAATGGGAATTACTATACCAGATTATCCTGTCATCTAATCTATACAGTGGTCCTGGTGTGGTGCTGTAAGATAAGCACTAGACTGTAGGGTCAATTTGAACCACAAGGTGGCAGTTCAAAACCACCAGCCAATCCTCAGAAACTATACAAGGTCACTATGAGTTGAACTGACTCAATGTCACTTAACAACAACAATCTACACTAACAGATGCTAAATACATACCATTTTGACCTTAAAATCTGATAAAATTATGAAAGGACTTTAAATATTATGCCCTTAAATTAAAAAAATATATATTATTTTTGCTATGCATTGGCACATTTGTTTGTAGATGACACTTTTAAGGGTGTCATAATTAATATCCATGAATGAAACTAATCCCAGATCATACTTTGAATATGAGAGAACAACAATGTGATACATGTGACAACAGGCTACATGCTAATAACAAATGGCCAGTCTGGTCTGTAGGCAGCTTTGGAAAATTACAGCAGTGGCTTATCTACTGGAAACTCAGTATTGCCTCATGACCTCTTTATCAAGTGTGCTAAAGGTACAATTCCCACTTTAATAATGTGACAGATATATCCACAGGTCATAAATATTAAATACATAGCACACTTTGACTGCAAAGCTAAATAGATCTAGCTCCCATACATGCTGATAAATGCTGCTTAACAGTTCCTTAGCTGACTCCCTGGCTCCTGAGATATAAAGGCATATTTTAAAGGACATATAGTTTAAAAGTTTGACCCTAGAAAGGAAAACTTAAGTAGCCCATGTGGTAGCTGAGTTGGTAGGACACACTTTTTTTTTAACCTTTTAATTAATTTATTTAAAGCTTTTATTTTGAATTGAGTGAGAGTTTTTACATGAGAGAACATTGGTTTTACACTCATTCTATTGTATTTTTTTTCATTGCAGTGATTACAATCCCCTCCATAGATCATCATGCAACAGTATTTGCTTCTGTTCTTTCTGTTTTTGTTGTTGTTGTTATTGTTGTTTTTTTGATGTAAACAAAACACTCTGGAATATATGATCATTTAAACAACCAAAGAGCACATTCTTCAAGCCTGCCTCCTGGCTACTAACACACACCCTTTCTCTTTCCATGATTCTAGAATCCTCGACTATTCTATCTCTCCATGTCATCATCTCTGTCTCTATTTCTGGTGTTGCTGCTTCTCTGGATAGGGTCCTACATACCGCTAATGCTCTTCTCCCTTTATGGTCCTAGGGCCCTCTGTTCCTCGAACATTCAGATTGCCATTTTTGTTTGGGATTTTTCCTGCTGGTCTTTCTTTCAAGAAGTATCTTCTGTTCCTTGAGCCACTCCAGGCTGGCCTGCAAATCCTTTCAAGTGGGAAAGTCCCACCTCAGAAGGTTCTGGATAGGGCTCAGGACTCCACCTAAGATCCTATGCACTACAAAGCTCCAGAAGAAGCCTAGTTCACTGGGCAAGTTCTAGAACCCCTTTTAGGTATTCCAATCAGTTATAGGCTGAAGACGGGCTTACAAGTTGTATGTAATATTTCCTGATATTCCTTTATATCCCACTCAATTATCTATGTTACAATAGTAGGCAAGGAAAACCAATATTTATAAGACAGTCAAGCATCTTATCATTATTTCCCCTCTTTTACTCATTCACACTGTGCCTCAATCCCTGTATCCCATAGCCCTACTATTCCAAGGTTGAGTGTACATCACTATATACCTCTGTTCCCTTTAGCCCATGCAAACCTGCCTCAGTGTTCCACTATCTACCTTGTTCATCACCCTTCTGGGGTAGTGCCCTCCCAACACTATGATACGTCTAACTCCTATCCTGTGCTCTACTGTCCCTTTCTTCCCACCCCTAGTAACCAACAAAGATTTTTTCTTCGCCTTCTTTAGTATGGATACCTTTTCTTAAGCTTTTATAATAATGATCTAATGCAATATTTGTCCTTTTGTGACTGACAAATATCACTCAGTATAATGTCCTCAAGGTTCATCCATGTTATGCAGTGGTTTGCAGCTTCCTTGTTATTCTTCAAGGTAGCAAAATATTCCATTGTGTGAATGTACCAAAATTTGTTTAGCCATTCTATCCCTGATGGGCAGTTAGGCTGTTTCCACTGTTTTGCTCTTATGAATACTGCTGTGATAAACACTGGTGTGCATATATCTACTCATATTCTGGCTTGTATTTCTTTTGGATATATACCAAGTACAGGAATTGCTGGATCATAAGGTATGTCTATTTCCAACTTTCTCAGGAAGCGCCATACCATTTTCCAGAGTGGTTGAATCATTTTACATTCCCACCAGCCATGTAGGAGGGTCTCTGTCTCTCCATAGTCTTACCAGCATTTATTGTCCTCTGCTTTTTTGAACTCCGCAGTTATTGCTGGTGTGAGACAGTATCTCATTTTTGTTTTGATTTGCATCTCTCTTATACTGTGGTGGCTTGTGAGTCTCTGTGATTCTGGAAGCTATGCCACTGGTATTTTAAATATCAGCAGAGTCACCCATGGTGGACAGGTTTCAGATGAGGCTCCAGATGAAGACAGACTAGGAAGAAGGAATGAGAAACTACTTCTGAATATTTAGTCCCTGAAAACCTTATGAATAGCAGAGAAACACTGTCAGATATAGTTCCAGAAAATGAGCCCCTCAGGTTTGAATACACTCAAAATGTGGCTGGGGAAGAGCTGCCTCCTCAAAGTAGAGTTGACCATGATGATGTGAATGGAGTAAAGCCCATTTGCTGATGGAGCACAACCCAAAATGAAGAGAACAGCTGTAAAAATCCGTTGAAAATCAGAACATGGAATGAAGTATGAAGTATGAATATAGGAAAATAAAAAAATTGTCAAAAATGAAATATAACACATAAACATCGATGTCGTAAACATTAGTGAGTTGAAATGGCCTAGTAGTAGCCACTTTGAATCTGACAACCACATATTTTACTATGCCAGGAATGACAAATTGAAGAGGAATAGTGTTGCATTCATTGTCAAAATGAACATAT
>NW_006408638.1:735931-736883 GCF_000296735.1 Chrysochloris asiatica
GTCAAACAAGTCCAGGGGCAGATTGTGGAATGGACCATCAATTGCTCATATGCAAATTTAAACTGAAGCTGAAGAAAATGAAAACAAGTCCACGAGAGCCAAAATATGACCTTGAATTTATCCCACCTGAATTTAGAGATCATCTGAAGAACAGATTTGATACATTAAACACTAAAGACAAGAGACAAAAAGAGTTACGGGATGACATCAAGAACATCATACATGAAGAAAGCAAAAAGTCATTAAGAAGACAAGAAAGAATGAAAAGGTCAAAATGGATGTCAGAAGAGCCACTGAAACCTGCTTTTCAGCATAGAGCTGCTAAAGCAAATGCAAGAAATGAGTAGGTACAAGAGCTGAACAGAAAATTTCAAAGGTCAGCTTGAGACAATAAAGTCAAATATTACAACAAAATGAGGAAAGATCTGGACTCAGAAAAACAAAAAGGAAGAACATGCTCAGTGTTTCTCAAGCTGGGGAAACTGAAGAAAAAAATTCAAGTCTCGAATTTCATTATTACAGGTTTCTCTGGGCAAATTGTTGAATGATGTAGAAAACATCAAAAAAAGATGGAAGAAATACACAGAGTCACTACACCAAAAGAAAATGGTTGATGTTCAACCAATTCAAGAGGTATCATATGATCAAGAGCCAATGACAAGAAAGAAGGAAGTCCAAGGTGCATTGAAGGAATTGGCAAAGAACAAGGCACCAGGAATTAATGGAATAAATATTGAAATCTTTCAAGAAAGTGAGGCGGCACAGGAAGCACTTACTCATCTATGCCAAGAAATTTGGAAGACAGCTATCTGGCCTAATGATTGAAAGAGATCCATATTTGTGCCCATCCCAAAGAAAGGTGACCCAATGAATGCAGAAATCAATCAGACAATATCTTTGATACACCATGCGAGTAAAGTTTTTACTAAAGGTAATACAGAAACGGCTGCAA
>NW_006408638.1:737575-739557 GCF_000296735.1 Chrysochloris asiatica
ACAGTGAATAAGGAAGACCACAGAAGAATTGATGCTTTTAAGTTATGGTGTTGGAGGAGAATATTGAAAGTGCTACAGGCTACCAAAAGAACGAACAGATGTGTTTTGGAAGAAGTGCAGCCAGAGTGCTCCTTAGAGGCCAGGATGACCAAACACTATGTTTCATACTTTGGACATATTGTCAGGAGGGACCAGTCACTGGAGAGGATATCATGTTTGATAAGGTGAGGGGTCAGAGAAAAAGAGGAAGACCCCCAGCGAGATTGATTGGCAAAGTGGCAGCATCATTGGGTTCAAACGTGGCAATAATTGTGAGGTTGGCCCATGATCAGGCAGTGTTTCCTTCTATTGTGTAGAAGGGACGTTATGAGTTGGTACCGACTCTATGGTTTCTAATAATGGCTAATGATCCTGAGCATTTCTTCATATGTTTATTGGCTGCCTGAATGTCTTCCTTGATGAAGTGTCTGTTCATGTCCTTTGCCCCTTTTTTAATTGGGTTATTTTTTTCTTGTATTATAGTTTTCTGTAGATTTAAGAAATTAGTCCCTTTTCTGAAATGTCATTGCAAAAGATTTTTCCCATTCTGTGGATTCCCTTTTCACTCTTTTAGTGAGATTTTTTGATGGGTAGGACATACTTTTAAAATTCAGTTCACCCTTGAATATTTTTTAAAAAGATTTTATTCTTTTCCTGATTCCTAAACTAGGCTCCAATAAACACTGACTCTTTATAAGCATTTAAAGTAGAAAGTCATAACTTTCACTGAACTTTAATAATTATACACAAGCATTTTTGAGGCTATTTATAATGGTTACGAATCGAACTGTGAACCTTAAGTTCAGTAGTTCGAAACTACCACTGTTCTGCGGGAGAAAGATGAGGCTTTCTGCTTCCGTAAAGATTTACAGCCTCAGAAACCCTGTACAGGGTAGCTATGGGTCAGAATTGACTCAACAGCACTTAACAACAACAACATATCATTACATTGTATACATACTTTTGAAAACTCTGATATTGAGAAAATGAGGCCCATTTTTTTTATCCAGTAAAAATATGGAACTATTTTTGAACTATTCATATAAAAATGATTTTCATTCAGTTCAACAAATATTTCACGGAACTCCTATAACACATAAACATCTAGACCTGGCACTGAGCTTATTATAGTGAATAAGATTTACATGAATATTCTCGGACTTACGGTCTCATGTTGTTGTTGTTGTTAGTTGCCATTGAGTTGATACCTACTCATGATGACCCTAAGTGCAATAGAAAGAAACACTGCCTGATCCTGGACCAACCTTGCAATCCTTGTTACACCTGACCTCATCGCTATCACCACTGTGTCAATCCATCTCATTGGGGTCTTCCTCTTTTTCTCTGACCCTCCACTTTACCAAACATGATATCCTACTCCAGTGACTAGTCCATCCTGAAAACATGTCCAAAGTATGAGAGACAAAGTTTGGCCATCCTGGCCTCAAAGGAGCACTCTGGCTGTACTTCTTCCAACACAGATCTGTTAGTTCTTTGGCATTCCATGACACTTTCAATATTCTCTTCTACCATACATCAATTCCAATATGGTCTTCCTTATTCACTCTCTAATTTTCACATGCATATGAGGTTATGAAAATACCATGGTTTGATTCAGATGTTAGTTCTCAAACTGACATCTTTGCTCTTCAACACTTTAAAGAGATCTTGTACATCACATTTCCCTAATGCAATAAGTCTCCTGATTTCTTGACTGTTGCTTCCATGAGTGTTGATGGTTGATCCAATCTAAATGAAGTCTTAGAAAATTTCAATCTTTTCTCCATTTATATGGATGTTCCTTATTGGACCAGTGGTGAGGATTTTTGTTTTCTTTAAATTGATATGTAACCCAATGTACAGAAGGCTGTGGTCTTTGATCTTCATCATATTATAAGTCCTCTTCACTTCAGCAAGCAAGGTTGTATCATCTGCATATCACA
>NW_006408638.1:743145-744429 GCF_000296735.1 Chrysochloris asiatica
TTATAGCATTGTGGTCTGAGAAGATGCTCTGTAGAATTTTGATGGTTGTGAATTTATGGAGGCTTGCTTTGTGGCCTAACACATGGTCAATTCTGGAGAATGTTCCCTGTGCACTGGAGAAGAATGTGTATTGTGCCATTGTTGGATAGAGTGTTCTATATATATCTATGAGGTCAAGTTGGTTGATTGTGTTGTTAAGTTCCACTGTGGCATTGTCAAGTTTCTTTCTGGTTGTTCTGTCCCTTTTCGAGAATGGTGTATTGAAATCTCTTGCTATAATTGTGGATTTATGTATTTCTTTTTTCAATTCCATTAAGGTTTGCTTCATGTATTTTGGTGCTCTTTTTTTGGGAGCATATATATTTATTATGGTTATGTTTTCTTGCTCAATTGATCATGAGCTAGTGTCCTTTGTCTCTTATGGTGTTTTTTATCTTAAAGTCTACTTTGTCGGAGACTAGAATTGCAACTCCTGCTTGTTTAGCGCTGGCATTGGCTTGGTAGATCTTTTTCTATCCTCTCACTCTTAGTCTGTTTTTGTCTTTGAGTGTAAGGTGTGTCTGTTGGAGACAGCATATAGATGGATCTTGTTTTTTTATCCATTCTGCCACTTTTTGTCTCTTTACTGGTGCATTCAATCCATTGACATTCAATGTAATTTTTGATAAGTATGAGTTGATTACTGTCATTGTATTACTTTTTTGGCAGTGCTGTTCATTCTTTAGTTCTGCTTTCCTTCTTGTATTAGGTTTGTGTTTTTTGAGTTGATTCTGGTCGATTTCATCCTAGTTTCTTTGTTTGGTTGTTCTGTTTGGTAATTCGTGTTATCGATCTGTTGTGGGGTGTTAACTTTCTTTGGGGTTACCTTGTAGTGTACTAGTTTCTCTCTGCATTTAGAAT
Organism: Chrysochloris asiatica; assembly: GCF_000296735.1. Lineage (NCBI taxonomy): Eukaryota > Metazoa > Chordata > Mammalia > Afrosoricida > Chrysochloridae > Chrysochloris > Chrysochloris asiatica. Next base: position 744,046 of record NW_006408638.1, read on the forward strand.
ATTCCATTGCAACCTGTAATTTACCTGGCATCTCCACCACCTGGGCTTCTGTTGCTACGTTTGTCCCTTCTTTGACGTTGATATGTTTATGTCCTTCAGTTGATCTCTAGGTTCTCTTGAGTTTGTTGTAGTCTGGTTTCTTTCTGGACTCTGCTTTCTGTTGACTGTGTTCCAGGTGGTGTTGCCATACCAGTTAATCTCTGTTTGTCATCTGTTCTTGTTGGGTCTCCATCCCCAGAACTCCCTTTAGGATGTTTTGAAGTGCTGGGTTGGTTTTGGTAAAATCCCTCAGATTCTGTTTATCCTGGAATGTTTTGATTGTACCATAATATTTGATTGATAGTTTTGCTGGATAGATGATTCTTGGTTGACAGTTTTTTTCCT
>NW_006408638.1:746090-770882 GCF_000296735.1 Chrysochloris asiatica
TGCTTTACTGGAAGTGCAGCTCTCCATATGGGCTGATTCCAGCCCCGCCCTCAAAGCTCTACAGGGGTTGGGGCAGTTGGGCGAAAGTTCAAAATGCCAGAAATTCCTCCGTGGTGCGTTTTTTTTTAAAAAAAAAGCGAGTCCAGGAGTTTGATGGGCTGAACTTTATGGTGGTGGGAAGGTTCCGAGTCTGCTACAGGACATCCTCCTTCGTAAGGTCTCCCTCTTTTTCCCTGGGGCCCCTCTTACCCGTGTCATCTTGCCACAGTGGGGTACCGGAAGTCTGGTCACATCTCTTTGGAATGGGCACAGATACAGATATCCTGTAATCAGTTGGCCAGGTAGTTGTCTACCAAGTCTCTTTGCATAAATGAGTGAGCACCTCCAATGCCGCATCAGTTTGTTGAAAGATGTTAATCTGTATTCCATTTATTTCCCATGCCTTGTTCTTTGCCAATGATTTCAGTGCACCTTGGCCCTCTTCCTTCAAGATAATTTGTTCTTGATCATATGCTAGCTCTAGAAATGGTTGAACATTGACCATTTCTTTTTGGTGCATTGATTCTGTATTCCTTCCATCTTCTTTTGACGCTCTGTGCATCATTCAGTATTTTGACCATTATAATCCTTAATATTGCAAGTCAAGGTTTGAATTTTTTCTTCAGTTCCCTCAGCTTGAGAAATCCTGAGTGTGTTCTTCCCTTTTTGTTTTTTAACTCCAGGTCTCCACACATTTTATTATAATATTTGACTTCATCTTCTCAAGCTGACCTTTGAAATTTCTGTTCAGCTCTTGTACTTCCCCAATTCTTCCATTTGCTTTAGCATCTCTACAGTGTTATTGTTGTTGTTGTTGTTATTAAGTGCCATGAAGTCTATTCCGGCCCATAGCAACCCTGGGTAGGCTTTCCAAGGAGCAGCTGGTGAGCTTGAAGCACCGACCTTGAAGTTCAAACAACTGTGCAGTCTGACGCATTAGCCCAGAGAGCATTTTCAATCTCTTCTGACATCAATTTTGAATTTTTCCTTCTTTCTTGTCTTCTCAGTAACCCTTTTCCCTCTTCCTGTATGATGTTTTGATGTCATCCCACAATTTTTATTATATTCTGTCTTTAGTGTCTAATGTAACAACTCTGTTCTTCAGATGATCTCTAAATTCAGGTGAGATATATTCAAGGTCATATTTTGTTTCTTGTGAACTGGTTTTCATTTTCTTCAGCTTCATCCTGAATTTGCATATGAGCAATTGTTGGTCTCTTACACAGTCTGCCCCTGGCCTTGTTTTGGTTGAATATATGGAGCTTTTCCACAGTCTCTTTCCACAGATGTAGTCAATTTGATTTCCATGTATTCCATCTGGTGAGGTCCATATGTATATCATCTTTTATGTTTATTCAAAAAGATATTTGCAATGAAAGTGTCATGGGTCTTGCAAAATTCTATCATGTTATTTGCAGCGTCATTTCTATCACCAAGGCCATATCTTCCAATTACTGATCATTTCTCTTTGTTTCCAACCTTTGCATTCCAATCACCAGTAATTATCGGTACATCTTGATAACATGTTTGATCCATTTCCAACTGAAGAAGTTTGTAGAATTCTTCAATTTCAGCATCACTGGCTTTAGTGGCTAATGCATAAATTTGAATAATAGTGGAATTAGTATTCCATAAGCCTACAAGTTGGTCTTATATATGGATAATATCCATATGACTACAAGCTAGTCTTTATTGTAGGTATATGGATATTATCCTATCACAGACAGCATTGTACTTCCTAACTGATCTTCATATGTTCTTCTTGCTGATGAATGTGACAGCATTCCTCTTTAATTTGTCATTCACAGCATAGTAAACCATGTGATTTTTCAGATTCAAAATGGCCATCTCAACTCACTAATGCCTAGAATATCTATGTTTATGCATTACATTTAATGTTTGACAATTTCCAGTTTTCCTAGATTCACACTTCATACATCCCATTTTCTAATTATTTGTGGCTGTTTATAGCTGTTTCTCTTCATTTTGAGTTGTGCCCCATCAGCAAATGAAGAGCCCAGAGGCTTTACTTCATTGACATCATCCCGGTCAACTCTTCTTTGAGGAGGCAGCTCTTCCTCAGTCACATTGTGAGTGCCTTCCAATCTCATCTTCTGGCACCATATCTGACAATATTCTGGTGCTAGTCATCATGTTTCAATATTTAATAATATGGTATTGACAGTGTTCCATTGTTATTCATAAGGTTTTCATTGACTAAGTATTCAGAAGTATTTGGAAGCTCAGCTGAAAACTGTCCATCATTGGTGACCCTGCTGGTATTTAAAATACCCATGGCATAGCTTCCAGAATCACAGCAGCACACATGTCATCACAGTAAGACAAACAAACAGACGAGCAGTGGTAAGGTCTCATAGCCTAGTGGAAAAGACAAACATGTAAACCAGAAGTCACCATCTGGAAACCTATAGGCTAGAGTCAGGCAAGAGATGTGCTTTATTTGATTTCTACAGTAAAATATTTTAATCCATTGTATTTAGCCAGAATTTTCACCTTTCAGTTCAACTCATCTTTATCATCAACCTGATATGCTTATTTATAGCACCTAATATGTTTCTAAGTAGGAGAAAGATGAGGCTTTCTGCTCCTGTAAAGATTTACAGTCTCAGAAACCCTATGGAACTGTTCTATTTTGCCTTATAGAGTTACTGTGAGTCGGAATTGGTTCGGTGGCAGTATGATATAGGTAATGGACTCCTAAAAGCGTTTGAGTTTGGTACCACGAAATTGCAAACAACTAAATGCCACAACCAAGATAGTGTTCTACCTCTGTCAAAGCACCTAAGATTGTACAGGAGGAACAGAAGAGGGAATAGTGAGTTTTCCCCAGGTATGTCCAGCATGTTCTGACAGAGGGGGTAACAATTTAAATGTTGAAAGCGTATTCTAGGCCAAAGGACAAATATAGAAATATGGAGACATGATATTGTACATCAAGTTTAGGAAATTAAAGAGACAATGAGTGAGAAGAAATATCTATCTCCCATTTACTGAACACTTATTGTCAGCCACTAATAGGCAATTTCCATAGAAATCAATATAAATGATGTACTTATTATTAGTTGCATTTTTCAAATGAGGACACTAAACATCAGGGAAAGTAAATCATTTGTCCAAAATTAATCACCTATCAAACTAACTGTAGAGTCAGAATTCCGAGTCCTGCCTTGCTAGGTGTTTCCATTAGTAAACCAAATGGATGTATTAGCAGACTGTAAATTTATTCAGGACACATTTGGGTTGTTTGGGGTTTTTTCCTACCTTTTTTTTGTGAATTAGGTAAAGGGTGTTCCATTTAGCCATTCATACACATTTTCTTTCGTGTCACTGATTGCAATCCCTACAATGTAACAGCACTTCCCTTTGTTTCCTGTTTCCATTCTTCATTCATTCCTAAACCTTCCTGCTTTCTGAACTTTATCTTTGGTCACATGCCACCCTTTACATCTCATATGATGGATTATTCTAAGGTATGCACATCTCCCTAGTGTTGTTTTTCACTTTATAGTTTGGCTGAAAATTGAGCCACTGGGGTGAGTTCAGTTCCAGACCTGAAGGGTGACTAAGGTTCATAGTCTTGGCTTTCCTACACTCTCTATCTGACTGGTAAGCCTTGCCTTTTTATAATTTGGGGGTTTGTCCACATTTTCTCTCACTCTTTCCCAGACCTGGTATAAAATAAAGGCTTAATTCATTGTGTTCTCTTTTTTGTTGTTGTTACTAAGTGCTGCTAAGCTGGTTTCAACTCATAGGGACCCAGTACAGGGTTTCTGAGAAGGGCTGGTGAGTTTGAATCACCGATCTTGTGGTTCAAACCGAACTTTCAGCCCTAAGCTTATCCTACAGCACCACACCAGGACTCCTAATTCAATGTAGCAAATGGAATTTTTTTAAAAAGTTACATAAACAGGCTGTTAGAGTTTAGAGGAAGGTTAGGGAATTTCTAGTCCAAGTTCTTTTACAGATGAGGAAACCTATTTGCAGTAAAAAAAAAACAAAAAACAAACAGATATTTTGTATCTTTAATTTAACTTTAAATATACTTTTCTTAATCAGTTTAAAATATTTTCATTTTCCTTGTTGATTTTTTTACATCATTGAAAAATAATTTACAGTAATTTGCAATAAGTATAATTTTATCATACATATTCTATAAGTTCTACAAGTTTAAAAATAACACAAGGGAAGTTAAATTTTTCTTTTTTTAAATGTTGATGAAATAACTCATAAAAAATCTAACCATGAAACTGCTCTTTTTGCTTCAATACTTTTATTGTGACCTATTGAACAACAACAGGAGGATAAATCTATAAAATTCATATTACAGTGACCTGGAGGATTAAAAAAAGAAAGTCAAAAACAATACAGTAACGGCTGCATGATCTTTAATTGCATTTGGTGCTGAAGAGTCTGAGTCAAGGTTAGCTAAAGAGGAAAATATTAATTTAATTGTAGGAAAATTGCTCATTTTAAGAATTTAGAAAGTAGATAAAATTCTGTGGTGTATCTTTAGCTTAGCTTACAATTATTTTCAGAAAATGATGGCAACATTTAAAAGTTATTTTATCTATTTTTTTTTAATCTGTGTCATAGTGCCAGGTTAAAAAAATAATAAATTCCTCAATAAATATTTATTGAATGAGACACTATGTGAATGAATGAACTGAAAGATAAATAATGGGTTATTCATGAATAGTTTTATTGACATTCTAAACCAAATTGATAATTACCAACAACACTGAATACCTTAGAAAGTAACTATTGACCTAGAAAGCAGTTGAGTAAAGAGTCCTTCCTTGATTCTAGCAAGATATTTGCCTAAGGACCAATTTGCCACCTTTCACGTGTTCATTCATGTGTTTACTTACTTAACATGCATTTACTTAGACCATATTTTGTGCATCTTCTGCTCACATTAGAAAAGATCAATGTGGGCTCCCCACTGCCTACCTTTTGCTTCACAATGAAACAGTGCCCATAACCTCACTTTTCAAAAATTTTCTTTATATTCCTTGGTTTTTTACAAAACATTATACATTAGTACCTATTTTCACTCACTGAAATAAATTCATTGAGAATTTTCACTGTTATGAAAAAAAGTTAAAAGTGAAACTAGCTTTCAGCATTTGTTGCACAACAAGCATTTAAAGAGGCAGCATTCACTAAGAGCATGGTGAGTGAAGTCGCCAAGCTCCTTTGCTCTCGGCATCTAGTTTTGATAACTTTGAACTGTGTCTGACAACTCTATATGTTAGTGTTATTTTAGGCTTTATGCATTATCTGGTATGATTTGGTAAGTTATTGGGGGGAGTCTGGGAACACTCAAAAACTTTCCATGGGAATTAATGGCAATTGCTTCTCTTTATGCTATTTTAGTTTATAAAAGACTTCTTAGAAATGCGCTACTGTCTGATAATGATGAAAACCTGTAATCCGCTTTTTTTTTTTTTGTTTTACCAAAATAGAGCAATTCAATCTTTCCTGGACTGCATGTCAGCAGTTAAATTTATTCAAAATAAAGGCCTCCATGGAATAAAGCTGCATTCTTCCAATCCTAACATGAAATTGTCTCTCTTCACTTTTGTTGGTTTTTCTCAAAGGAGTCCTGGTAGAGCAGTAGTTAAACCATTTGGATGCTAAGCTAAGATCAGCAGTTTGAACCCACCAGCCACTCCATGGGAGAAACATGTGGTTCCCATTAGGATTCCAGCCTTGGAAACCCTATGGGACAGTTCTACTCTGTCCAGAGTATCACTATGAGTCAGAATCGACTCAATGGCAATGGTCTGTTTTGATTTGAATCTTTCTTACTGGTGATGTGACTATTACTGAGTCTATAGCTTCATCCATCATCACAGAAAACTAGAAGCATTTGCTGAAGCATAAATAGAGTCTTCTTTTCTTCTCTTAGTGAAGGAAAGAATGGATAATGCTATAAATTATTGAAGCTAAGTACTTGGTCTTTATTTATCCAAATATTATATATCATATTACCATGACATTCCAACCCTACAGGAATCATTTTTAGTTATACTTTATTAAAGAGTTCCAGCAAATACATGAACACTGCAAAATGAAAGAACACATACATAAGATCTTTCCAAAGTACTCTCAATACTGCTAAGAAATTAGTCTGATTACTGAATGCAACCATCTCCTTTGAAGCTGATTTAAAGTGTTGAAATTTTCAGATTGTATAATTCTCAGAAATATGATACTCAAATGTTCTTTATTTTTAAAACATTTTTCATCCATTTGTTTCATGAAATTGATCCATATATTGTAATGTTTAAATTCATATTTTAGATAAACCTGTAATAAACTTTTAATTTTATTATAAATTCAATGATTCTTACATAGTACCTTTCTCAGAAGTGTCCCTTCAAACCCTCCATCATTTGCCTTATCCCCATTACCATGCACCATTTCAATATTTAAAGTGAAATATAGCAAAGTTGAAAGAATATATGTTCATTAGCTAAAGTTATCAGAGAGAATAGCAGGAGGTCATTTGCATGAAAATAGGTGAAGTCAGTTCAAACTTGCTACTACTTTCAGCCAGTGGTCTTTATTCACTGCCCGAGTCCATCCAGGATTGAGAGTCACTGTGTCAAGTGCAATAAGGTCTTTTAGGATCATTGGCTAGATTCAGGTGAATTCAAGGTCCTGTCCTAATTGTCCAGATCCTTGAAAGAGATTATTTATTTCATCCATATTTTGACAGCTAATAAAAAGAACTCGAAGGGGTCCTGTTAAATAAAAGTTTACCATTAAAATTAAATTATTAGTAAATAATCTTTAAAGAAGAAATTTTTCTGTTAAATAGTTTGTGTGTAAGGAAGTGAGGTTTTTGCATTAAAACATCTCAGTAATCTTTATTTTAATTTTCCACCTAAAGAGTTTCTTTTTTAAAAAAGCATTGTTGTTTTTGTTGTTGTCAAGTGCCATGGAGTCATTTCCAACTCATACCACGTTGTAAAGGGTTTCTGAGGAGCGGCTGGTGGTTTGAAACTCCAGTCTTAGGGTTAGCAGTCTGGTGCTTATCCAACAGAGCCACAGTAAAAATAGCAATATTGGCTTATATTTATGATCATTTACTCTCATGTAATACTTACAAAATAAACCCAGATTGTAGATTCAGTTACTATTTTCATTTTACATACAAGGAAATCGAGACACAAGGAACTTAAAGTTATAATGATCTTCTATGCAAATTTTTGATGATATCAAATTTCTGGTGTTATTTCTAGGATTTTTTTTTTTTTCCCATCACAACAATGTACCTGTTAATTCTTTGATTAGAGTCAGTTCCATCTCATAGCAGCCGGGTATAAGGTTTCCAAAACTGTAAATCTTTGCAGCAGCAGAAAGCCTCATCATTTTGTCCTAGGGTGGTTGGTGGGCTCCAACCACAGACACAGTTAGCAGGTCTATTACTATTGGGAAAGAAGAATATTATTGGAAAACCTTGCCCATCTACCCTACAGTCCTGATCAGATTCTTTTTTATTCAAAATCTCAAAAAAACATTTCAAAGGAACGCTATTTGAGTCCCTTGAAAATGCTGAAACTGTCATATTGACATGTTATAAACCAGAGTACAGAATTATTCATGGAAGGGTGGTTGTTGTTGTTAAGTGCCATTGAGTATGTTTAGGATTTCCAAGGAGATGGTGAGTTTGAACCTCTGATTTGTGGTTAGCAGTTCAATACTTGTCCTACAGTACCATTCCCAGCCCACCTCCTCATAGAAGGGTTAGAGAAATGGAAAGACTGCCTTCAGAAGTGTACAGACCTAAATGGATGAAACGTTGAAAAACGATTTTGACATTTTTATTTAATAATGGTTTCTGTGATTTTACTTTTTGGCTTACATTTATAGTATAATCTTGATCTTTCTTTATAAATTCAAGATTAATAATAAACTAGAAACTGCAAGTACATGAATTTTTGGAAAACCAAAAGTGTGAAGTTATACATTTCATATTTTGCTCTTTAATGGCTAGATAGTACTCCCATCACATATGAAATTTAATTTATATTAACAAAATCCTTAATATACTGAGGACAGCTTAAAATGAAATACTCATGAAATTGACATTTCTCCTACTAAAAACTTTAGCCATTGTTTATTCCTCATTCACAGTATAACATTAATAAATTCCAAAATTGCTTTTCAAAAATCAAAGAAAGAGACAATAATCTATGTAATAGGGAAACCCAGACTAAAATCACTTTACATCAAATCCTAAAAGGTTCAAGAACTTAATTTCTTGTGAATTAAGAGATAATTGAATTATAATAAAAATGAATTGGAGTTTCTCTTAATTGAATTGTGAAAAATCAAAGCTATAGTGCTTCATAAATCTCTGTTGACATGACTGACCTTAAGGGAAAAAAATGACAAGGTGTAATCATCATATAATATGGTATCCTAACTGAATATGTATTCCTGTGCACCACTTTCTCTGTTTTTGTTGTTGTTGCTGGGTTGTTGTTTTTTTTTTTTTTTTTCTGCAGATATAAAGAATGACAGCTCTTTAAGGAAAAGATGCCACAATAAATGAAAGACTTTTACCCATGATAAAAAAAAAACATAACAAAGCCATTATGAATGATGCAGCAAGTACAGAAAAATGAAAGCAGCTATTAAATATGACAAGCTGTCACAACAACAAAAATAGCAATCAACATAATCATAGCAATAAAATAATATTTAAATTTAGTCTCTCTCAAGAAGCTAAAATAATGGCATCCTTTCTAAGTTAACACTTGTAAGTAGTGTTGGCCAAAATCACAATAACTCAGATACGAATTCCAAATCTGGAACATATTAAATTTTGTTTGAGTCACTTTTGCACGTGCTTTGGTTTTTCTGTAAATTTCCTTGAAGATAATCTCATTTCTATCATTTTTTTCTTTCCAGTATGTGACTCTTAATTATTTTTCTTTATGATTTAATATTATTGAATCAGGTTTACTATTATAAGACTACAATTAAATCCATATCAGCTAAAAATGTGTTGTTTTAGTTTTTCACTGCATACAAGGCACTTCAAAATGTTCCTGGAAAATTTTATGATCTTTTGATGCCATTTCTCAACAAACTTTCTGAAGCCTTCTCATATAATAAAATCCAATTTTTTTTTTATAATTATTTTTCCTCTTGAGACATCACCATTTTTTAAAATAAGAATGCTGTACAAATGTATGATATAATTATCACCACCTGTTTTTCAGCAGTTTCATTATGAGTGGTTTACCAGAAATTAAACGTTACAATGTTGAAACAGCTTTGTGTGGGAAACATTGTCCACAGGTGCATATTAGCTTGTGTTCAGTAATAAACAGTCTATGCGCTAACAAAGAAGAATCTAGACTTGATGTTTGTTACAAGTTACCTCAGATCAATTTTTTGCTTAGCACTTGGTGCTCTTGCTACTCTTGCTACACTTGTTGTTGTTAAGTGCCATTGAGTCCTTTCTGACTCATAGCAACCCTGAATAGGATTTCTGAGGAGCAGCTGGTAGATTTGAACCACCAATCTTGTGGTTAGCAGTAAAGTGCTTATCCTACAATGCCACATCCTTAAAATCAATCACAAAACCAGAGTTTGTATCCGTAGTGTAGTATGTGGCTTTCTTTCAAAGCTTTTTTTAAATCCAGTTTAAAAAGTATGACCCTCTCACATTAAAACATATATTTCAACTTTGCTCTTTCATTAAATAAATAAAAAATATGCTCCAAATATTTGAGGAATATTGATTTTTCTTAAACAATAACTTTCTCCATACCAGCATAGTATATAATACTATGTGGCATATCAGGTCCCTTAAATCCTGGTCAAAGTTCTAAGAAGCTTCAAACTATTCTAAGAATTCTCAAATCACTTTTAAGTGAAGAATCCATCTGAAAGAATAGAGTAAGAAGTCTCTTCACAAGTAAAGACGAGACTTCTTAGATCTGTGTATGGAGGAGCGACCTCAAGTCTCAACAAGTGAAAACTGCTGAGTGTGAGGATTTTCTCAGAGTGCAGGAATGAGGTGCAATCCTACAGTCATCTGTATAACCTGCTTTTAAGGGTATTACTGTGATTTAAACTTAGATTTAAATCTCTACAAACATAGCAATTATCAGTACTGCTCTTGCACTGATATTGCATGTCTATTAAATTTTCTTCAGGTCACTGAGACATCAAACTGTAATGTTACTATTCCAAAGTGTAAGGTTTGTAACTCATATTCAAAGCATAGCAATTCTCCAAACAGGAAATGCCTCAGTGTTCATTTCTACTCTGCAGTGAGAAGATTTTGTCCCCTGAGTCTCCTAGCATGTGACATTATTTCCCCTCCCTAGACCTCAGTTTGCTCTTCTGTGAAATAAAGGGTTTTGACTAGATGCGCTCTCAAGAAAGTGCTGGCTTGCTTTTATTCTATGATTCATTATATGATTTTAAGGATAAATTTCCATGAAGTTTACATTCTTTGTATTCACAATGGCATTCTTAAAACTTTATATATATGGTTCTACCTTTGCAAGCTCTGTGTATCTAGCTCCTAACAGAAAAGTGTGAAACATTAAAAATCATGTACCTTGGTTGTCTTTTCACTATTTCAGAATCACATGCAATTTCTATAATGTGCAGAAACTTTCCTTATTTCAAGCACTAACACCGATATACATATGGAAAGTACTCCTCCTTTATTGCAGGAGCTCTGACAGCATACTGGTTACAAATCGAGCTGCTAATCTCACGGTCAGCAGTTCAAAACTACCAGCTGTTCCCTGGGAGAAAGATGAGGCTTTCTGTTCCTGTAAAGATTTACAACCTCGGAAATCCAACACAGGGTTGTTATGATTTGGAACCGACTCCACGGCACACAACCACCACCACCACTTCTTTAGTGCAAAGTAGATCTCGGAATCCTTTTCTAACTAATTTCTGTATAGGCCCCCTGAGGATGTGAATTCTGGAAACAGACATCAATGGTTGATATTTATATCCACTTTTTATATTTGTTTATGACCATTCTTCATGAAGATTTTACGTTGTATATGTAGGTTTTGAAATTTGATATTAGCCTTCTGCTGCTTCCAAACCCACTTTAATTTAATTTATAATAACTATTATAAGCCTCAGAAACACTGTACAGGGTCACTGTGAATCGGAACTGACTCCACGGCACATAACAGCACAATTATAAGCTACATGGATTCTTAAATTTATGAATGAAAAGCATTCCATTCATTTTCATTTTAGAATTTCCTTTTGAATTATGATGTCTGTTGGTTTTAGGTAATATACCAGTTAAATGATCAACAAAGTTTTTAAGAAACTACATGGATTTTTTTAATTTGTGAATAAAAAGCATTCTATTCATTTCCATTTTATAGTTGCCTTATGAAATATGATGTCTGTTGATTTTAGGTTGTATTCCAGTTAAATGAGCAACACCTTTTCCACAAGGAAGACTTTAATTAATGTCCATTTTTGTCTCTTAAAAGGATCCTTCCCCACCATTGGAGTGGACGCGTTCTGCCCCAGCTTCCTGAGGGCAGGGTTTTTAAATAGCATCCAGGCCCCCCATCCAGTGCCAAGAGGAGGATCCTTGCCCCCCAGGATTCCTGCTGGTAGGTATTCCAGGTGAAATCTGATGTCACCATGTACAACTGTAGGATTGTGCTCACAAGTGATAGTTTCCCAATACAAAAATAAGTGTTTCTAGAATACATTGTTGAAAATAAATGCATATGATTTCTTTTTAAGTGCAGGAACCACATTTATGACAATTAATACTATGATAGCAGCTTAAAGGAAGGGAAAGAACTTGAGTGTTACCCATTCACTTAATTCACATAATGTTGCCTTGTCTTTTGAGAGTCTTTACATTAATAAAAATGGGAAATTCAGATCCCACATTTATAATTCAAGAATAAGACAAGGAATGATTTGAGTTCCTTTGCCATTTTAGAATCGACCAGGAAAAAAAGAGAGAGAAAAAAAGCTGTTAATTGTTTTTGAAAATAATTCCATATCTGGATGGTTTTACAGTGATTTAATTAAGGTTCCATTTCACTAAAGAAAAAGTGCTTTGAAGAAAAGTCAGAAAGTAGCAAATCTGGAAGACTTTTTAAGAAACAAACTTAATGTATACTTCTCTCTTGGAAAAAAAGAAAAGTCTGACCAAAGCCTTATTTATCAATGAGAAAAACAAATTACAGAATTTTGAACATTTTAAAGTGTACTCTCAAAGTTTAGTAAATCACTGTTAATTATCCACATTATTTTAATCACAAATTGTTTCTTCCCCTGACATTTAGTATTGTATCCAAGTGCATGTTCCATTGTACAGAAGTATACAAGCTCACTTTCTATTTTATATTTGTCTTAGCAAAACAGAACTAAGATTCTTGGAAAGGAGTGAAGAATAAAAAGTACTATAATGTTTAGCCAAGCACAGTATAATTGATCACTGGCTTATATATTATCTGCAAAGATAATATGCAGAGAATCCACTGGACCTTTTTTCCATAATTAACAATAATTCTGTAAGTTATGGTAATGATGTCAATGTCTTCACAAGGGCTACATAGCCACCAATTTAATGGGAGCATTTGAAAAAAACTGGAATTTTTTTTTTGAAAACCCAATTATGCACATTTCTTGATTTCCTTATCCAAATTATAGCAGCACTGAAGCCTAAGGTTATCACACTGACTTTTTTCTTATGCTGTTCAATTATTATATCTATTTAATTAAAGCAGGAAAAAGATGAGGTTTCTGCTCCTGCAAAGATTTACAGCTTCAGAAACCCTATGCAGAGTCTCTGTCAGTTGGAACCAATTGTTTATCTAACAGTTAACAACTACAACAATAGTTTAATTAAAACAAACAAAACAATACAGAATAAAGCAAAATTGCCTTGATGTCATTTCTTTTATCATTGGATATTTATTCATGTGAATGGAGGCTTGGTGACCAACAATGGTGTAATTGGAAGTGGAGGCAAAATTTCATGGATTCAGATTAGTGGTTTTCACAATAATGGGTATTGTACCACCTTTCTCCTCAGTGGGAGCAGACCTGGTGTTAATGGCACTGGAATTTTCTTGTCACAGTTGCACAGGCCTGGGAAGAAAAGGTTATACAAACCACACTCTCAGAGTTAACTACAATTTTTTTTTTTTAAATGTACCTGCCACATATGTAATTAATAGCTCAGTGTTTGTCACTAGAAAGAGATCAACAGATTATCTGTTTATGCAGTTTAATGGTTTAACCTTTAAAAGTTAATGGCAGTCCTGGATATTTTGGTAGAAATGACATTATGAAGGTTAGTAGTAACTTAAATTATTTAACATCACTGGTAAAAAAAAATCACTCTGGTCATTTAGCCACTGAGAATGATAGAAACAAGATGATCATTCTATAATACAAACATAGTATCAACTTTCCAGACAGTGATCTAAAAAAGCACTCTAGCACTCCATTCTTCTAGGCTTTAAGCCAAATTTGCTCCAGCTTCCAAAAGACAACAGTTTAGTTTTCATGACTTACATACACTCATGTATAGAAAATTACTTCAGAAAAAAAAATAGAGAGACCTCAACTTGTTCCTGTTTCTCAAACTGAAACTAACCCACTTTATCTAATTTATATCACTCTGATAGTGATCTCTTGTCACTGTCTCTGGTACTTTTCAGTAATGTCTGCTACCATTTAATAGGTAAATGTTATCCTCTTTCTCTCAACTATAGCTTGTTTCTAAAGAATTTCCTTTATAATTGTCTGGGTTTTTTTTCACCATTTATTGTGAATTAAGTGAGGGTTTACAGAACAGATGAGGTTTCCATTCAACAATTCCTTTATAATTTTGTGAGAGAGAGATGAAGCAGTAATCATGAGAAATTTTTACTATGCTTCATATTCTTTGAAAAAGAAGTATTTCTTTGCCATCTCATATCTGAACTGATGACCGACTCTTAAAGTTTTCCTGCCCAGGATTGTAACCATGGCATTTTAAGCAGTTGTCTGAAAGTTGATGCCTACTGGGCAGCAATTAATTTGCTATCTACCAATTTATTATATGTTACAGTGTTTTGAATCCCAAATGACATTTGGTATATCATTTAAGGAACTGTAAAACCTTTCTTAATGATCATGCTAATTAAGTTTCCAGTTACTTATCTTAATCAAATTCAAATGAGATATGCCTGTGTCCTGCATATAATAATTTCTTTGCATTCATGTCACACTGTACAAAGAATAATATTTTTACAGTACTTAATTTTATATCAACTCCAACAATAAGAGAATCATCAAATAAGGAGACACAGAAATCAGACCAGTCTGTATCCAGTCTTTACGTAACAGTTTGTAATTATGTTTCTCATTCTAGAAATGTCATAATAAACAGGTTGTTTTACTTAGTTCCAAACAGACAGAAACACCAAGAACTCATTGGCTAAAAGTTGAATAGCAAATATATAGATATTTAACACAATACCTTTCATATAACAACAAGACCATCGGAAGGGAAGAAACGAAAGAAGATCGGAAAGGGGGAAGAAAGAGAAGAGGAGAGGAAAAGAGAGAATAAATTACAAGTTTTAAACCAAAGTCTAACCCTTGTTTTCCTCCCTATTAAAACCAAATTCTCACCGTTTTATAATTAGCATATCCCCTTTGCTCCATCCAGCTATTATTTTTAAATGTAATCCTCTGGTCAAACAGTATTTGAAAGTGCGATGGAACTTTGTTATATTGTATATTTAGTATACATTGAGTCTGAGACTGGAGGCTTAATTTGTGACAGAATTTACCTCTAGTCAAATTCTTTATATTTTAGATAATTTCATATGCTGACTGCACATAAACAAACTCAGGAGTTAGAGTAATAAAATGAAATGAAATCATGCAATAATAATAACATACTTTTTAATCTGAAAGACTTGAAGAAATAATTCAAGTCTCGACTTTTAATATTGTAGTTTTCTATGGGCAAAATGTTAGATGACCCACAAGCATCAAAAAAATATGGAAGAAATATACAGTCATTGTACCAAAAAGAAATGATTGATTTTCAACCATTTCAAGAGAGAGCCATATGATCAAGCACCAATGGTACTGAAGGAAGAAGTCCAGGATGCACTGAAGGCATTGGCAAAGAACAAGATTCCAGGAATTTATGGAATACAAATTGAAATATTTCAACAACTGATGCAGCACTGGAGGCACTCACTCATCTAATTGATTCGAAGAGATGCATATTTGTGCCCATCCCAAAGAGAGATGAACAAGCAGAATGTGGATATCATCAGGCATTGTCATTCACATCACATGCAAGAAAAATTTTGCTAAAGATAATTAAAAACATCTACAAGAGTACATTGATAGGGTAATTCCAGAGGTTCAAGCCAGATTCAGAGGAAAAGGTAGAATGAGGGATGTCATTGCTGATGTCAGAAAGCAGAGAATAGCAGAAAGATGTTTACCTGTGCTTTATTAACTATGCAAAGGTTTTCAGCTGTGGATCGTGATAAACTATGAACATTACAGAGAATGAGCATTCTGGGACACTTAATTGTGCTCATGGGGAACCTGTACAGAGACCAAGAGGCATTCATTTGAACAGAACAAGGGACACTGAATGGTTTACAACCAGGAAAGGTATGTGCTACAGTTGTATTCTTCCAACATACTTATTCAGTCTGTCTGCAGAGCAAATAATCTGAGAAACTGGATTATATGAAGAAGAATGTGGTATAAGGATTGGAGACAGACTCATTAACAACCTGAGATATGAAGATGATGAAACCTTGCTTGCTGAAAGCAAAAATGACTTAAAATACTTACTGATGAAGATGAAAGACCACAGCCTTTGGTATGGATTGCACCTCAATGTAAAGAAAACAAAAATCATTACTACTAGATCAATAAATAACATTATGATAAATGGAGGAAATATTGAAGTTGTTTAAGACTTCATTTTGCTTGGATCTACTATCAATACTCATGAAAGCAACAGTCTAGAAATCAAATGACATATTATCTTATGCAAAACTGTTGCACAAGACCTCTTTATTTAAAGTCTTCAAGAGGAAGGACATCAGTTTGCACCAAACTCATGCCATGGTATTTTCAGTAGCTTCATATGTATGTGAAAGTTGGAAATAAAGGCCATAAAAGAATTGATGCATTATGCTGTGGTATTTAAAGTACCACGGATGACTAGAAGAACAAACAAATATATTGTTGGAAGTAATACAGCCAGAATTATCCTTAGAAACCAGGATGGCAGTACTTCATCTCCCATACTTTGGATATATCATCGGGATGGACCAATCCTTGGATAAGGACAATCCTGTTTGGTAAAGTGATGAGTCAGGGAAAAAAAGAGGAAAACCCTCAACGAGATGGATTGGCGCAGTGGCAGCAACAATGGGCTTACCAATGATTGTGAGGATGGCACATGACAGGGCAGTGTTTCATTCTGTTGAACTGACTTGATGCCAGCAAACAACTACAACAAAATATGGAAGTTATATCGATTCAACTTTTGCTGTCACTTCACACCAATAACTAACATCATATGGTATTTTAAATGTACATAATAATAAAGTATTATAGCATGTCATTAAAATTACACTGATCTATAAAACATAAAGGCATTTCTATTATTTGAGAAATACATTGCCTGATCCTGTGCCATCCTCACAATTGTTGTTTTGCTTAACCCCATTGTTGCACCCACTGAGCGAATCCATCTCTTTGAAGGTCTTCTTCTTTTTTGCTGACCCTCCACTTCCAGAGACTGGAACCTCCTAATAACACATTCAAAGTATGAGAGACAAACTCTCACTATCCTGACTTCTACGAAGCATTCTAGGTGTACTTCTTGCAGCATAGATTTGTTTGTTCTTTTGGCAGTCTATAGTACTTTTAACATTTTCTACCATAACTCTAATGCATCAGTTCTTCTATGGTATTCCTTATTCATTGTCCAACTTTCACATGCATGTGAATCTACTGAAAATATGAGGGCTTAGGTCAGGCACACCTTAGTCCTCCATTGTCTTCAGCAAAATTTTACTTGCATGTTAGACTAATATTATTGTTCAATGACTTCCGCATTCTCTTGAGTCACCTTCTCTTTGGAATGGACACAAAAATGGATATCTTCCAATCATTTGGCCAGGTAGTGCCTTCCAAATTTCTTAGCATAGATGAGGGAGTGTGTCCCATGCTGCATCAGTTTGTTGAAAATTTTCTATTAGTATTCCATCAATTCCTGGAACCCTGTTCAGTGTAGCTTGGACTTCTTTCTTTTGCCTGATCCTGTGCCATCCTCACAATTGTTGTTATGCTTAAACCCATTGTTGCACCCACTGCGCTCATCCATCTCTTTGAAAGTCTTCTTTTTTGCTGACCCCCCCAAATGGCCAGTACCATTTGCTCTTGATTATATGATACCTCTTGAAATGGTTTGCTACAAAATCATACAAACCTTTATTAAATAAAATATCAAAATGTGAAGCTATTATTTCTCGACATATTTTCCATCTAGGACTATAAGCTTTTGGAGGCATGTTTCCATCTCTCTGACTCTTCCTATGCACTCTTTGATTTATACCATGTCAAATGGCAATTTTGGTATTCTTGAGGAACTCAAATGGTATTCATATTAAATGTTTCTTGAGTTTGGGGAACAGAGCTATGTTGGAAGGAGCCTGATCAGGGCTGTAGAGTAGAAAGGATAAGGTTTCTCAACAAAATTGTCCTAGGACAGGCCTTGCTACCCTTGAAGAATGAGTAGGTACATTATTATGATGAAAAAAATTCCTCAGCACAACTTTATGGCCTTTTTCTCATCAATGTAGTCTTCAGTTTGATTAAAACTTCTTCCTGATATGTTCCTATGATTGTCCTGTGTCCTCTGAGAACATCTATCAAAATTCCTCCTTTGAAATCCATAAAAATAGTCACCATAACCTTTTGAGCTGACCTCTCTGCATGAATTTAACTGATTTAGCAGATACCCTTGGAAGCCTGTTTTGATTGGACGTTTTGTTTAAAAGGCATCCTAACAAGACTAAGACAAGTGTATTACTGAGAGTACAAGTGTATTCAATAGCCTCATATGGATGCAAAAGCTGGACAGTGAATAAGGAAGATCGTAGAAGAATTGATGCCTTTGAGTTGTGGTGTTGGAGGAGAATACTGAGGGTGCCATGGACTGCAAAAAGAACCAATAGATCTGTTTTGGAAGAAGTGCAGCCAGAGTGCTCCTTGGAGGCCAGGATGGCTAAGCTTCATCTCTCATACTTTGGACATATTGTCCGGAGGAAACAGTTGCTGGAGAAGGATGTCATGTTGGGTAAGGTGAAGGGTCAGAGAAAAAGAGGAAGACCCCTAACGAGATGGATTGGCCAGGTGGCATCATTGATGGACTCAAGTGTGGCAGTGGTAGTGAGGTTGGCCCAGGATTGGACATTGTTTTGTTCTGCTGTGCATGGGGTCGCTATGAGTCGGTTCTGACTCAATGGTACCTGACAACAACAATTACTGAGAGAACTTCTCTGCAACTATATTCTGATTCGAGAGATAAGTTTAAATAAGTCTAGCTTGGAATGAACCCATGCATATATGAACTGGAATCCTAGTAGCAATACTTTTTAATTAATATATATATATATATATATATATATATATATATATATATATATATATATATATATATATATATATGTACATATATATGTAGGATCAGCACTGGATAGTGAACCACAAGACTACAGCTCAAACCCAGCAACTGCTCCATAGAAACCCTATACAGGGGTGCTATGACTCAGAATTGACTCAACGGCACTTAACAGCAACAACATATATGTATAGTCACTTAAAAGATTTTAGTCCAAACTAAAATGTATGCCTTGAACTAAGAAATGTTTTACAATTACAAGTGAAGTCTATATAAGCGAGAACATATGAAGCTAGTGGCATTTGAGGTATAGAAATAGGTTCTAAAAAATCAAGGTCAAAGATTTCCCTAAGTAAATCCTTTGCAGTTAATCTCTGTAGCTCTTTAGTTGTAGAGGGACTGTTCTGAAATAGCATCTCAGCTTGCCTATACATTAAATACAATACTATGTAAATATATCTCTTTGGGCAATTTTACTTGGATTTGTCTTTATTGCTTGTCTTGGGTTGTGGTCAAAGGAAGTGGCAAATACAGAGTGAATATCTGTCTTTACCTAATGGCTTTGGCAATTCCAAGAAACTCCCCCTTTGCTTACTCTGAATCAAACTGCAGGAGAAATATGGACACATAGAGACTGAGAAAGCAGACTTGCAATTGCTAAGTATATAATTCAAAATAATATTTAGTATTGTTAGCTCTTTCTTCCTTAGAAAGCGTTTTTTTATGAGCCTTCTACTCAAAGATCCAAACCTTTCCATATTCTCATCACTATCTCCTGACTACCCATGCCAGGAAATGAATGCACGATCATTTTCTATAAACTAGTATTGCTATAAGCTAGATTTCATAATTTCCTATAAACAAATAACATATCCAACTGCATTAGTTCTAAAGCAAAATATTGATACCCTGAGCTAATATTTTAAAGGTTTTATAGTTTATTAGCAATGATTATCACTATTATCATTTCCATATTTCATGTGGAATCATATTTGATATATATATAGTTAGGACAAATATTTCATGGACTATTATCCAATTAAAATATATATATATATATATTTCAGAAATCACATGGTTTAGATGTTAGAAATTAGCTACAAATGATAAATACAGTTGAAGCACAAAATCTAGAATCTAGTAAATACTATTAACAGGTTTTTGTGCATATTGATGACTGCAGAAAAGCAGTAGTGTACATAATAAGACTAGTTGGGAATTCATGATTGAATTAAGTTAAGGAAAATTGACTCAAACTTAATATGCCAAGGAGAAACAATAGTGGAGAAGTATATATCTTTTATGTACAATCAAACTGCAGTTCAGAAATATCAAAGGAAACCATTTGATATCTTCAATATTCCAAATAAGTTAGTTTAGATCAATGTTCCTAATAAGTTGTTTTAGATCTACAGTTTGAGTTTCAAAATTAATCACTTATAACAAAAGTTTCTATTGACTATACTGTTTCCAATGATGATTACTTTTCACATATTGTTTCTCTACTATATATAATAATTTGCTTGTTTTATATTTAACAAGATATTGTTGTGATAAACATACAAAGGAGATTTAAAAGTCTGTGGAAAAAATCCATTGCCTTTTCATTTCATTTTTTCATGACTTTTGAATCCACTCTAATAGATAGCAGATAAGCTACAGTAAGTTAATTTTAAAATAAGAGATCTTCAGGAAAATGCAAAGATGAGAAACTCTTCATTAAATGAAGGATGCATATTTTATGCATTTCTGTGTGTGTGTGTGTGTGTGTGTGTGTGTCTATGAGGACCAACTTAAACGAAAAGCTATGTATAATGTGAATAGGGAAAACTGCATTCAATGTGCAGAGTCAAAAATACATAAAGAGTTCAAGTGTAAACTCTTGGGAAAAGAAAAACTTTTCCCAGGATGTTTCTTTACTTCTTGTCATTTATTTGATTTCTAGTCTTAACAGGCCTTCTTCAATACCCATCTGCACAGCTCTCCCTGGGGACCTCACTTTTCTAAAGTATGTGCAACTGCAGGATTCAGAAGGAAACGCTACAGAACATCAATAACAGAAAAAACTAGAATGGAGATGCTGAGGCAGACCTGGGCAGAAGACCAAGATGATCACTATTTCAGGACCAGGAGAGGCCTAGAAGAGAGAAGGTCACTGATAGAATGATGTAAACAACAGACCAGGCAAACCCAAGAACAGTGCTATGGGCAATTGCATTTATAGTCATATAACTATACACAGCCCAAGTCCTCTATAAGCTTTTAAATTATTTCCAATGCTGTTAGTGATTGGTTAGAGGTGTGTTTAGAAGCATAGCACAGGCTATACTGACAACTTCTAAGCAACCACAAGAGGAGCTCACCTAACTGTAAAGTTGAATTCCATTCTGCTTGTTTGAAAGTCATTGGACTACAAAGAGTATGGATACTTGGCTGACTTGAGGAGAAATGCACAAAAGGTTAGATAATGACTTCAAAAACAAGAATGACAAATTGAAGGTATTGCTTGAAATCAGAAAAGTCGGGATGCGAAGATATAAAAATCAAAGGCATAGTTCAAACCTTCAAATATCATTAAACTTATGAAAACTTTATTGAAGTTTATCCACCATTGTTCTAGACTAAGACAGACTAGAAAGAATGACAGGTGGACTACTTCTGAATGGTTAACCACTGAAAACCTTATGAATAGCAGTGGAGCATGGCTGAATATGTTTTTGGTGTTGTCGTTAAACTCAAAGATTCTTAAACTCCAGTCCCGTTTTAATAATCACGTGAAGACTATAGATACTCTCCCCAAGAAAATGAACATGTATCTGTATATGTAAATATTTCATACAATTTCAAGAATTCTGTGGACTCCCTGAATCCCATAAATGTAGTATCCCAGGTTCTTAAAACTCAGTATTATGCATAACTGACATAAATGAGCACTATCATTTTTATGTAAGAATGACAGAGCATAAAATGGGGAAACAAAAAAGAGCTGCAGGATGCATTTGTTATCAATCAGACACTTGAACATTTCCAAAGATTTTATTCCATTTTTTTCCTGTCAGAAGACATAAAGACACTAAAAATAGTCTTTATGTAAGTAATCTCCAGATTAAATCTGTAGTCCCTTTTAACTTGTCTACTTTCAGATTCTTTTAAATAAGTTTAGCCTTTGACCTTAGCTGTGCCTTGCTATTAGCATAAATGCTTCTTTTATCTAACATCATTTGAATACATTTAGATTATTAAAATCTACATCTTAACATTTTATGCCTGTTTAATTCCCAATTAGAATATATCTATTTCTTAGACATTTTCTGTTACAAAATGTGCCATTTATTTGAAACTATCACCACTTTCAAAGAAACTCTCAAGAATCATTTTCTTCTCACAAAGAAAAAGTGAAAAATTGAGCACAAATTGGTTTCTTAGCTCAGTCTCCAAGTGAAAAACTTTTTTGTGTTGTGGTTGTTTTGTTGGTGCATTTTCAACTTCATTGAAAACATGATAAACTATATAGCAGAAAAGCTCCACTCTCTTTGGACATCACCTTGATGCCTAGAAAACAGCATGTGTGCTCTCTGGAGCCACTGAACCACTGCAGAACAGAAAGAATGTGGGCATAAACCAACACTGTTGTGAAGTGGTCTCACCATTCATTACTTTGTAGCACAACGCTGCCATGTAGCACAATGTTGGCTTTCCATAGTTCTATGCAAGGACATCTTAAGGAGAATGCGTGTAACAACACTGAACATTTAAAATAAAATAAGCATCATGTAAGTTGCAGGATAGATTCAGAAGTAAATAGCAATTTGCCTGGGGGTAAAAAAAGAAAAGTAGTCAGTTGTTTAATTAAATCTTACATACATGATTCATTGTATAAATGTTTTTCTTCATTAAAATGAAAATCTCACTGTAAATGGGAATGTAGTTTAGGATCCAGTAATAGATCCTGTCTAGAGGTTTGCTTTATTTTTCAATTTTCTGTTAATTTTTATTGATCATGAATGATAAAGAAGACCAAAATGCTGAATATTTCATCACTTATGTAATCATAAGACACTTTTAAAGCCAGATATAAAATATAGCAAGTGAAACACTTTTGAAAATATGAAGACTTCTACCAAAGGCTTGGGAACCTTCTCTCAAAGCATTCAGAGTATATTTGGAGTGTACTGAGTGTCTTCTTCAGAGGTTTTACAATAGCTCTTAACATTACTGTTCGTAAATGTTCTCACACATGCCTCTTACAACCTAAATTTCAACTACTTAAGGCTTGCCCTTTTAATCCTTATATGAAAAAATTAGAGTAGTTCAAATTAAATTAATTTCCAAATAAGATTATTACCATGAGTTGATATTTGGGAGGTTGTTGTTCTTGTTAAGTCCATCAAGTTGGTTCTGACCCATAGCGACCCTGTATAGGGTTTCTGAGGAGTGACTGATGAGCTTGAAATGCTGACCTTGCAGTTCAAACTGACTTTGAAGTTCAGCGCATTAACCCACAGTGCCACACAGGGAAAGCAAAATCAATAGGTTTTTCTAATGATTTCCTTAGTAGGTACTTCTTTGTTTATATAGAAAATTACAGGATTTTAGGAGTCCTGGTATGATGCTACAGGATAAGCACTCAACTGCTAACCACAGTGGTTCGAACCTACCTGCCGCTCATTGGAAACCCTATACAGGGTCACTATGAATCAGAACTGACTGGAGGGCACTTCACAGGAACAATAATAAGGCTTTAAAATCCTGGAGTGTCTCAAGGACTAAACAGCTTAAGGAGCAACATAGTGCCCAGTCAATAATGCCTTTCTAGGATATGTTTCAAAGATAAGCACATAGATTTTGTTTGTTTGTTTTCCTAATTGCTAATGGAGACCCACCTGTTATTTTGAGGCATAACAGAATGCTTAAGCATTCAGATTTCAGAGCTCCAAAATCTAGATCTGCCAAGTATGAATTGTGTATCTTTGTGCAAGTTGCTTACAGTCTGTGCTTTATATCATTTATCTGTTAAATTGAGCTATAAAAGTTGTGAGAATTAGATGAATTAACACATATAAAGCACAACAGACCAGTACCTGGTAGGAGGAAGAACTTAGAAAAAGTGAATTATTTTTACATGTGTGCTGATAACTGATAAAATAAATAAGCATAAATTAGACTAATATAAAATCTAAGTAGATAATTAAAAATATAAGCGTTATTATATATATGATCTACATTTATAGAAACAGCTTACAGAGATTATTTATAGAAATCATTCTAGATTTCCTTTCTAGAAGATGAAATATGTGAGGCTAAAGAAATGAAACATTTTCCTGCCAATTCCAAAGAATTAGCTTTAAGAATATTCAGCAATGCCCTTCATTCTATTGGAAATTACCCTCTAGGCAAAGGTATGATTCCTTAACTCAAAGTGTCTTATTTACAATGAAGTTACTACCAAAGATGCCTGATGTTAGGCTGGTTTTCACTTCAAGACACTAAACATATCACAAAATTATAATAACATATGAATTTTTATGAATGGCTTTCATGATTTTGTATTTCATCCATATTAAGAACAATATAATGATAATTATCAAAATAAAATTATAGATTCTAAAATAACTTGATTTATGGCTATTAGCCTCTCAATTGTTATGAAAGATATAATTCATTATATAATAATGAATAGTATAATTACTATTAAGTACCACTGAGCAAAACACAGTAGAGAATTCTCATACCTTGAAATATTATGCATTGTCTGAAACCAAATTAAAGTGGATATTCAATATACCAAGGGGCGTCAAAAAGTTCTTAGAAAAATTTCACTGTCTTTTAATTTCATTTTCCCATGAATATTTTGAAAACTACTCATATAGTTATAGTCTGCTTTTGTTCTTGTTTTCTTTTTTAAAAAAAAATCTTTTATAGAATAATTTCAAATAGATGTTGTTGTTGTTAGGTACCATCGAGTCAGTACCAACTCATAGCGACCCTATGTACAACAGAGCGGAACACTGCCCAATCCTGGGCCAACCTCA
>NW_006408638.1:771294-774176 GCF_000296735.1 Chrysochloris asiatica
CTGACATCTTTGCCCTTCAACACTTTAAAAAGGTCTTGTGCAGCAGATTTGCCTAATGCAATACGTCATTTGATTTCTTGACTGCTGCTTCCGTTAAGTGTTGATAATCGATCCAAGAAGAATGAAGTCCTTGACAACTTCAATCTTTTCTCCATTGATCAGAATGTTGTTTATTAGTCCATTAGATAAAACATTTCTCAACATGTTTCCAAAAGTATTTTTATTATTTCTAAATTTAAAAAGAAAAAGAAAGTGAAAAATAGAAACCAAAGCAACATAACTACCTAGAATCAAGGGTTTAAATAGCAGTAAAGTTGAAATCAACGATTCCAGCTTAATCATGAGACATGTTATGTAAACAGAACATAAAGGTATAACGTAACTGAATGTTGTTATTGTTGTTGTTATATACCATGGAGTTGGTTCCAACTCATAGAGACCTTGTACATGGTTTCCAAGGTTGTAAATCTTTACAGGAGCAGAAACCCTCATCTTTCTCCCATGGAACAGCTGGTATTTTCAAACTGCTGACCTTGCGGTTCACAACCTGATTCGTAACCACTACACTACAAGAATGATAGCCAAATATAATAATCTAATTCTTACAGAAACTTTTCCTGAGAAATTATAATTTCATTAAGTTATTATAAGCCAAAAAAACGTATTTAGATTAGTTTTGCTCTACTCTATGAGAAACCAACATGTCCACTGGAGTGACTTCAAACCTGTCAATTTCATTAGACCATCAAGATAGTTCCTAAATATATTGACTTTCTTTAGTCCTTTTCAATAATGGATTATCTTAACTCTTTAGATCCCTCCTCATTATAGGACTTAAAACATTTAGTCAGAAGGGAAAATGTAATCTTCAACATATATCCATTCACTCATTGTTGTTTTGTTTTGTTTTAAGGTTTTTATTGTGCATTGAGTGAAAGTTTACAGGGCAGATCATCAGTTTTACATTCAATAAATCATACACCTTGTTTCATTACAATGGTTATAATCCCTTCCATGTACCATCGGTTAACAGTATGTCTCTCTATTCACTTTAGCTCTTTTTTTTTAAAACACTCAGTCATGTACAATAATTTACACTACCAAAGGGCACATTCTGAAAGTCTGCCTCCTGGCCACAAGATCTTAGTCCCTCTCTTTCCATGAATCTAGAGTCCTCCACTGTTCCTTCTCTCCATGTCCCCATCTCTGCCTCCATCTCTGGTGTCACTGCTTCTCTTGATAAGGTCTCACATTCCGCCTGTGCTCTTCTCCCTTGATGGTCCTAGGGTCCTTTGTTTTGGGACTGTAAGATTAACTACTTCCCCATTTTTGTTACAAAACATCTACCTTTGCAATTGTGACAATTGCAATTAGTCATGATAACAGTTACTAACTATTGAATTATAAGAATCATATCCCTATCTCTTTTTACCAGTCACATCTAGATAAGATAAAAACTATTCAGTAGGGGTTCTTTCTTGCCCCACACTATTAAATTAAACTCCCCCTTGAAACCTTGTAAGCCAGTCGCTTAATGCCTTTATCGCCACCTCATTTTAGATAACCTAGCCAGTGTCTAAGTTGCCCATCCCTACCTACCCTGTGTATAGGGTACAATAGAATTGATACTTGATGTGAGGACTCCTTCCTTCTCTGTTGGTATTTAGAATTACTACCTCCATGAGTATAGGTCAAGTTCATCAAATTGTAGTGATTTACCCTCATTTCCTTTATCAAAAATTGTTGGGGTTTTCTTTTTTGTTTGTTTGTTTTAATCTTCCTCTAGAGGAGTTCTAATTATCAAGCCATCGAGACTAGGTCAAATGGGTACTATCTGCAACTTTGGGTGTTCTTGTGCAACTTCTCTCACTTCATATCAGCTAGATGTTTCACTCTCAGATATAGCCCTCTGTGGCTATGTCCTTGTCCATGAGCTCAGGTGTCCCCAGGTCTTACACCACTGTACCAACCAGCCCTTCCTCTTTTCTCTCTAATCTGCAGGTCAACGGGAGTCTGTGGAACATGGTTGAACTCAGCTCATTTATTCATTGATGCCTTTCCCACATTTCCACTCACTAGTAGACTAATGTGTTATCAGCAACCTTACATGCCTGCTCATGTATTCCCTTTGAGTTTCAGTCTTAGAGAGGGATTTGTCCTGAAGGAATTTGATTGCTTTCCTTGATGGCTTCCCAGCAAACAACTTGCTTATTCTTGTAGTAGCCAATCATACTGCCATTTTAGTTTTGGGTTTTTCCTGATGATCTTTCTTTGAAGATGTATCTTTTGTCACGCTAGCTGTTCCAGGCTTGTCCACTTGTCCTTTCTAGCGGGAATGTCCCACCTTAGAAGGCTCTGGATGGGGCTCAGGATTCTACCTAAGGTCCTATGCAATGCAAAGGCTCTGCAAGAAGACAATTCACTTTTTTTTTTGTCTTTAATGTTTTATTGTGACTTATGTGAAAGTTTATAGGCAAAAACATTAGCTTTACATTCATCCTATCGTATATCATTTCCTTGCCATGATTACAATCAGCCTCCATGCACTATCAAACAACTAGTGGGTATATCCTGCAAGCCTGCCCCTCGGTCATCAGCACACAGCCCCACTCTCTCTCTGGGTCTTGAGTCCCCAGCCACTCCATCTCTCCATGTCATCATCTCTGATTTCATCTCTGGCATCAGATTACCTGGGTAGGGTCCCAAACTCTGCTCTCCTCCCTTGATGGTTCCAGGGACTTCTGCTCCTGGACTGCAAAGTCAACCACTCCTCTTTTTGCTGCAAAACGTCTACCTTTACATTTCTAACCCTCATCATCAGTCTTGATAGCAATTATTCACTATTATACCATAAGAGTCCTATCCCCATCTTCTTTCATCAG
>NW_006408638.1:793446-831696 GCF_000296735.1 Chrysochloris asiatica
GGACCCTACCCAGAGAAACAGAGATGCCTGAGATAGAGACAGAGATGATGACATGGAATGATGAAGCAACTGGGAACTTTGGACCCAGAGAGGGAAAGGGCCGAAAACTGGGGGGAGGAGGGGAAAGTTTAGGGGGCAGGTTTCTGGGATATACCCTTTGGGTGGTTGATGATGCATGGAAGGGATTAGAACCTTGGCAATGAGATGTTATAAAATGGAATGAATGCAAAACTAAAGTTCTCCCATGTAAACTATCACATAAATTCAATATCAAAAGTATATTGAAGTCCTAATATTTTTTTTTACAATGTGACCATGTTGAAAAATGAGGTCTTTCTCTGAAGTTGTTGTCAGTTATGTTAATAAGATCATGCTGGAATAGAATGAGTCCTGGTTTTATCTGAATAGTGTCTTATAAAAGAGGAGAAGAGACAGAAACACTCACACCTAAAAGCCAAAGAATGCCAAAAATGTCCAGGATTACCACAAATTTGGATTGGAAATTTCCACAAATTTCCTGAAGGAAATCCTATTGAATTCCTCCTCAGTATATGTTTAAACTATATATACTGAGGCTGTCTGGTGTGGTGCTGTAGGATCAACACTGGAATGCAAATCACAAGGTCAGTCGTTCAAACCCACCAGCTGCTCCTTGGAAACACTATATAGGGTTGCTGTGAGTCGGAATCGACTCAGTGTCACTTAACAACAACATATATATTGAAGTATGTGTTTAAAAGGGAGCACAGTGGCTCTGTAGGATAGGCACTGGACTGCAAACCACAAGGTCAGCAGTTCAAGTTAACCAGCTCCTCCTCGGGAGAAAAATGAGACTTTCTGTTCCTGTAAAGATAAAGCCTCGGAAACCCTATACAGTATTGCTATTGAGTTGGAACAAATTTGATGGTACTAACAACAATAACCAGAAATTGGAAGAGACAAGAAAAGATATTTCCCTAAAGTAGACAGAGGGAACATGGCTCCATAAATACCCCACATTTAGACTTCCAGCCCCCAGGACTGTAAGACAATAGATTTCTGTCCTTTAAAGCCACTTACTTTATGGTATTTTGTTACTGCACCCCTAGGAAGCTAACAGAATTACAACGTCAGATTTGTCAAAAAAAATAGTTACTTTAACATCCCAAAATCTACTAGCATAATACATCTTGTCAATAGAATATTTTAAAATATTACATGATTATCTCAATAGATGCAGAAAAACTTTCTGGTCAAATCTAACACCTTTTCAGGAGCACTGGTGGCACTGTAGGATGAGCACTGGGCTGCTAACTACAAGGTAAGCAGTTCAAACCCACCAGCCACGTCTTGGGAGAAAGATGAGGCTTTCTGCTGTCATACAAATTTATAGCCTCAGAAATCCTATTTAGCGTAGCTGCAAATTGGAATTGATTCGATGGTACCTAACAACAGCGACACCTTGTCATGATAAAAGACTAGGATAGAAAGGGTAATCTTCAAACTGAAGAGCATCTATTAAAAGTCCACAACTCGCAACTAACAGTAGGGAGTCCTGGTGTAGCACTAGACTGCAAAGTCGGTTTGATCTACAAGAGCGGTGGTTCAAGCTCACCAGCCACTCCTTGGAAACCCTATGCAAAGACACTATGGCTTGTAACTGACTCAACATCAATTAACAACAGCAACAACAAAAAACTCAGTGGTCAAAGACTGCATGCCTCCCACCTAAGTTCAGGAAAAAGCAAGGGTCTTCACTCTTTTCTATTCAACATTGTATTGGAGGTACCAGCTTGGACTACTGACATGAAAAAGAAATAAACAATTCCAGATTTGGAAGTAAAAAGTAAAATTAACTCTTTTCAAAGATGGCATGATTTGCATATAAAAATCTAAAGAATTCAGTAAAAATTTATTTAAAAACCAGGCCGTTACCTTTAAATTTTCAGCAGGAGTGCAGGATATAAGAAAAGTAATTGTATTTCGATAGACTTGCAAAGCAAATTCCAAAAATGTAATTAAATAAACAGTCCCATATACAATGCCATCAAAAAGAATAAAATACTTTGGAACAAATTTAATAAAAGAAGTACAAAACTTATACTCTGAAAACTACTGTTGAAAGGAATTAAAGAAGATATAAATAGGAAAAAACTCACTTTAATGGATCAGAATAATTAACGTGGTTAATATATCATGGATTTAATTGTGTCCCACCCACCCCCATTTTTTTTTTTTTGTCACTTTGGCTGGGCCATAATTCTCATTGGCAACTATGTAATCATCCTACTTTATATGGCCTGATACTCATCAGCCAATCCATTGAAGAGGATCTGGGTCATATGCAATAACTTTAATTAGGTCATAACCCTGATCCGATGTAAGTTGAGTTTCTCTCTGGTGCGGTCTGAATCACCCTTTATCTTATCAGAGAAACAAGAAGAAAGAAACCAAAGAAGGACCTACTATCACCAGGAAAGATGAGCCAGGAGCAGAGTGTAGCCTTTGGATCCAGGGTTCTGCACTGGGAACTTCCCAGATTCAGGGGAAGATTGATGCCAAGACATAGACATCTCTGGTACTGTAAGATAAGCACTGGACCGCAAGGTCGTTTGAACCACAACATCAGTGGTTCAAATTCACCAGCCGCTCCTAAGGAAGCATATACAGGGTCGCTTTGAGTTAGAACCAACTTGACAGCATTTAGCCACATCCACAACAATAAGATATCAGGCCCACAGAAGTTGAATGGAGACAAGGATCTTCTGGCAAAGTCAATAACGAGAGAGGACACTCTGAATTTGGACTTCTGTCCTCCTCAAATGTAAGAGAACAAATTTCTGGCTTTTGAAAATCACTCACATGTGGTATTCCTGTTATAGCAGCACTAGATTACTAAGACTGATGGAGAAACATTTATCGACAGATCCATTGCAATCCCTATCAGAATCCCAATTGACTTCTTTGTACAAACTGAAAAGTTAATTTTAAAGCTTCTATGAATTGCAAGGAACCCAGACTAGCCAAAACAATCCTGAAAAAGAATAAAGGAGGAGAATGCACTCTTCCCAATTTCAAATCTTGCAAAAGTAATCAAGACAGTTGAACTGAAAAGACATGAAGATCAGTGGAATCAAATTTAGAGTTCAGAAATAAATCCATACATCTATAGCCAATTGATTTTCTATAATGGTACTAAGACCACTTAATGGGGAAAGATTTCTTCCAACATATGGTGCTAGGATAACTGGATGTTGTTGTTGTTGTTAAGTGCTGTCATGTCTATTCTGACTCATAGTGACCCTGTATAGGGTTTCCGAGGCTGTAAATGTTTATGCAATCAGAAAGCCTCATCTTTTTCCCATGGAATAGCTAGTAGTTTCGAGCTACTGACCTTAATGTTCACAGCCTGATTCATAACCACTACACTACCAAAGCTCCTTAGGATAACTGAATAGCCATATGCAAAATAATGAAGTTGGACCCTTACTTCACATCATATACAAAATTTAACTCAAAATCAAAGATCAAATGTAAGAGCAAAAGTGTAAACCTCTTAGAAGAAAACCAAGTAAATCTTCATGACCTTGGATTTATTGAAGCATTCATCAGATACATAAGGCTTAATCAAGCTGAAAACTTTTGTGTTTTAAAGAGATCATTAAGAATTGGAAAAATTATCCACAAAATGGGAGAAAATATTTGAAAATCATGTACCCTATGAGGGCTTGCAGGACTCCTGGTGTGGTGCTGTAGGATCAACACTGGACTGTAAACCACAGGGTCAGTGGTTCAAATCCACCAGCTGCTCCTCAAAAACCCTATACAGGGTTGCTATGAGTCAGTACAAGCAACAATAAGGGCTTGCAAGGAACTCTTACAATTCATTAATAAAGAACAAATAACCCAGTTTTAAAATAGGCAAAAGAGCTGAATGGACAGTTTTCCGGAGTTGATATACAAATGACCAATAAGCACATGAAAGATGCTCAACATCATTGATCAACAGGAGTGGAAATCAAAACCACTGTAAACTCTTTACAGCCACTAGGCTGGCTAGAATCAAAAAGTCAGGTAATAAATAGTGTTAGTGAAAGTCTCCAGTAACTGGAATCCTCATGCACTGCTGTGAGACAGTAAAATAGTCCAGTTGCTTAAGAGAACAGTCTGGCAGTTCTTCATACAAATGTAGAGTTACCATATGACCCAGGAATTCTACTCTCAGATATATATATATACACAGAGAAATTAAGACACATGCCCACACAGAAATTTGTATGAGAATGTTTATAGCAGCACTATTCATAATACACAAAAGGTAAAAACAATTCAAATAATAATCGATGGACAATTGTGTAAACCAAATATAATAGATCCATACAATTAAGTATGATTCACCTATAAGAAGAAATGAAATACTGACATATAGATTAGCTTTGAAAATATTACCCTAAATCTAAGAAGCCATCATTAGAGAAACACATTCAATATGATTCCACTCATTTGAAAGTCCAGAATAGGGAAATCTCTAGAAACAGAAATTGGATTAGAGGTTGCTTAAGGGCTGTAGCAAGGGGGAAGATGTTAATGGGATGATAACTAAAGGGGTTTCTTCCTGAGGTGCTTAAAATGTTGTAAGTTTGACTCAGCATGGTTGCATATATATCTGTATCCATGGAATTGTGTACTCTAAATAGTCAATTTTTGTGTGTGAATTATAAGGGAAAAGGATGTAAAGAGAGGAGAAAGTAAACAAACAACAGTTTTTCTATAAAGGACAATGATTCATGTGAGAATTTACAATGTAGATAGTAAGCTGTTTATTTCTGTTTGGTTGTTTTTTAAGTATATCATTTATTAAGTGGAAGTAATGAGAAAGGCAATCTGCCAAAGAAGGAGGGAGTGGCAGATAAAATCATACTCAGGGAATTGTGAGCCACCTAGATTACAGAGTCTTGGTGTGTTGCTGTAGGATAAGCACTGGACTGCTAACCACAATGTCTCGGGAACCCTATACAAGGTTGCTGTGAGTCGGAACTGTGTCCATGTCTCCATGGCACTTAACAACAGAGAATTTGAAAAACAGGAGGCATGGGAATAAAGGAGGTAAAGATGACAATGGGGAGAAAAAAAAAGAGAGAGAGATTATGAAGGAATTTAATTGTCAAGCAGTTTAGACATTAATTCTGCAATAAACAGTGCAATAAGTACATGTTAATGTTTAGAGATTAGCCTTTTATAGCAATTGCTTGATAATTTATCTCTATTCTCTTTTCCATACACAACCCAGGAGTGCAGGGATCTTGTATTACTTGAAGATGTTTTTCCAGAACCCAGAGGGATACTTGATACATGTTGTTGGGTACTGTGAAGTCGATTCTGGCTCAAAGTAACACCATGTAGCAGAGCAGAACTGCCCCATGCTATATTCTAGGCTATAATCTTTATGGAAGCAGATCACAGGGTCTTTCTCCTGTAGAGTTGCTGGATGGACTAAAACCAACAACCTTTTGGTTAATAGCCTAACACTTAACCATTGCACCACCAGGGCTCCTTACTTGATACATAGTGTTGTTGTTATTAAGTACCGTCAAATTAGTTCCAACTCTTAGCGACCCTATGATAGGGTTTCCGAGGAACACCTGGTGAGTTTGATCCACCCATCTAGCAGTTCAAACCAACCTTGTGATCCAGTGCTTTAAACCATAGTGGTGGTGGCGGTTATGTGTCGTGGAGTCGGTTCCGACTCATAACGACCCTGTACAGGGTTTCCAAGGCTATAAATCTTTAGAGGAGCAGAAAGACTCATCTTTCTCCCACAGAACAGCTGGTAATTTCAAACTGCTGAATTTGCGGATCACAGCCCGATTCGTAACCACTACATTCCTGATAGCTAGTAGGCATTTTAAAAATTATATTATGGATCACTTATTGTTCAAAAAACAGGACTAGTGGTTTTGAAAGGCTTGGCTTGTGATGGAGAACGATAATAGGAGCAAAGAAACCAGTGACAGATTCTTGCAACAAAAGAAATGAGAAAAAGAGAGGAGAAGGTGGACAGTGACAAAAGATTTTTTATATAATCAACAAAACTTGGTAGCCTATGGACTAACAGAGGTTTGATTAAGTGTGAATCCAATAGTTCAAATCTGGATAAGTAGATGAATGATGTTTAAACTGAGGGAGCAATATAAGGAGAAAAGAAAAGTCAGGGGAAATGTTAAGAGTTTGAATTTGAACTCACTGAGACAGATTTGTACAGGACATGATCTGATAATCAGCAGGTAAGAGTATTAGAGGAAATTAATTCTCCAATTTGGGTGCTTATCCTATGAATGAAAACAGTGATCTAATATATTATAACTTTGTTCATATTTATGTCACCCATATCTTTTGAATGCCTTAGAGAGATAAGAAAATTATTTCATTATTATCATATCCATTTGAGATTATAATTACACTTTTCTATCTCTGCAACAGAAACAGGGGTGGTAGAAATAGATTAAATAACTGGCTTGAAAAGTCTTGAATAACAGCTAGGGAAAATATCAGGCACCCTGTCAATCCAAGTTATCACTACAAATGTTATTACCTGATAGACAAAATAGAGACATAATATAATGTTAAATAAACTAGAAATGATTTGAATCTGTAATAGTGTTTGGAGCTTGTTGAGATTTGTTTTGATTTCGGATGTTACTGACTGCACACTATAAGTTGGAAAATCAATACGAAATACATCTAGCATGAACTCATTACTTATAAGAAAATGTTAACACTCTTTCATATATCTTCTCTAAGGACAAATCTAAAATCTGTTTCACTGGAAATATATTTCCCCAACATTTTTCTGGAACATTTAAAGAATGCTTGTCTTTTGCTTTAACAACAGGACAAAAAACATTTTTGTGATCATATAGTATCTCCAGACCACATACGTCACAATCACCATAAATATTTGTTGTTGTTGTTAAGTTTTGTTGTTAAGTTCCGTCGAGTTGGTTCCAACCCATAGCAACCCTGTATGGGGTTTTTGAGGTGCAGCTGGAAGGTCAGAACCACTGACCTTGTGGTTCAAACTGATCTTGTGATCCACCGCATTATCTTTCAGCACCACAGATGCTACAAATCTGATAAAGATTTCTTCATCAATAGCCCATAAAAGTCCCAATGAAAAAAAATAGGTATTCTTCTCTAAAACAAAAATAGATATTATAGGATGATATAATTCATTGTTTCTTGAATATAAATAAATAAATTCTTAGGGGATTTTGATTCCAAAGTAATTAAAAATATCCATATCCATTTCTGGGCTATTTATGAAGGAAACCCTGAGAATCTCATTTTGTGTGACTTTTAGAATCTTTTACACTCAACCTGATGAGCATTCTGAAAAAGATCTGGGGGTTTTATGAATTGGCTACCATTCAAGAATCCTGATATTTAAACATTGACTTCAGTACAATGCAAACATTAAGGTGATTATGTGAGTAGGCACTTGGAGTAACTAGCTGATATATTTTGAAAATGTTAAAAGGCAATTCAGAAGCACCAGTGGCTCAATGGCTAAGTACTGAACTGTTAGCCAAAAGGTTCACAGTTCATACCAATTAGCCACTTGAGAGGAGAAAGACTTGGAGATTAGAGCCTGGGAAACTGTATGGGGCAGTATCTACTCATTGGCAAACAACAACAAAAAGAGAATTAATGACTTTAAAACATATTTTATAAGAGTAAAAAGGAGCTCTGGTAGCATAGCAGCTATGAGTCAGGCTGCTAACTTCAAGGTCAGAAGTTCAAAACTACCAGCCGTTCTGTATGAGAAAGATGAAGCTTTCTGCTCCCATAAAGATTTATAGCCTCAGAAACCCTATGCATTATCGCTATGAGTCGGAACCAACTCCACAGCATACCACTAACACCAAGAGTAAAATTTAAATCTAATTTTTTTAATATTAAAAAGATGTAAAAAACTGTTATCAACATGTAATACATGTAAAGAATATCATCTTATTGTTATAACTTTACTAATATCTATCTTATTGATTATAAAATATAATCATAGATTGTAAAGTTGCTTATAAGCTTCACAAGGTAACTATCAAAAACCACTAGGAAACAAATTACAGGTTAGATGCCAGCAATATTTCCTAAAAGCAATGCCTTTTTTTAGAAATAACAGCTGCTCTCATTTGATGTTACTGTACAAAAGACAAAAGATGAAAAACTGAAGTGTGAAACTTCTAATTCACAAGCAACCAAGAGAGACTTCATTTGACTTTGTATTATCCTTAATGAGAAGATGAAACTTACCACCGATGAATTTTCAAACTGAATAAAAGATTTCCCAAGGAGTTAAAGACTAGTTGTTAAGTGCTGTCAAATCACTTCAGACTCATAGCGACCATGGAGCCCCAAGGAGCAACTAGTGAGTTTGAACCACCGACCTTGTGGTTCAAACCAACCTTGCAGTTCTGCACTTTTCCTGTACTGCCACACCAGGTCTCCAGTTTCACAGTTAGAGCTGCTAATTTCGTAGTGCTTTGTATTCATATGGATTAAAATCAAGCTGAAATACTTCCATGCTACCTTCATGTTGTTGTTGTTGTTACGTGCTTTGGAGTCGGTTCCGACTCATAGCGACCCTGTATAGGGTTTCCAAGGAGCCACTGGTGGGTTTGAACTGCCTACTTGCGGTTAGCAGTCCCATGCTTATCCTTCAGCACCACACTAGCACTCCACTACCCTCTTGGGTAGTATGAATTCAAATAGACAAATTTGTTTTTATGGCACACCTACTATACTCAACTCTATGGGAAAGAATCTCAGTGAACTGGGATACAAAACATCTGTAGGAAGATAAAGCAAACAACGTAATGTAAAATGAGGTACCACAAATGTGCAGGCTATAAATGTTATTGGAACTCAAGTATGGGAAATTTCTGGTAGTGTAGTGGTTCTGAGTCGGGCTGCTAACTTCAAGGTCAGCAGTTCAAAACTGCCAGCTGCTCAGAGGAAGAAAGAGGAAGCTTTCTGCTCCCGTAAAAATTTACAGCTTCAGAAACCCTATACAGGGTCACTGTGAGTCAGAACCGACTCCCCGGCACACTAACACCACCACCAAGATAATTAAAAGGATCTTTGGTAGCGTAGGGGTTACTAACCTCAAGGTCAGCAGTTCAAAACTACCAGCCATTCCATGGGAGAAAGATGAGGCTTTCTGCTCCAGGAATGAGGTCACTATGTGCAGGGTCACTATGAGTTGGAAATGACTCCACGGTACTTAACAACAACAAAATAATTAAGGAGACTCTCAAGGAATTGGAGCAGCGATATAGGCAATAATGTCAACTGGTGCAACCATGGGTGATATAGTTACCTGAGAAAGACAGGATCCATCACTAGAAAGGACAGACTAACCAAATGAGACTTAGAGCTTTTAGCTATAAATCTTGTCTGAGAGGCACTTCTAGCATAAAGGTTAAGAGTTTAAGACCTAAGACAGATTGTCTAACACTGTCATTTACTAGCTGCTTGACTTCAAGCAAATCGTTTATTCTCTCCCTCAATGTCCTTATCTGTGTTTTAAGGATAATAACAATACATATGTATCACTATAAGAGCAGTGCTTACACCTCATATATGCTCAGTGGCTGTAAATGCTTTTTATTCTAATAAGGCTGGTGTTCTTAAGGAGAGAATAAATGTTAAGGAAAAGAACAACTGACTAACTTATCATTGGCAGCAGTGGTATGAGAAATCAGGAAGTCATTGTACCCACACAACTTTTTTCCTTTAATATCTATAATTCATAATACAGATATTATAATGGAATAATGGTCTCAACTTTTAAATTTAAGAATAAACTTGACCTTTTATTTTCCATGCCTTGTTAATTAAGCATTTCCATCAGTATCATACGAGTAACTGCATACTATCCAAAACCAGTGGCCAAAAAACTATTTCATTAGAAATGTTCAGATTTAAAACATGGATGGATCTTCTAGAACCCTGCCGGCAATAGTGCTGATAGTTCATTTGACCTCAATGTTTTCTAATAAGGTTTTTTATTCATATTTAGGTAAAAGCAGTGACTTTGAGGGTCATTACATAATATAACTTAATATCCACCACAAATGGAAAAGTTTTTTGGGTTCTAATTCTATGCATGATAAATTGGGAGCTTTATTACTACATTTAACCTTTAGCACATCTTTCTTTAAAATAGAGATTCAAATGTAAAATCTAGCATTTGCAGGCATTGTAGTAATTTGTTATTGGCACTTTTTTAAACACAAAAGTTCATAAAAGAGATATAAATTGCAGTACAAGATCTAATATTTCTATCATTGGTATACATAAATTCTTTCATGATCTTCTTTATGTTCATGAGGAAAAACACCTGCATAGGTTGAATTGCTAAAGAAAAGCTATTGAGAGGCAAGAAATACAGAAGTAAAAAGTAAAGTGTTATACATGTTTATTTCAGGTAAATATCATTTTTCCCTTCATCTGTAATTAGTTAATTTTTTAAACTTAAGAAATTGGGAAAGTAAATGCATTCTTTACTTTGAAACAAATCTGTTACTTATATCTATTATTTGACCTAATAGACATATATTGGGAGCTGTAAACAATTGCAAACAGATGTGATAAAGACAGAAATAAATGATTTTCAGTTTCTGATTTTAGCTTCTGCACCTGAGTTACTTATATTTCATGTACTTCAGTCATGCTCTGTTGATCTAATAAAAGTCCAATAAAGAAATGATCAGAAACATTACAAATCCCAACCACTTTGTTGCATGCATCAATCTACTTAAGGTTTTCTGTTTAAAACTCCTCCAAAGCAAACTACAATGAATGTTTATTATTTTTAAAGATAATTTATAATTGTCACCTTTCTGATTTGCCTTATGAATATTGCAGAAATGCTCAGTCTAATATAATTCTGCCATAAATCCACACCACTATAGGAGAAATTATACTAGAACTGCCAAAGCCACTACAGTGACTACTTGAGCCCTGACTTTAACTTGTTGATTTCCTTTTTATAAAAATCTAGAGAACAAAAGAAATATCATCTAAACAAGTGATTGCAGATCTTAAAAAGAGGAAATACTAATTCATATTGTAAAGCATGTCTCTTTTATGAACTCAGAAAAAATAATGCTATAGAGAAATTGAGCGGTGCCCATGTATGAGTAGGTTCATAGAAGCAGATTGGTAAATGAAAGTGCTATTAATAAAATACAAATTATTTCACTTCCACAGCTAGAACTCTCAAGCGACAACACATATTTCTGTAATTGTTCTAATCCTTGTGCATTCTCTTGCTGTTTTTGCAGGCAGACCCGTAATGATTGTGGTGGAATACATGGAGAATGGATCCCTCGACTCCTTTTTGCGGGTAACATGTTCCTTTCTGATGGCATTTAAATAAGCTATTCTGAGTTCTATATTTAAATCATTCATCATACATTAATTTTTGCATAACTTTATTTGTAGATTTTTTTTTCTGTGAATAATGGCAGCATTTTTTAATACTGGATACATCACAGTATACTAAGTGGGGGTAGGGAAGGAATGTACACTAAATAATTGGTGGTTGTTGTTGCTGTGTGCTGTTGAGTTAGTTCTAGGATTTCCTAGGAACGGCTGGTCAGCTTGAACCACCAACCTTGTGGTTAGCAGTCCAGTGCTGATCCTAGAGTGCCACACAAGGACTCTATAAATTCACTTGTCATATTAAATATATGTTTCTTTATTATATTACCATGAAGAAATTAAATGAAGCACAGTCACTTCACAAAGCTAATTATTTTGCTTGATCATGTTTAACTATTTGCTACTGGTGGTGCGTTGTTGAGTTGGTTCCAACTCATAGTGACCCTGTATAGGGTTTCCAAGGCTATAAATCTTTTCAGAAGCTAAAAAGGCTCATCTTTCTTCCTGGGAACAGCTGGTGGATTCAAACTGTTGACCTTGCAGTTATCAGCCCAATGTACAACCCACTATACTACTAGGGGTCCTTTTTAACTATTTAGTAGGATAGTGTGTGTATTTTTAATACACTATGCAATCAAGATGTATTGTTCATTACTCGTCATTAGAATGCCAAGTTTAGGAACAAAGAGGAAGGATCAATAGTTGGAAAATATGGCCTTAGTGATAGAAATTATGCTGGAGATCGCATGATAGAATTGTGCAAAATCAATTATTTGTTCATTTCAAATACCTTCTTTAGACAGCATAATCAAATATCTTGATTATACCCATGGACCTTACCAGACGGAATACACAGAAATCAAATTGACTACATCTGTGGAAAGAGACAATAGAAAAGCTCCATATCATCAGCCAAAACAAGACCAGGGACAGATTGTAGAGCAGACCATTCAAGCTGAAGCTGAAGAAAATGAAAACAAGCCCAAGAGAGCCAAAATATGACCTTGAATAGGTCCCACCTGAATTTAGAGATCATCTGAAGAGCAGATTTGATACATTAAACACTAAAGACTGAAAACCAGAAGAGTTGTGGGATGACATCGAGAACATCATACATGAAGAAAGCAAAAAGTCATTCAGAAGACAAGAAAGAAGGAAAAGATCAAAATGAATGTTAGAAGAGACACTGAATCTTGCTCTCCAGTGTACAGATGCTAAAGCAAATGGAATAAATGAGAAAGTACAAGAACTGAACAGAAAATTTCAAATGTCAGCTCGAGAAGACAAAGTCAAATATTCAACAAAATGTGCAAAAATCTGGAGTCAAAAAACCAAAAGGGAAGAACATGCTCAGCATTTCTCAAGCTGGAGGAACTGGAGAAAAAAATTAAGGCTCGACATTCATCATTAAGGATTCTCTGGGCAAATTATTGAATGATGCAGAAAGCATCAAGAGAAGATGGAAGGAATACACAGAGAAGATGGAAGGAAGAAAACGGCTGATGTTCAATTGTTTCAAGAATAGCATGTGACAAAGAGCCAATGATACTGAAGGAAGAAGTCCAAGGTGCACTGAAAGAACTGGCAAAGAACAAGGCACCAGGAATTGATGGAATAAAAATAGTAATCTTTCAAGAAACTGAGGGGCCACTGGAGGCACTCACTCATCTATGCCAAGAAATTTGGAAGACAACTGTCTGACCAACTGGTTGGAAGAGATCTACATTTGTGCTCATTCCAAGGACAGGTGACCCAATAGAATGTGGAAATCATTGGATAATATCTTTGATATCCCATGCAAGTAAAGTTTTACTAAAGGTAGTACAGAAATGGCTGCAAGCATACATTGATAGAGAACATCCAGAGGTTCAAGCCGGATTCAGAAGAGGACATGAAACAAGGGATATCATTGCTGATGGCCGATGGATCTTGGCTGAAAGCAGAGAATACAAGAAAGATGTCTACCTGTGCTTTACTGGCTAGCAAAGGCTTTCGATTGTATAGCTCATGACAAGCTATGGACAGCATTGTGAAGTATGAGTATTCCAGAATACTTAATTGTGCTCATGAGGAATGTGTACATAGACCAAGAGGCAGCTGTTCAAACAGAACATGAGAACACGAAAAGGTTTAAAATTAAGAAAGATATATGACTGGGTCGTATTCTTTCATCATACTTATTCAATCTGTATGCTGAGCAAATAATCCGAGAAGCTGGGATCAGGCATCAGGATTGGAGAAAGACTCATTAACAACCTATGATATGCAGATGATCCAACCTTGCTTGCTGAAAGTGAAGAGGCCTTAACATACTTACTGATGAAGATCAAAGACCATAGCCTTTGGTATGGATTGCGTCTCAATGTAAAGAAAGCAAAAATCCTTACCACTGGACCAATAAACAACATTCTTATCAATGGAGAAAAGATAGAAGTTGTCAAGGACTTCATTCTTCTTAGATCAGCTATCAGCACTCATTGAAGCAGCAGTCAAGAAATCAAATGATGTACTGCATTAGGCAAATCTGCTGCATAAGACTTTTTTAAAGTGTTGAAGAGCAAAGATGTCAGCTTGAGGACTTAGGTACACCTGACCCAAGCCATGGTATTTTCAATAACTTCATATGCATGTGAAAGCTGCACAGTGAATAAGGAAGACCATGGAAAAACTGATGCATTTGAGATATGGTGTTGGAGGAGAATATTGAAAGTGCTGTGGGCTGCCAAAAGAACAAATAGATGTATTTTGGTAAAGTGTAGACAGAGTGCTCCTTGGAAGCCAGGATGGCCAGACTTTGTTTCTCATACTTCAGACATATTGTCAGGAGGGACCAGTCGCTGGAGAAGGATATCATGTTTGGTAAGGTGGAGGGTCAGAGAAAAAGAAGAAGACCCCCCCCCGCAAGCAAGATGGATTGGCAAAATGGCAGCATCAATGGGCTCAAGCGTGGCAACAATTGTGAGGTTGGCCTAGGATTGGGCAGTATTTCGTTCTGTTGTGCATAGGGTCACTGTGAGTCAGTACCAACTTGATAACACCTAACAACAACAAATGCACCCCTTAAACCAATGTATATTCACAAAGAGTGACTCAATTTAATATTTTTTAAATCCTACCATTTACTTTGTTCCTCTTAAATTCATTTGACTAGACTATTCAGAAAATAAAAGAAGGAATGAAAACTAGGCAGAGACAGAGTAAAAAATTTTAAACTATTTTTGTTAAAAGTGACATCCTTAAAATATCCCTTATTTTTTTTTAAATAATTTGTTTTATATAAAAGTATAAAATAATAGAGTTGAGAAGGATGCAGGAAATTATATTTCAAAGTGTATTTGTTATATCTTTAACATTTAAAAATGGTCGATGTTCAATTGTTTCAAGAAGTAGAATGTGACAAAGAGCCAATGATACTGAAGGAAGAAGTCCAAGGTGCATTGCAGGCAGACCGTGTTGCAAAAATATTTACTGATAGCAAGGAAACACTGAAATGTGAAAGACATTCACACGAGTCAATATTTTTCATGCCTAACAGACTATTCATATTTTAACTTCATTGTGTTATTTAATATATGTCTATCTAAAGAGACATCCGTTGAGATTCTGTAGGCTCAGCACCAGACTGCAAACCACAAGGTCAGCAGTTGAAACCCACCAGCTACTTCTTGAAAACCTTACAGGGTCGTTATAAATTTGAACCAAATCAACCGCACTTACCAACAACTAAGAAAAATATATAACCATTTTCCTTCCTTACAAAAATGGCTGGACTTTTTTCATTTGGAATGAGTTATGAAAATTTTCTTCTTCATTGTCATTTGAATACATAATCTGAAGTATTCTGTCTTTACTTCAGATTTTGCTTCATGTTATTTCAACAAGTTTTGAATGCATCCACTTTTCTTTCTTGATCTTTTTCATTTATTTTTCTTGACTTCATGCCCTCTTCTTACAACTGCTTGCAACATTGTTGTTGTTGCTGTTAGGTGCCATCTAATTGGTTCCAACTCATAGCAACTTTATGCCCAATAGAAGGAAGAACAGCCCAGCCTACACCATCCTCACTATCATTGTTAAACTTGAGCCCATTGCTGCTGCCACTGTGCCAATCCATC
Source organism: Chrysochloris asiatica (assembly GCF_000296735.1). Taxonomy (NCBI): domain Eukaryota; kingdom Metazoa; phylum Chordata; class Mammalia; order Afrosoricida; family Chrysochloridae; genus Chrysochloris; species Chrysochloris asiatica. The sequence continues at coordinate 808,989 of NW_006408638.1, forward strand.
TCATTGGGGCTCTTCTTCTTTTCCACAGACTCTCCACTTTTCCTAATATGATGTCCTTCTCCTGGGACTGGTCCCTCCTAATAATATGTTCCAAGTATGACAGAGGAAGTATGTTAGCAGTGATGATATTATTTACATGGTCACAGGATTCAATGTCCAGATTCAATGCCAGAAGCCGAATTCAGCTAAATCATCTAGTTATTATACAGCAATGCAACTCACAAAAAGTATATACTCCACCAGGTGTGCTCTTTTAGACAAAATAAAATTCATACATGTTTTGGGGACATGACTGTTTCTTCTTTCCTGTAGCTATTCTCATATTTGTTTTTTATAGTTTATATTTATTTCTCCTGTAAATGTGATAAATCATTTTAGAATATTTTACCAGGACCACCTATGGTACTTGAAATGCATGCATCCTTATGCCATTCAATATACTTTTTTCATACAAATATTTTTATCAGCCACATAACAAAATGACTCATTATCTAATGATGTTTGGCATAGGTTTTTTTATTTCAACTATATCCTAGAGCAGGCTATAATGGCAAATTATGTAGCAGATAATCTAAATTGCAGCTGAAAATTATATCAAATGATTGCCTGTTTCAAATTGAGGAAAAATGTTAGTTTCAGATATACTTTTTGTCCTGCTGAAATATTGTTGTTGTTAGGTGCCCTTGAGTCTGGTCCAGCTCATAACAACCATATGTATAACACAAGGAAAAATGACCTTGTCCTGATGACCTTCATAATTGTTACTATGTTTGAACCCATTGTTACAGTCTTGTATCAATCCATCTTTTTGAGAGTCTTCCTCTTTTGTCATTGAACCATCACTTAACCAAACATGCTGTCTTCCTCCAGAGAATTGTTTCTCCTGATAACAAGTCCAAACTACGAGAGACATAGTCTCGCCACCCTCCCTTTGAAGAAGCATTCCTGCTATACATCTTCCAAGACAGATTAGTTCATTCTCCCAGGAAGTCCATTCAGTATTCTTCACCAACATCATAATTCAAAGACACAAATTCTTCCTCTGTTTTTTTTTTTTTTACCTATTGTACAGCTTTCCTTATTTATTGGACAGCTTTCTCATGCATCTGAGACAATCAAAAATAGTCCTCAACGTGATCTCTTTGCTTTTTAACACTTTAAAGAGGTTTTCTGCAGCATTTTTCCCAGTGTAATATGTTGTATGATTTCTTAACTAATGCTTCCATGAGCACTGAGTGGAGTCAAGGAAATGAAATAAAACCCTTACAACTTCAATATTTTTTTTCCATTTATCATAATGTTGCTTATTGGATCAGTTGTGAGGATTTTTTTTATTATTATTTTGGTGTGCAATCCATTCTTGAAGATCTTTGATCATTGATCTTTGATCTTCACCAGTAAGTTCTTCAAGTCTTCTTCACTTTCAGCAAGCAAGGTTGTGTCATCTTCATGTTGTAGACAGATTGTTAATGAGTCTTCCTCCGATCCTAATGCCACATTCTTCTTCATATAATTCAACTTGTTAGATTATCTGCTCAACATATAAAATGAATAAGTATGATGAAAGGATAAAACCCTGATGCAGACCTTTCCTAATTTTAAACTATACAGTATCCCCTTGTTCTGTTCTTGGTCTATGTTAAGTTCTACATGGGCACAATTAAGTGTTCTGGAATTCCCATTCTTTGCAATGTTACCCATAATGTGTTATGATTCACATAGTCTATTACCTTTGTATAGTCAATAAAATACAGGTAAATATCTTTATGGTGTTCTTTGCTTCCAGCCAAGATGTATATGGCTTCAGCAATGATATCCTTCCATATATGTCCTATTCTTAATCCAGCTTCAAATTTTGGCAGTTCATTGACAATGTAAGACTGCAATTATATTTGAATTATCTTCAGCAAATTATACTGTGTATTAATGATATTGTTTGAGAGCACCCACATTCTGTTGGATTGCCTTTCTTTGGAATAGGCACAAATAAGGATCTGTTCCCATAAATTGGCCAGGTAGCAGCCTTTCAATCTTCTTGGCAGAGAGAAATGTTTCCAGTATTGCATCCATATGTTGGAATGTTTCCATCAGTATTCCATAAATTCTTGGAGTCTTGTTTTTCACCAGAGCATTCAGTGAAGCTTGGACTTCAATATTGTCAGTTCTTGATCATATGTTACCTCCTGAAATGGTTGAACATTCACCAATTCTATTTGGTGCAGTGACTCTGTGTGTGTTACTTCCATCTTCTTTTTCATGTTTCATGCATTGTTCAGTGTTTCCAATTGGAATTCTTCAGTATTGCAACTCATACTTGAATTTGTTTCTTCAGTTCTTTCAACTTGAGAAATTCTGAGTGTGTTCTTACCTTTTGGTTCTAACTTCATGTCTTTGCACATTATTTTATATTTTAATATGTTTTCTTGAGATAGCCTTTGAAATTTTGGTTCAACTTCTTTATTTCATCATTTCTTCCCTTCACTTAACTATTCAGAGCTCAAGGGCAAATTTCAGAGGCTCTTTTGACATCCATTTTAGTCTTTTCTTTCCTTTTATTATCTTCTTAATGACATTTTGCTTTCTTCATGGATAATGTCCCTGGTGTCATCCCACCATTTGTCCAATATTTGTCTTCATTGTTCAATATGCCAAATCTATTCTTGAGATGATCTGTGAATTTGGGTGGAATATACTCTTCGTACTTTGGCTCTCCTGGACTTGTTTTAACTTTCTTCAGCTTCCACTTGAACTTGCATATGAAGAATTGATGATCTGTTCAGTAGTCACCCTCTGACCTTGTTCTATACGATATATAGCTTCTTCATAATCTTTCCACATATGTAGTCAATTTGATTCTTATGAATCCCATGTGGCAAGGTCCACATGTATAGCTGCTGTTTATGTTATTGGAGAAAAGTATTTGCAATGCATAGGTCAGTGGTCTCACAGAATTCTGTGATCTCCAGAGTCATTTCTTTTACCTTGGCAATATTTTTCAACAACTGATCATCATTCTTTGTTTTCAACTTTTGCATTCCAATTCCTAGTAATTATAAATACATCTTGATCACATGTTTGATCAATTTCAGACTGTTGTGCTTTTTAGGTGTCATCAAAACATCTCCAACTCATAATGACCCTATGCACAATTAATTGAAACATTACCCACTCCTGTGCCTTTCACACAATTGTTACCTTTGAAACCATTGTTGCTGCCACTGTGTCAATCCATTGTGTTGGAGGTCTTCCTCTTTTTCATTGACCCTCCACTTTGTCAAGCATACTGTCCTTATCCAAGAATTGGAACCTCCTAATAACATGTCAAAAGTGTGAAAGATGAAGTCTCATCATCCTGGCTTCTGAGGAGCATTCTGGCTGTACTTCTTTCAATACAGATTTGTTTGTCCTACTAACAGCCTGTGGAACTTTCAATATTCCTCTCCAACACCATAATTCAAATTCTCTATAGTCTCCCTTATTCATTGTCCAACTTTCATATACATGTGGGGCAATTGAGAAAACCATGGCTTGGATCATCAGGTGCACCTTAGTCCTCAAACTGACATATTTGTTCTTGAACTCTTTGAAGAGGTCTTTTGCAGCAGATTTCCCTAATGCAATATATAATTTGATTTCTTGACTACTAATTCCATGAGTGTTGATTGTGGATCTAAACAAAATGAAATCTTTGACAACTTCTTTGTTCCATTTGTCATGATGCTATTTGTTGGTCCAGTTGTGAAGATTTTAGTTTTCATTACACTGAGGTACAATCCATACTGAAGGCTGTGGTCTTTGATCTTTATCAGTGAGCATTTTAAATCCTCTTCCCTTCACAAGCAAGGGTGTATCATGTGCACATTGCAGGTAGTTAGTAAGTTTCCCTCCAAACCTAATATCACTTTTTTCTTCATACAATACAGTTTCTTGGTTTATTTGCTTACCATACAGATTGAATAAGTATGGTGAAAGGGTACAACCCTGGTGCATACCTTTCCTGATTTTAAACCATTCAGTATCCCCTTGTTCTGTTTTAGTAACTGCCTTTTGGTGTATGTACAGGTTCTTCATGAGCACAATTAAATGTTCTGGAATATTCATTAATCACAATTTTATCCATAGGATTTCAGAGTGTAGAAATTGATTAAAATCTTCAACTTCTTCATCTTTGTCATTAGTATTAGTGTGTAAATTTGGATAACAGTTGTATTCTGGTCTTCCTTCCTTGTGTTGTGTTAAGTGCTGTCGAGTTGGTTTCAACACATAGCAACCTGTATAAGATTTCCCAGGCATAACTGGTGAGTTTGAATTGCTGACCTTACAGTTAATGGTACAGTGCTTATCCAATAGCACCACAGGCATGTGGATTTTAACTTATCACTGACAGTGTCATACTTTGGAAAATATTTTGAAATGTTCCTTTTGGTGATGAATGTGACACCATTGCTCTTCAATTTATTCATCCCCAGCATAGTGGACCATATGATTGTTGGATTCCAGATGTACAGTACCAGTCCATTTCAGTTCACCAATGCCTAGGAAATCATTCTTTATGCATTTCATTTTTATAACTTTCAATTTTTCTAGATTCATACTGCTTACATTTCACACTCTGATTAATAATTGATGTTTGCAGTGCTTTCTTCTCATTTTGAGTTCTATTCCATTAGCCAATAAAGGTCTCAAAAACTTTACTCTATCCACATCATTAAACTCGACTCTACCTTGAGGAGGAAATTTTCCACTGTTGTATTTTGAGTACTTTACAAGCTGGGTGACTTACCTGCCAAAACTGACTGTATCAGACAATGTTTCACTGCAATTCATAAGGTTTTCACTGACATTTGTTTTTTAGAACATAACAAGCAGATACTGGATGGTTTAAAATCAGGAAAGGTGTGTGCCAAGGTTGTATCCTTTCACTATACTTCTTCAAATGATTAAATAATCCTGGATGCTGGATCATATGAAGAAGAACATGGCACCAGGTTTGGAGGAAGACTCATTAATAAACTGTGATATTCAAATGCTGTAACCTTGCAAAGAGGATTTGTAATCCTTACAGATGAAGAGCAAAGGAAACAGTCTTCAGCATGAATTATACTTCAATGTAAATAAAACAAAAATTGTCACCACTGGCCCAATAGTATCATGATAAATGGAAAAAAGATTAACGTTCTCAAAGACTTCATTTTGGTTGAATCCACAATTAGCACTCAAGGTAGCAACAGTCAAGAAATCAAACGATGTATTAAATCTGCTGCAAAAGACTAAAGCATTAAGGAGCAAAGATACCAGTTTGAGAACTAAGGTGCCCCTGACCCATGCCAATGGTATTTTCAATTGCCTTTTATATATGTAAAACTTTAATGTATGTAAAAGTTGAGCAATGAATAATGAAGACTATTGAAGGCTCAGTGCAGTTGAATTATAGGGTTGGTGAAGAATATTAAAAGTACCATTAACTGCCAGAAGCACAAACAAATTTGTCTTGGAAGAAGTGCAGCCAGAGTGCTCGTTAGAAGCATAGATAGTGAGACTTCATCTCTCAAACTTCAGACACGTTATCTGGAAGGAGTCCCTGGAGAAGGATATTATGCTTGATAAAATTGAGGGTCAGCAAAAAAAGATGAAAACTCCCAACAAGATGATTGACACAGTAACAGAAACAATGGGCTCAAATGTAACAGCAATTGTGAGGATAGCTCAGGATTGGACAATGTTTCATTCTGTTGTACATAAGGATGTTATGAATGGGAACCAACTTGACAGCACCTAACAGCAATAACAATCTCCTTGTAAGTTCATTGCCAAATCTCAATGTGGTTTTATGTCCCCTCTGCACATAGAGATCTGGTAAAAAATATATATGAATAGGAAAAAACTATAGAGCCAATACTAGCATTCTTACCCACCTTTAATATTCTTATCCCTCTTTACAATCATATCCCCTCTATCCCAGAAGCTCAAACTGCTCTATAAACTTTATGTCAATAGCAGACATTCAATTCCCCATGGCAAGCAGAAATAAAATATATAAGTATATATATTCCATAAATTCTTGAAAGTGAAGTCATTTTTCAAACTGCTGCTTTAGAATTTGATAATCACAGCTTCTGTGAGCACAAAAAGGAGGAAGTGGCTAAGTGCACTGCATAGTAGGGGAGCCATCCATGGCTCATTAATAGCATTCTGTGCTTACTGGAGGCAGAGAAGATTTCCCTTGGTCTCCCACACCACTTGAAAATCACTTCAGTCTGCTATTTTATTATGAAGGAGTGGTAGCACAACTAAGTACAAGGTTACAATCTAGTGGCAGCGCCAGTGGATGACTGACTAGGATATTGTACCGGATTCATCAATCTCATGCTGTTTGGGATCCTTGTGGGTATTCTCCTAGGTATATATTGGCAGGAGGAAATGTCATTAAGTGTACATATGTATATAAGTTTGTATGTGCGTGTACACACTTACACATATATGAAGGAGTATATGCTTATTATTTTTAAATAAAACATATGCTGACTTAGCAAGGTAAGCATCAGTTTAGGTTTCCCAGAAAGTGTGACATTATGGAAATATCTAGATGCTCCTAACTTTTCCAAGGAAATGCACTAGTGTGAAATCAGCATAATTTTGACCATCATTCCTATAAGGTCTACGTTTAATACTATACACAGATTTCATAAATTTTTGTCACAATTACCTAGCAATTGATTGGCCCTACATTTCTGGGCCTCCGTTGTAATAACAATATGGTGTGATGCTGTAGAATATGCTCTAGACTGCTCACCACAGGTCAGCAGTTCAAACCCATCATCTGTTCCTCAGACACCATATACAGGGTCACTATGAGTCAGAACCGACTGAAAGGCACTTAACATCAACAATAACATTAACTAGCAAGACAAATAATAATATTTATTTAATACTTTAAAGGCTTGAAATGTGTCAACAACAAATAATTTTACTCCTTTATTTTAATATTTTTATTGAATATAAACTGTTTTACATATCACAGATTTAATTATATAAAGATATATTACCACTAGTGTCAGTTCAAAATGGTATGCTGTAGCCTTCTTCTCCTCCTTAAAGTTTTGACATGAGAGGGCAAAAAAATTTATATATATATATATTACAAACCACAAGCACAAGGAGTGTCACCTGTAAACCAAAATCACTGAAACACAAAAAGTAAACAAGATTGGATTGAATAAGGAAAATATATCCCAAAACATGCTCAAGGAAGTATGGTTAGAAGCAAGAAGAGACACCTGAGAATCATTGCAGAAATTCTTTGAGGTTTGTCAGGAAGTGTATACAGACATAGCTACTCATGTTTTTGTTAGTTACCAACAAGTCAGCTTAGGCTAATGGTGATCTTAAATATAACAGAGAGAAACATTGCCCTGTATTGTGCCACCTTCATAATAGTTGGTATATTTGAGTCCATTTTTGTGTTTATTGTGTCATTCCATCTCATTGAGGGGTTCCCTCATTTTCACTGTCTCTCTACATTACTGACTGTGATACCCTTTTCTAACAATTGGTCTTTATAACAATCATATATCCAAAGTGAGTAGAACTACTTAAGAAACATTCAGGTTGTATTGCTTCTAAGACTGATTTGTTTGTTATTTTGGCAGCCTATTACATATTTGTGTGTACCATAGGATAAGTACTCAACCTCAAGGTTGGTTTGAACCTCAAGGTCAGCAGCTCACAGTCAACAGCTGCTCCTCAAAATTCCTTTACTGGATTGCTATGAGAACTGACTCGTCAGCACTTAACAACAGCAACATTATGTATTTGAGCCTTGTAGGATAAATACTGGACTGATAACTGCAATATCGGTGATTCAAACCTATAAGTCACTTTCAGATACCCTCTCCAATGTTTTTATGAGTTAGAACTGACTCAATGGCACACAACAACAACAGCAACATTATATATTCAATAATCTTTGCCTGTATTACTGTTGAAAGACATCAAAACTTTCCAAATTACAATTTAAAAAACCTTTTTGGACCCTCACGCTTCCTTTATTTTCAAACTATAAGTAACAGAGACTGATCTTAGTCATGAAACTGTTCTTCTATTAGGACAAATAAGAGAGTTCATCACGGAATAGATCATTATACAAAAACTTATAGCATTTCTATACATCAGCAATAATAAATTAGAATAGGTTACAGTGTTGTTGTTGTGTTCAATGCTGTTAAGACTGTAAATCTTTATGGAAGCAGAAACCCTCATTTTTCTCCCACATAGTAGTTGCTGGCCTCGAACCACCCCCTTTCTGGTTAGCAGTCAAGTGCGTATCCTAAAGAGTCACCATGTTCCTATTGTTAATTGTTGTTGTTAATTATCATCGATTCAGTTCCGACCCATAGTGATCCTGTATAGGGTTTCTGAGAAGCAGCTGGTGAGCTTGAACTGCTGACCTTGTGGTTCAAAAAGACTTTGCAGTCCAGCACATTGACCCATCGTGCCAAACCAGGACTCCCCTCTTGTTTATTTGTTGTTGTTAGGTGCCATCCAGTCAGTACCGACTCATAGTGACATTATGCACAGCAGAATGAAACATTGCCCGATCCTGGGACAACCTCACTCTCATTGCCATGCTTGAGCCCATTGATGCTGCCACTTTGACAATCAATCTTGCTGGGGGTCTTCCTCTTTTTCTCTGACCCTCCACCTTACCAAACATGATATCCTTCTCCAGCGACTGATCCCTCCTGACAATATGTCCAAAGTATGAGAGATGATGTTTGGCCATCCTGGCCTCCAAGGAGCACTCTAACTGCACTTCTTCCAACACAGGTCTGGTGGTTCTTTTGGCAGCCCATGGTGCTTTCATTATTCTTCTCCAACACCATAACTCAAAAGCATCAATTTTTCTACGGTCCTCCTTACTCACTGTCCAACTTTCGCATGCATATGAGGTTATTGAAAATACCATGGCTTGGCTCAGGCGCACCTTAGTCCTCAAGCTGACATCTTTGCTCTTCAACACTTTAAAAAGGTCTTGTGCAGCAGATTTGTCTTTAATATATCATTTGATTTCTTGACTGCTGCTTCCATGAGTGTTGATAGTTGATCCAGGAAGAATGAAGTCCTTGACAACTTCAATCTTTTCTCTGTTGATAAGAATGTTGTTTATTGGTCCAGTGGTGAGGATTTTTGTTTTCTTTACATTGAGATGCAATCTATACTGAAGGCTGTGCTCTTTGATCTTCATATCACCACTTCTGACTCACTGGGAACCTATGTACAATTGAACAAAATACTGCTTGATTCTGTACCATCCTCACAAGCATCGCTATGGGAGAAACCATTGTTGCAGACACTGTGTCAACTCATCTCTGAGTTCCCCATCTTTTTCGATGAATTCCACTGTACTCTCTATGATGTCTTTCTCCAGGAACTGGTCCCTCCTGATAAACACATCCAGAGTACATGAGACAAAATCTCAACATTGTCACTTCTAATGAGCATTTTGGCTGTACTTCTCCCAACACAGATTTTTTTACTCTTTTGACAATCCATGGTACTTTTAATATTCTCCTCCAACACTATAACTCAAATAGATCAATTCTGCCTTATTCATTGTCCAACTATCACATACATATGAGGCTATTAAAAATAGTAAGGCTTGGGTCAGGTGCACATTAGTCCTCAGGCTAACATCTTTCATTGCTTTTGAGTACTCTAAAGAGGTCCTTTGCAGCAGATTAGCCTAATGCAAATCCTTGTCTGTCTCCATCTGGTAGCTCACCTGAAACCTGTCCACCATGGGTGATTCTCCTGGTATTTAAAATACCAGTGGCATAGCTTCCAGCATCACCAAAACCACAAGCCAGCACAGTGGGACAAACTGACAGACAAATGGCAGGAACTATAAGTAGTTCCTTTCTATTCCTCCAATATTTATCTATCTAAATCTGTTTCTGTTTCTTTTCAAGGATACTAAGTTCTACATTGATGTGATCAAAGTCCCTGCCCAATCTTCCTCTGGTACCCTTCACTGTAACTGTAAATGCTTTCAGAGTGATGTCAACAGATACAGAAATGTTGTTCTTGTTATGTGCCATCAAGTCTGTTCTGACTCATACAACAACAAACAAGATCTGGGAGAGATAATAAAGGATAGTCCACTAAAGTCTTCAGAGATTGCATGGTCTTACTGATATCTCCTGGTGTGGCACTCTGAGTTAATGCACTGGACTGCAAAGTTGGTTTGAACCGCAAGCTCAGCAGTTCAAGCTTACCAACCACTCCTCGGAAACCCTATAAAGCGTTGCTATGGGTCAGAACCAACTCTATGGCACTTAACAACAACAACACTGATATCTAAAATATGAAAATCTAGTCTCCAGCACTGTTAAATAATAAATGTCTGTTCTTATCTCTCCCAGATCTGGTAGACTAAGACATTCCTTGGTTTGTGACAAAATTACTGTGCTTCTGTCTTCACATGGTCCTCTTCCCACTGTGTCTCTTCTCTTTTTCTAAGAACACCAGCCATAAAGAGATTAGAGCCTTCCCTACCTTTATCTTAACTAATTATATCTGCATTGACTATTCCTAGCTATGCTTACATTCACAGATACCTTGGTTAGGACTTGAACATATTTGGGGAGGTGGACACATGTATTTTTGAACTGATCCTTGGGAGGAAATAATTAATGTAGTTTGAGTTATGTTACATTTGAAATCCCCATGAAACATCCAAGGGAAATTCCCATTCCATTTTATTGAAGCATAAATCTGAAATTCAGTAGAAAAATCTGGACTAGTGTTAAAGAGCTGGGAAACTTTACCATAAAGATGAGTGTTAACCAAAGCCAGGATTGGAAGAACTTTTAGAGAAAGAAGAAGAGATGAACAAAATTAGAACCCTGTGTCACACTAGCCTGAGGAGGCACCATGGATGATGTTCCCAAAGGTAACTAAGAGCAAAGAGTAACCAGGAGAGGAAAATATGGAGTCTCCAAAACCAATGAAGGAGAGCATTTCAGGAAGGTGGAAATAAGTAATCACACCAAATGCATCAAAAAATTCTCAAACAGAAAGACTGATAGTGTCCATGGTATTTAACACTCAAGTCCTCAGTAAGATCTCAATAAGAAAATTTTGATGACTTAGTCTCAACCATACGTCAGAAGGCTAAAATGAGAAACAAACAAACAGAAATTGGGAAAAAGTCAATGAGTTGGCAAAGCAAATGGTAACTCAGATACTGGTATTCACACAAACCAAAGATACTCTTTAAGATAGGAAAGTTTTTTAGACAATTTGTGCACTGATGGATACAAACAGAGAAGGAAAGAAAATGAATTGATAAAGCAACATATTTCAGGAGATGAATGATATAACATCATGGAAACTGGTATTGACCTTGAATAGCAGAAGCTTCCACATCTTCCAAGACTGGAGAGATTATGCATTGTGCATCAAAAAAGATTTATGAGAAGCAAGCAGTATTAGGAGTAGAACTTTTACTGGACTGCTAACCACAAGGTCAACAGTTCAAACCCACCAGCTGTTCCTTGAAAGCTCTATATAGGGTCTCTATGAGTCAGAACCAACCTGGCAATTAACAACAAGTCTTTATCATGTAAATGAGGGTATACTTGCATAGTTGTATAGAAGGGTGATTGTTGTTAAGTGCTGTCAAGTCAGTTCTGACCCATAGTGACCCTGTATAGGGATTCTGAGGAGCAGCTAGTGAACTTGAACTGCCAACCTTGCAGTGCAAAGCAGCTTTGCAGTCCAGCACATTAACCCATAGCACTGCACCAAGACTCCATAGCTAAGGGTAAGAGAATTAAAAGAAGTGAGAAATGTGGCCAAAATGTCGGATATTAGCCATGGTGTGCTAGAGCTGAGGAGCCCTGGTAGCATAATGTTAAGCTCTGGGCTGCTAACCAAAAAGGTAAGTGGTGGAACCCATCAGCTACTCCTTAGAAGAAAGATGAGGCAGTCTGCTTCCACAAAGATTTAAAGCTTCACAAGTTCGCCCTACAGTCTCATGGATCTGTCTCTTGTTTCAACAGTGTTTGGATGGAACAGATCCGGGGACTCCCCCATGTCCAGCCTCAGACTTCCTCTAACATCCTCGTTAGGCACAGTCTCTTCTCCGGGACCATGTTCTTGACCATTTATTGTTCCCAGGACCAACTAAACACCCATTTTTTTGTATGTATGGTTAGCTCCAAATCAAAGATCTGTCAGAATTATTCCACTGTATCTGCACACCATGGGTGCTGCCCACACAGACCCCCACCTCTGTCACTTTCTGGAGAACGATTTCCTCAATGAGGAGGTGAAAATTATCAAGAAGATGGGCAACCACTTGACCAACCTCCATAGGATGGCCAGTCCCCAGGCATGGCTGGGCAAATAGCTCTTCAAGAGGCTCACTCTTAAGCACCATTAGGAAGAGCCTACGGAGCACCACAACCTGTGAAGGGCCTTCTGCATTCCCCTGTTTTCCTCAGACCTTCTGCCTCACCTTGCTCTCCAGCCACAGAAGCGGCATAGTCAGCACCCTGGAGCCCCTCTTCTCCCAAGCTGTGGACCAAATGAAAACAATAAAACTTCCTTTTATAGCAAAAAAAAAAAAAAAAAAGATTTAAAGCTTCAGAAACCCTACAGAGTAGTCATAGGGTAACTCTGAGTCAGACTCTATTTGATCGTAGTGGGTTTGGGGCTTTGGTACTAGAACCACCCCATAACACTTTATGAGATAAGTATTAGTCAGGAATTTTGTGAGCTAGTTGTTAAACTGGTAATAGTTAGAAGTTAACCGTGATGGTATTATGGACACAACAGACATTGACAGATACTAAAACTCAGGTCTTATTTTTTTTATTTTGTTTTCTTCCAGAAAGTTTTATTTACCAGCGTTAGATTAATGTTTAAAAGTGCAAATATGGGTAGTTTCAGAACTGAATGACTAGGTACGGACCTAGCAGTAAGTGGCTAAATACAGACCAATATCTCTAAGTGATTAATTAATGTAAGTCGCATTAATGTGTGCTTTCTATGAGTTAAATACTATTCCAATCCCACATATTAACTAGTCTAATGCTTAAAGCATTGTGTCATAGGTATTATTGTTTTTGTTGTTACTATTATTGTTATTGTAATTCCCATTTTACCATTGAAGGAGCTGAGGCATAAAGTTAGATAGCTTGCCCAATATTAAGCAGCTAGGTAGGTAATCCTTTTTACACAAATATATATTAAGTAGGCCAAGTACTGTTCTGAAACTGACAATACAGAAGTTAACAAAGAAGAAGGAGGTGGGGGTGGGGGAAATCTAGTGGGAGGATAAATAAAGAATTCAGAAAAATGTGATATGTCAGGAGAAAAATGAAACAAAGGAAGTAGGGGTTAGGTAAGAGTAGACTTCCATGTTAAATCGAATGGATAAGGAAGGTCTCACTAAAAAGAGGAATCTGAGAAAAGATTGGATGAAGGTGAGGTCACAAACCCAGTTAATTCCTGGGGGGAAATATTGCAGGAACTAGTGGGAGGTGAGAGTATTCTATATCTATAGAACCGCAAATAATTATTTTGCCTCAATAATTATAAGCGTATTTTTTATTGTGTTGGTTCATACCTATTGTCTCTCTATAGTTACTAATGTTGTTGTCTGTTAGGTTGTTGTTTGTTGTTGTTGTTATGTGCTTTGGAGTTGGTTCCGACTCATAGAGACCCTGTACAGGGTTTCCAAGGTTTATAGTTACTAATGTTGTTGTCGGTTAGGTTGTTGTTTGTTGTTGTTGTTATGTGCCGTGGAGTCGGTTCTGACTCATAGAGACCCTGTACAGGGTTTCCAAGGTTTATAGTTACTAATGTTGTTGTCGGTTAGGTTGTTGTTTGTTGTTGTTGTTATGTGCCGTGGAGTCGGTTCTGACTCATAGAGACCCTGTACAGGGTTTCCGAGGTTGTAAATCTTTAGGGGAGCAGAAAGCCTCATCTTTGTCCCGATGAACAGCTGGTATTTTCAAACTGCTGACTGTGAGATTAGCAGCCCAATTCATAACCATTACACTACCAGAGCTTTATGTCTCAAGTAATAATAAATTATGCAGTCATTCTATCATTATGACAGGAATAGGTAGAGTGCCTAGAGGAGAGGGTAGTAGAAGACAAGGTCAGAAAGGTCATGGAGGCAGAGACCACAGATCTTAGAGGGCATTCATTCTCAAACTTGGCAGTACATGATAAGCATTTGGAGAGCTTTATCTATGCCGAGTTCCAGGTTACCCTCCACACCAGTTAAAGGTGAGTCTAATGCACAGCCAAGTTACACAATCATTGCAATGGTTCCTTGTAGACCTTCCTAATGGTTTTGACTTTTCTCTGGATATGATGGAAAGCTATTGCAGAGTTGAGAGAATAGAGGCATGACATGATCTGAGTAAATATTAATGGGATCACTCTAGTTGCTATATTGAGAGTAGACAGAAGTGAGACACAGATGGATGTAGGGAAATTAGGAGGCTTTTACAGTAATCCAGAGAAGACATGATGGTGGTTGAGTCAGACAGTTGCAGTGGAGGTGATAGGAAATGGTCACAGTCCACGATACATATTGAAAGTAAAACTAACAAGATTTTCTGGCAAATTGAACAAAGGGTGTAAGAAAAAGAGATGATTCAAGGATAATTATCATTAATAAAAAGGCACCCTGGTAGTATAGTGGATTACAAATTGGACTCTTAACTGCAAGTCAGCAGTTTGAATCTATCAGCTGCTCTGGGAGAAAAAAAAATGAGGTTTTATGCATCCATAAAGATTTACAGCCTCAGAAACCCTAGAAAGGGCACTATGAGTCAGAACTGACTGGATGACACACAACCACCATCACCACCATCATTTACAAAATAGGTTAAAAAAATAGGCAGGTTATTATAAATATAAATATAAATAGGGTTATTATAAGTATGAGAGTATTAAATGGCTGTTGTTAAGTGCCATTGAGTTGGTTCCAAACCATAACAACTATGTGTAGGGTTTCTGGGGAGCAGCTGGGGAGCTTGAACCACTGACTTCGTGGTTCAAACTGATTTGCAGTCCAGTGCATTAACCCACCGCACTAAATGTCTGTTGTTGTTGTTGTTATGTGCCGTGGAGTCAGTTTCGACCCATAGCGACCCTGTACAGGGTTTCCGAGGCTGTAAATCTTTACGGGAGCAGAAAGCCTCATCTTTCTCCCGCGGAACAGCTGGTAGTTTCGAACTACTGACTTGCAGCCCGATTCGTAACCACTACGCTACCTAGACATAAAACCTTAAAACAGTGCCTGATACAAAGTAGGGACTCCATAATGTTACCTACTATTACTGTTGTTGTTGTTGTTAAAGTGCTGTCAAGTCAGTTCTGATGCATTGTGACCCTATTAGTTATAGGGTTTAAGAGGTGCAACTGATGGGTTTGAAATGCTGGCCTAGCAGTTAGCAGTCCAGTGTTAATCCCTCAGCGCCACACCAGAACTATATAGTACATTTCAAAAAATGTCATTAAGAATTTCTAAAATATTTGTCTGGTACTTCCTGGTCTGTGTTACCAGTGTCTAAAAATAGTTTTAATTTCACCATTTAAGAAAAATTCTTATTAGATATACCTCAGGAATATTAGCATTTAAATAATACATATAAATGCATATCAACATTTCAAAGCAATGTGGGTCATTTTAAGAGTTTTCTTGAACAAATGCAAATCCAATACTAACTTAAAAAATTAAAGGGATCTTTTAAATATTTATGTACTCAAATTATAAATCTAGTAAAGATGGCATTTTACCTTATGCTAGTTATATATTAATAATGAGAGCTGTATTTTATTAAGCACACTTTTCTTATAAACTGTATGTGTGAGTGTGTATGTGTGTAGGTATATTTACACTATGATGTAAGAAAAAACTTAATCTACATCATATTCACTTTCTATTTGACAGTTAAAAAAAAAAAAAAAAATGAAGGTACATTTAGCCACCGATAACTGTTTTAAACCATAAAAGTTATGTTGTTGTCGTCAAGTGCTGACAATGACTCATAGCAACCCTGTATAAGGTTTCCAAGAGAGGCTGGTGGGTTTGAAATTCTGACCTTGCAGCTCAAACTAACCTTTTGTCCATCAAGTATATTATCCTTTGACACCACATTATTCTCTTAATCACATTTTTCAGAAAAAATAAGTAAAACATCATATAGAAGAATGCTACTAATTTCCACACCTATTACAGTTCAATGCCAAATACTATTCTATAAAATGGCATTAAACATCCAATTATCTGAAAGCATGATATCCTGAGAGCATATGGATTGCTGAAACTTTTCATTTTAAATTGGAATTTAGAATATCAATATCCAGTAGCCTGAATGTATCTCCTTAAACATTTTAATACTATAAATATACCTTGTATCATGAAATTGCATTGTATAACTTGCTTTCTTTTCCTTTTGCATGGACTTTACATTGGTTTTTGTTGGTATACAACTAATAGTATGGTGTGGTGCTGTAGGATAAGCACTAGACTGCAAATCATAAGGTCTATGGTTCATACCCACAGGCCATTCCTTGGAAACCCTATACAGGATCATTGTGAGTCAGAACCAACTTGACAGCACTTAACAATAACAACAATATAGAGAAATTCCATACATTTTTCTTAATTCTTCTATGGTCATTCCTATCCCCATGTTTGGTCCAGACAGGCAATTTTGAGTCTACAGAAGTAAATATTAGACTTGAAACATATTCTCCTGTAGCACTATGCATCATAATCACTAACCTAAAGAAATGTCACAAAATACAAGCAGACACATGCAGATACATTTTGTAAATGTTTTCACCAAAATTTCTGATAATGTAATGATATTCTAAGACAATATGCTGCCCCAGAAGACAGCAAAAAAAAGAAGAGTTAAAATTTTCTTGACTTGATTTAAATGTAATGCATGCTAACTATGGTAGATAACCTTCAAAGAAACCTAAGCAAAAAAAGAACAAAGGAAAAAGGTATAAAAAAAAAAAAAAAAAAAAAAAAAAAAACAGCAAACGAAAAAGGAGTAAGCATTATAAGCAAAAGCTGTATTACATTCATATTCACCTTAAACTCTTAAAATGTAACTCTGAAATCCAGCTGCCATGTTTCACAAATCTGTATCTACCTCTATTCTTCCTAGATTTTTTAGGTACATGAGAAATGACATTTTTCGTTTCCTTATGATTGAAATTTCTGATTCCACTCTCAGTGGTCTCTCTCTTCTATAACTAAAAATATAACTCAGCCTAGCATAAATCCAAAATCAATGATGACTAAAAAGGAAAAGCCTTAGAGGATTTAGTAAATATTCTACAGGAAAATGATAAACAGAGTTGCAACTGGGGAGACCCTAAGTACCAAGACAATTTTCAGCAAAAGGAGATAATTGACTACTATTTATTCAATGGCATTTTAAAACAAGAGTGGTTCAGTCCTTCAAGTCTATAAATAACCATAACTAAATCTTTGACAAATAAAGAAGCCTTTTTTAAAAAGTCATAGTATGGTTGATTTTGAAATATATAGAATTGAATTTTTAATGTTAAACATAAGTTATAGACATAATTCTCCAAAGACTATTTTCTGCAGTCACTTATAAATCAGTTGTTCAGAATTCAGAAAGCATTTTCCATAAATATTGCTTTCAAAGATATTATTTAGCTTCCTAGGCAAAACCAGAAAAGTCCTCCTTAACACAAACTACAACAAAACACGGAAAGGATGCGGATTTTAATAGAGAAAG
Source organism: Chrysochloris asiatica (assembly GCF_000296735.1). Lineage (NCBI taxonomy): Eukaryota > Metazoa > Chordata > Mammalia > Afrosoricida > Chrysochloridae > Chrysochloris > Chrysochloris asiatica. The sequence goes on from NW_006408638.1 coordinate 826,799, forward strand.
AGGCTATGGTTCCCTTTAAAAAAAAGAAGGAAAGAAAGAAGTGCATGCTTTCCTCCCGTTCACATCACTTGCTCAGCACAAATGTTTTAAACAACTTTTTTTTGCATCTATTTCTTTCTTCATGCTCTCTTCACAAGATCTCAGATACCAACTTTTACTTCTAAATCTCATGTGGTAACATGAAATTCCTTCCCTCCTACCCTGATCCATTACAGCTTTGAGGTGATTCTGACTTTTAACAGCCCTGTGGAACTGACTCACAGGATTTCCTGGTGTGACATTGTAGGATAAGCACTAGACTGCTAGTCACAAGTTTGGCAGTTCACACCTACCAGCCACTCCTTGGAAACCCTAATCAGGGTCACTATGAGTCAGAAATGACTCAAGGGCACTTAACAACAACAATAGCCTTCATAGAAGGTGACTGCCACATTCAGTTAGCAGCTCAGTGCTTAACCACTGTACTACCAGCACATCTTCATCCTACTATAAACTAGGCCCTTCTGCACCTCATAAAATGACCTCTAATGTGCAAACTCCCCCACCTTCATCTAAGCTCCGGTTCTCTAAGTGCCATAAATATTCACTAAATTAATTTATACAAATATGTGACTCACCTATGCTCTCTTAACCCCTCCAGTTGATGTGGCAAACCCAAATGATGGTTTTACTGTACCAAATAGAATTACAATAGTGGAATTCCAGCTAGGGAAACAAAAGGAAGTGAAAACATGCAGGCTGTGTGGGTGCAGATATTTTTGGATCAAGGTGCAATCTTGAACACAGAGGTCAGCTCCTCTCTGATGTTATGGCTGTTTATAGATGCTCAGCTTGTATCCCTTATGAGCCCATTGCTTGTCTGACAACATCTAGTTTATTTCAGAGGGACCTCTAGCAGCATAGATGTAGGAAAAGAAAGGCTTACAGTGTTACTATTTGTGAACTTCCAACTTTTGTATACCACTTAAGGAAGGTCCATTTCCTGTACACATTTATAACTCAAGTCAGAGGTTTGGAAGTAATTTTACAAGGCTTCAGCTAATCCTTCTATTTTTGTCATTCTGGTTTGAAAGAAAAGTGCCATTGCTTATAACTCAAGGTTAGTGAAATGAGAAAGTCTTTTTTATATTCATATGAACCAAACTTTCCATACTTCATTTTAGAGCTTCATTAAAATATCATTATTCAAGAGTGTTTATGTCCCCAGATTTGTGAGGAAATTTTGGAAGTTGTTTTATTTATCGTAGTTAACACAGGGAGCAAATTGTGAATTTAATTATCTGAAGATGTTTCTTTGGAGGCCACGATTTTCTATTAATTCTACTCAAGAGTAGCAGCTTACACTCTACTGGAGTGTAGCATTGTTTATCAAGCCCTGACCTCTGATAGTCTAGGAGGCTACTAGGTTGTTGGGCTAGAAACTGCTATGACTCTCCAGTGAGGGTCTAAAAGGACATACAACAGAAATGTCACTAGAAGCTGACAGAGTCTGCAAGACACTGGTCAGAGCCTTGAAAACGATCACCACTAGCTAGTGTTACTGCAGACACAATGTTACATCAGGTCTGTGCTCTCTGGATGTTGTGCTCTAGGGTCTGAAGAAGGATCTGATGGAGAGCTGCAGCTTTGGGAAGTAGCAATCATTATTATGTATAGCTTTCAGAAACCGCCTTCCAATCAGACTCACCCTTCCTGTCAGTTAGAGGTTAAGCTGATGCTTCTCAACATTCAGGTTTAGAGAGAAAAGAAAGGGAAGAATGAAGACAACCTGAATTCTAGCTACTAGACTGTGATAGGCAGTGTGTAAATATGCCATATTCGTTCTCTTTTATTTGAATCTGCCTTCCTGGGAAGATACCATATATTAAAAAAATAAAAATAAATCATAGTTATTTTTGATTAATCTCCAGTAGGAAGTCCAAAGATATTAAATATCACTTCTCTTACATTTTTCTCCTCCCCTCAAATAGTTCAATTTGAATTAATATATATCGAGTCCTGACACAATGCATGGCAGTATAGTGGATGCTGTAATAGAATTGCTTTGTAAAAGAGAAAAAGCTGTGTTCTACCTTAAGAAAGGGAAGCATGGTGAGTCTACAGGATATGTACTGGACTGCGAACCATAAAGTCAGTGGTTCAAGCCCACTGTCTGCTCCATGGGAGAAAGTTGAGGCTTTCTTCTCCCTCAAAGATTCACAGACTCAGCTAGCTGTCATCTTGTCTAGATGGGTCTGGTGAAAAGAGATGGGGATAAGATTCGTGCGATTCAATAGTGAATAATTGTTATCATGACTAACTGTGACTGTCACAATTGTAAAGGTAGAAGTTTTGTAACAAAAAAAGGGGAGTGGTTAATCTTACAGTCCAGAAACAGAGGACCCTAGGACCAGCAAGAGAGAAGCGCACAAGCAGAATGTGGGACCTTATCCAGAGAAGCAGCAGCGCCAGAGATGGAGGCAGAGATGGGGGCATGGAGAGCGGGAGTGGCTGAGGACTCTAGATTCATCAACTAAGAAGAGAGGGACTAAGAGCTTGTGGTCAGGAGGCAGACTTGCAGAATGTGCCCTCTGGAGATGTAAATTATTATATACGCCTGGGTGTTTTTGTTTGTTTGTTTGTTTAAAAAGCTGAAGTGGATAGAAATACTGTTAACTGATGGTACATGGAGGGGATTATAATCATTGCAATGAAACAAGGTATATGATTTGTTGAATGTAAAACTGATGATATGCCCTGTAATCTTTCACTCAATCCACAATAAAAACCTTAAATTAAAAAAAAAAAAAAGAAAGTGCAAAGACAAAAAAAAAAAAAATTCACAGACTCACAAACCCTATACAGGGTTCTCTATTAGTCAGAACTGATTCAGCAGCATCTTGCAAAAACAACAACTAGTTGAAAGTGAAGAGCACTCAATTTGGCCAACTCTGAAGGGTTGTGTCCGATAGTCTCTGGACAAATACCTTTGTTTAGAATGCATTGTACTTTACCTTTGGTCGTCCACTTCTGCCTCTTCCTTTCTCTACAGATTTTCATCTTGAGATAATGATGTAATCAAGCATCAAGATTTAATGAAGTTAATCATTTTTACTGCATTATCAATTACATATTTAAATAAAACAGCCTCCCTTCCTCCACCTTTTTTTTTTTTTTTCCTTAACTGAGCAGCAGAGAAAATCTAATAAAAATTTTGATGTCACTTCCTTGATTTATGTTATGTCTCCTGTAGTTTTATCTGTCAGTATTTATTATACCAAGGAGCTCTGGTAGCGTAGTGGATATGAATCAGGCTGCTAACCTCAAGGTCAGCAGTTCGAAACTACCAGATGGTCCACAGGAGAAAGATGAGGCTTTCTGCTCCCATAAAGATTTACAGCCTTGGAAGCCCTGTACAGGGTCGCTATGAGTCAGAACTAACTCCATGGCACATAACCACTACCATCTATTATACTATCATCGCAAATATAGCAAAATGTGAAAAGCATATATACATCTTCTTGCTGTTATGAAAATAATTTTGACCTCATGGAACTATGTAAAGATTCTGCCCCAATGGCTTAGAAATTAATGAACTACATGCTTTATTTAAATATGCCATTGATAATGCAATTTTAAAAAAAGTAAAAAATATTGCTACTAGGGTTCTAGTTTATACATGCATGGGTTTTATTCCAAACAAAACATGTTTAAATATGCTTTTGTGATCCGTGGAAGGCTGCACACAAGTTCTTTCAGTAATATGTTTGTGCTAGGCTTGTTAAGACATCTCAAAAATAAAAAGGAATTCTTTCAGGCCATGGAAAAATAAAATGATTTTAAAGCTAGAGCTAATACCAATTTCTAACAAAACTTAAGTGACATCTTCCCAAATGATTGTTGCTTTGCAACAAGTTTACAGGAATGCTGCCCTATATAAAATAATAGTTTTTTGATGGATCAAGTATTTTTAAGGAAGATCAGGAAGACCTGAAAGATCTGCCAAGAGAGGGAAAACCGTCAACCTAGATGAACGAAGAAACTGTGGCTGAAGTCCAGAGACCATTGAGGTGATAGCTATTCAGAATGGGATCTCAAATATTTGCAATATTAAACTAACATCTTGGCCTCAGCAAACTTTGGACTCTATGGGTGCCTAAAGAGTTGCATGAAGATCAGCTAGGAATTGAACTTTCCATTAGTCTTTTAAGCATGATGGAAGCTAGTGAAGATGATTTAATGAAATAAATTATATCCAGGGATGAGTCTTGTATTTACCAATAAAATCCAGAGAGCAAGGTTCAATCAAAAGAATGGCTTCCAAGGCAATCTGCTGGCCAGTTACATTCATGACAGAGAGGTCAGCTCAGACGGTCATGTCAACTGTGTTTTAGGATTGCCAATTGTAATAGATTGTCTCAAAGGACACTACAATCACGGGAGCTTTGTATGATGAAGTTTTAAGATCTTAGAAAACATCACTGATGAGGAAAAGACCAGGAAACTTGCACCAAGGAAGTTTTTCCGTCACAACACTCACTGCTCATTCTAAGGATAACAAGGGCTCTCCTATGAGACTTTTATTGAGAAACCTTACCTCATTCACCCTGTAACCCTGATCCTGCCCTTGCAGTCCTCTTTTTGGTCCCAAAACTCAATGGACATTTCAAAGGAGCAAGATTTGAGTCCCCTGAGGTGATAAAACTGTCATTTTGATGTGGTGTAAATTTTAGTGCACAGAATTCTTTGGGAAAGCATTTGTTGTTAAATGCCATCAAGTCAGTTCCAACTCAGAGCGACCCTATATAAGATTTCCGAGGCGTGGCTAGTACATTTGACCTGCCAACCTTGCAGTTAGTAGTCCAGTGCTTATCCTACAGTGCCATACCAGAACTCCTTGGGCAGTAATTGTTGTTGTT
>NW_006408638.1:831960-932356 GCF_000296735.1 Chrysochloris asiatica
GTAGCAATACTTTTTTACTTACTATCATTAACTTGCATAAACATCAAAATGTAGACGTAACCAAAATTTGCATCAACTAATAAATATATAAGAAAAATAAAATATTATTTCACAATTAAAATAAAGAAATACTGATAAAACACAGACGCTTGAAAGCATGACACTTTTTTGAAAAGACAGTCACAAAGACCACAGTGTACAATTCCATTTGTATGAAATGTCCAGAATTGGCACATCATTAAAGATAAGAATTTTAATGGTTGTCCAGGGCTAGTGGAGAGGCTGGGGAAAGTTAGGAGTAATTGCTGACAATGAGACATTTTCCTAGTAAGTTTGACCTGCCAAACTGAAGTTCTAAAATTGATTGTACTGATGGTTGCACAACTACATGAATACACTGGAAACCACTGAATGGTATACTTTAAAAGGTGAATTATATGACACATGAATTATTCCCAATAAAGCTATTAAAAGACTCCTGGTCTGGCATTGTAGGATAAACACTGGACCTCAAACCACCAGCAGTTCAAACCCACCAGCTGCTCCTCGGAAACGCTGTACAGGGTGACTATGAGTCGGAGCTGACTCAATGGCACTTAACAATGTCAACAACAATGCTATTAAAAGGGAAGCATTATAGATCTATGGAGTCCTGGTATGACACTGCTAACCTGCTGGAATACATAATCGGTTTGACTCACAAGGTTGATAGTTCAAGCTCACCAACTGCTCCTCAGAAACCCTACACAGGGATGCTATGAGTTGAAACAAACTCGGTGGCACTTAGCAACAACATAGATGCTCTGTAGAATAAGCAGTAGACTGCTAACAATGAAGTCCATGGTTCAAGCCCACCAGCTGCTCTGCTAGAGAAAGATATACAAAGCTGTATAGCCTCGCAAACCCTATACAACATAATCATGAGTCATAATCAACTCAACAGCACATAAAAACAACAAAGCTATTTTAAAATTCCTTAGTGTTTTGTGTAACCCTCAGAGTAGATAGGAAATTAAATTGTATCATGTTCTAAGTAACTATTTCTGTTTCTGTATGTAGGATTTTATGTTGCCAATTAATTTTTGAGGAATGTGAGAAGAGAATTTCCTGACTTAATTAAATTATAAAAATGACATGTAATAATAATAGTAAGGTTTTACTAATAAAACATTATTAAAATAAGAGAAAGGCTGTGCTGCTTTTACATGATTCTCACTACAATTCGGAGTTATTTGATTCTATCCTTATTGTATAAGATAAAGGAGCTAAGGCATTCCTTATATTTCAGTTTTCTTACTATTTAGAAATTCCACATTGGCATGAACTGTGATACCAGGCAACTTCTTTTCTTAATAGGTAAGGAACTTATCTTTAAATTTAGTGTAATACTTTCTAGGTCAGAATAATTTATGTTTTCACTTCTCCTCAAAGGCTTTACGTTTCCTAAAAGAGGAGAGGTAGGTAGAGTACATGATAGAAGAGGCAGATTTCATGTAATAGTTCTCTGTCTCAGAAGATGGATTAGAAATATAAAGAGCTAATAACACCAAAGATTTTCTTTGCTAGGTTATCTTTTATACATTAATTATACAGAAGAGCCTACTTAAATGGAAACCTTTTTTTTTTTTTTTTTTTTTCCCAAAGAAAGATTTCTTATCCTCACTCTGCATTAGAATTCAGATATTATCAGAGAGGTATCAGGAAGATTGGAGTGCTTATGGCATAGTGGGTTACACATTGGTCAGCTGTTCAAATCCACCCAGTCACTCCGTGGGAAAAAGATGAGGCTTTCTTCTCCCATAAAGAGTTAGAACCTCAGTGCAAAACACTTTGACACGAACCCATCCTCCCACAATCTTCTCTCCTCAGCTAGGCTTGATTCATGGCAACGGCGACACAGAACTCATACACCATACTCAGAATTATGGAGTTAATTAGGGAAACGTTACAATTCAGTATCAGGGCATCTTGTTCAAGTCAGACAGCCTCTTCTCAGGCCACAGGGAAGCCTCTCTGCCTGGGAAATGTTATAAAGCTCTTTAGGGTTGCTGATACATGCCTACAGGACACACTGCTCTGTCATATGGCTCAAGCTGAAGGCACTCGACTCTAGCTCCATGGGCCAGCAAACCTAGCTCCCCCAATTAAGTGCCCCAGTCTGTAAGTAAGCCTCCAGCTGAAGTCACTAAGCTTTATTGGTTCCATGGCTGGGAAGCCCACTGCTTAGTCTGATGCTCTGACTTAGCTCTGCTGCTGCTCCTCTGCCACTCCCGGGTGTCACAGCTTTCTGTCCCTGGGTTGAGGAGATTCAACGTATAGGAATCTTGTTGTCCAAAGGATATGCTCCACTCCTGGCTCTTCTTGGATAGTAGTGAGATCCCCCTTTCTGTTTCTGAGATGGTTCATTTTATATTCAGACTAGAGTTTCAAAGGATTCCTGGTAGTGTTGTGGGTTATGCATTGAGCTACTAGCCACAAAGTCAGCAGTTCAAAACCACCAGATACTCCATGGGAGAAAAATAAGACTTTCTGCTCCCATAAAAATGTATAGCCTTGGAAACAGGGTCTCTATGATTCACAACTGACTCAAAAGCATACCACCACCACCACCACTACAGTTTCAATTTTTTATAGTTACATTTAACTCTGCTAATATCCTGGTGTGGCTCTGTGGGCAAATGCGTCAGACTGCAAAGTCGTTTGAACTGCAAGGTCAGTGGTTCAAGCTCACCAGCTGCTCCTTGTAAATGCTATGTAGGGTCGCTATGGGTCGGAATCAACTCGACGGCACTTAACAACAACAATAGCCACAGCTGAATCATGTCAGCCTATCAGTATCTTCTCCAACCTTCTTTTAACCTGACCCAGCAGGGCAGAAACGTTGTTTGGTGGGAGTTACAGACTATGGCTAGAAGAGACACTTGGAGACCCTATACAACACTGCTATGAGTTGGATCTGACTTGATGGCCCTCAGCAACATCAGGGAGATAATTTGATATAGTAAGACAAAGTTTATTTCATTTGTAGTACACCTTTTCACTTATCAACTATCTTGAGATTTGACATTTCCCATTTACTATAATAGTAAAAAAAAAAAACTATTATCCTACTATTTTGTACATTAACAACATATGTCTGGTAGTTACAAAATATGAGCAGCAAAGTTAACACTGTCTGTGATGGTTAAGGTTATGTCTGAACATGTCTGGAGCAGCAAGATTAACACTATCTGTGATGGTTAAGGTTATGTCTGAACGTGGCTGGACCATGATTCTCAGTGGTTTGGCAGTTATGTAATGATGTACTGTAACAGTGATGTAATGATGTAATTTGGAAGTTATGTAATGATATAATCATCCTTTGTTTTGTGATCTGATATGATTATTTTCCATTTTGCATAACATCAATGTTGCATAACAAGCTGATTTGAAACCTAACCATGTTGATAAATGAGGAATAACTATATAAACATATTCATTTAAATGACCAGTGAATCATTGCTGTATAGCAGATTGTGTCACTATGACAAAAGTAGAGTTAGATAATCTCTGTGCCTAAACTAATCTATGGTTTATAAATCAGAACAGTTTTAACTCAAAGAATTTTAAGATGCTATTATTTTTTTACCATATTAAAGAAGGTAATATAATCCTTTATTTTCTTACTATTCATTTTCATTTATTCATTTAATAGACTTTATTGTAGTAGCCTGAGTTTTACAATGGTTACATGCTCGACTGCTAAAGAAAAGGTTGGTGATTCAAACCCACCAATCACTTCCAAGGAAGGAAGATATAGTAGCCAGCTTTCATAAAGATTTAAAGCCTTGGGGAAGTTCTACTCTATCCTATAAGGTCACTATGAGTTGAAATTGACTCGATAGCAATGGTTTTATGATTTTTTGTGTTTTTACTGTTTAAAGCAATTTTAAGTTTATATAACAATCATGCAAAAAGTATAAACAGTTCCCATATGTCTCCCCCACCACACATATTCTTTCTTCTATTGACATTCCTGTGGTACATTTATTATAATTTTGAACCATTATTGATACATTATTATTAACTTGAAGCACTTACTAATGAAGGTGAAAGACTAAAAGTGTAGCTTGGATTATATCTGTATATAAAGAAAACAAATATCCTTACAATTGGACCAATAAACAACATCATGATGGTAAAGAAATTGAAATTGTCAAGGATTTAATTCTTCTTAGATCAATAATCAACACCCATAGAAGCAGCAGTCAAGAAATCCAGTGATTTATGATCTTAGGCAAATCTGCTGCAAAAGACCTCTTTATAGTGTAAAAAGCAAAAATGTCACTTTGCTGACTTTGCTGTGCCTGATCCAAACCATGGTACTTTTTAAACTCATATGCATGTGAAAGCTGTACAATAAAAAAGGAAAACCAAAAAATTGATGGATTTGAGTTTCTGTATTGAATATACCATAACTGCCAGAAAAATGAACAACCCTGTCCCAGATGAAATTCAGCCAAAATCCAACTTATAAGCAAGGCTGACAAGATTTAGCTCCCTTACTATGGAAAAGTTATCAGAAGTGACCAGATAACTGGAGAAGGTTATCATGCTAAGTAAAATAGAAAGTCAGCAAAACAGAGGGAGACCCTCAAAGAGATGGGTTGACACAACAATGGGCTCAACATAGCATTGATTCTGAGGTTGGTGCAAGAGGAGGCAACATTTTATACTGTTATCCATGAGTTTGCTATGAGTCTGAGACAACTTGATGCCACCTAACAATAATAAGGTGCTCTGGTAACATAGTGATTACGAGTCAGACTGCTAACCTCAAGGTCAAGAGTTCAAAACTACCAGCTGCTCCATGAGGGAAAGATGAGGCTTTCTGCTCCTGTAAAGATTTATAGCCTCAGAAACCCTGTACAGGGTCGCTGTGAGTTGAAACCAACCACCACCAATAATAATTGTTAACTAAAGTCTACAGTTTATAATAGGTTTCAGTCTTTGTGTTGTACAGTCCTATGTGTTTTAAGTATTCATTTTTAATGTCACTAATAAATATCACCTGATATGTAAAAACATCTTAAGAATTGTTCATGTTGCTCTATAACTCCCTTAAATACAATATTAAAACAATTAAGTAGTATGTGTAGCATACTATGCTACACATACTACTTAATTGTTTTAATATTGTATTTAAGAGAGTTATATTTTTCTGATTTAATTTTTTTTCTCTAATTTAAAGATGTCATTTGTATGTGATCTTGTCGATGCATACATTTTACAGGATGACAATGTGATTTTTTTTTCCTTTCAAAATAAGTATAGTTGAACAATGTGAGGTTGAACTGTCTGTGTCCACTTATATGTGAATCTTTGTAAAACATCATGTGACACTAATCATTTTCATGTGAGCAGTCTGTCCCTCCAGTAAACTGTATATTATAGTAAAAAGTGGTATAGCGTGATTCTTAACAAACTTTTCATCATGTTTAGTGCAATACCATAAACCTTGAATAACACCATGGGACCCATATAATGTGATATAGTGATACTATGGTCCCAGGAAGCATAGTAAAGTCATGACATTACAAGAAGAAGTGAAATTGTGTTTACATGTACTATAGATTGAGTTTAAAGCTGTGGTTGCCTGCCATTTCAAGATAATGAATTCAGCATAGGGACCATTGTGGGGAAAGGGGAAAAAAAAAGTGGGGGTGGGTGGGAAGGAAATTTAAAAAGCCACAGTAGGAGTTAAAACCTTGAGTTTTTTTTATGAAATACCTTTTTTTTATCTCATATTGAAAATGTAGCTTTTATGTGAGTGCAGTATATAAATATTTTGTTGTTGGTAAGTGCATTTGAATCGGTCCCAACTCATAGTGACTCTATGTAGAGTTTCTGAGGAGCAACTGGTGGGTTTGAACCACCGACCTGGCAGTTAGCAGTCCAGTGCTTTTCCTACAGTGCCACATATACAAAATAGAAATTAATCAACTCTTTATGCTGTTGGTAAGACTTCTAGTAAGACAATTAGTTGCTAAGTTTTGGAGCAGTCAAAAGTTAGATACAGATTTTTATCTGTGCAAGGGTCAGTGCTCCTAACTCCTGAGTTGTTCAAGGGTCAACTGTACATTTTTTTTTTTTTTTTAGTCAAAGTAGAAGGGATAAGATAGAAATGACTCCTACTGTCAATCACTGTGCCAGGTTCCTTATTCATAATATTTAATTTTCTCAACCAAAAGCTAAAATTGTCTTATCACAGTCCCTTTTTCAAGCAATTGCCAACGTCTCTTTGTATTTGTTCTATATAATGGAAAATAGAGATCATTTAGCTATTTTATGTTTGTTAATGTTTGTTTGTTTGTGGGATTATTGTTTGTTTTTTATTCTCTATCCCCTTGCTTCTTGTCCATGCAGTCACCTTTTCTTCTCCCTTCCAATAAATCCATTGGATTTTCAGTGAAATACTACTCAGGCCTTTATCCAATCTACTACTGCTCCACTGCCCACTTGTATGGATGGTTCGGTGCTCATAGTTCAGGAAAGTAGATTCTATTTTCTTGGTAGTCTTTGCTCTTTACATTATCAGACTTTAGTGCCCCCCTAATTGTTGCCTAAATTTTTGAAATATTTTTTCTGAGATTATACTTTCTTTCAATGCTTTGTTCTTTGCTTTGTGCTCCCCGATCATTCCCAGCTAGAGTTTCTTGCTTTTGAAATTATTTTTTATTTTAATGTCAAAGTAATTTTACATTCTTTGTAAGTAAAGTCAATGGTCAGAAAACTCATTGGTTTCCTTCACTTAATACAGTAAAATAGACCCAAGGGTTCTTATTTAATACAACACACACACACACACACACACACACACACACACACACACTCATACACATCCACCAGCAAAGAAATAAACTAGATGCCATTGAGTTGATTCTGGTTCATGGATCCTCATGTGTGTCAGAATAGAACTGTGTGAAGTAGAGTTTCCAATTGCTAAATTTTTATTCTGTTGTACATGAACCAGAGTTGACCTGATGGCAGAAACTAACTGGAGAAGTGTATCTCCACGCCTTTCTTTCAAGGCACTTCTGGATGGCCTCGAACTGCCAACCTTTTGGCTAGTTTCTGAGAGTAATTACTATCTTTACCACCCAGGAACTCTACTAATAAATGCACACATATAAATACATTAAAATCAATTAATTTAAACAATTGTGATTCTTTTGCAGAAACATGATGGCCACTTCACAGTCATCCAGTTGGTTGGTATGCTCCGAGGCATTGCATCGGGTATGAAGTATCTTTCTGATATGGGTTATGTTCACCGGGATCTAGCTGCTCGGAATATATTGGTCAACAGCAATTTAGTATGCAAAGTTTCTGATTTTGGACTCTCCCGGGTGCTGGAAGATGATCCAGAAGCTGCTTATACAACAACTGTAAGTTAACATGTTCTTATCTGATACAGTTGGTTTATTTTCATTATTTCTAATATTATTATGGAGTCCTGGTATGCACTGTAGGATAAGTACTGGACTGCTAACAACAAGGTTAGTGGTTTAAACCCACCGGCTGTTCTTTGAAACCCTATATAGGGTCATTATGAGTCAGAACTGATTCAGCAGTACTTAACAACAACAGCAACAGTGTTATTCCAGTAATTCTATTTTTGATTCCTAATTTTCTATTTTCCTTCTTCTAATTAACATCATTATTTAATTGAGACATATTTTCCTTATCTAAGTGTATGGTTTAAAATATTTTTTTAAACCCTCTTATATTTTATTATTTTCTTTTTGAATTGTACCAGGACTTTGTCATCAAATTTTAGACCCATGTCATATCTGTCTGTACAGTAAAGCAGGCTTCATCTGAGGTATTTTCAGTGCTTCAATAATTAACTCCTTTAAATGAAATCCTGTATATAGGCCAGCAGTGTAATAATTGCTAATTCAGTGACAGTGAGGTACCAGTAGTTATGAAATTACTTTTCTATTCTCACAGCAAAGGTTATGAAATGATCTGAATATTCATACTTTAAGATGAACAGGATTTATTTTTCTTGAGATACAGAAGTATACCATAAATCTGTTTCTAAATAAGATTTGGTGAAATTTTAAAGCAGGAATAGAAAATTAAAATCTTAGAACCAAACTATTATCTGTACATGAGATGATAGCTCAGCTCAGCTCAGCTCAGCTCATAAATAGTTTAAATACTTCTGAATGCCAGGAAATGAATTTATTCCATTGATGTCTTTGCTTATTGTTTTGACATATTCAATCTGAAAGTCTCTGTTAAGCTATCGGAAAACTACTAATTTGCAAAATTATATGATATTCTGATATTTGTTAACAAAATCTTCACAACTGATTACATTTGACAGCTACCATGAAAAATAAGTCAGTAAAACTATCCAAGATACATTTAATCTGTTGTCTTAAGCTTACACATTATTTTCAAAGAGGTAAAACTGTTACTTAGTTGTTTTTATTTCATTTTCTCGGAGATTTTCCTTTAATGAACTGTGTTCATTTACTCCAGAATGAATGAAAGCTTGGTATTTTGAAAGAAATATTCGAGTAAGTCAAAAAAGTATTGCTACAAAATCATACAAACCTTTATTAAACAAAATATCAAAATGTGAAGCTATTTTTTCTTCACATATCCTTCACCTAGGTCTATACACATCTAAATGTAGTGTTTCCAAACTCTGATTCACAACACATCAAGGTGGCAGTTTGGGCATCTACAGGAGACTCAAATAGCATTTATTTTAAATGTCCTTTGAGTTTGGGGAACGAAAAGAAGTCGGGAGGGGCAAGGTCAGGGCTGTAGGGTGAATATGAGAGGTTTCCCTATGAGATTCACATAGGCCAACCCTTGCAACCCTCAAAGAATGATCTGTGCATGAAAAAAATTCTTGGGCACAAGTTCCCTGAACTTTTTCTCACCACTGAATTTTCCATTATCTTAAAATTTCTATATAATAAATCCCCATGATTGTCCTATGTCCTTTGAGAAAATCTATTAAGCTCACCCCCCCTTGGGAGTCCCATAAAACAATCACCATAATCTTCTGAATGGACCATTCATTCTGCCTTGAATTGAACCAGCCCAACAGATCCCTTCAGATGCCACTGTTTTGATTAGACTGTTTTTTAGCAAAACATTTCAACACATTTTGCTTGGAATAAACCTGTGCATGTATGAACTGGAATTCTAGCACTAATACTTCTTTAACTTACCGTTGTATTTTATACCCTTACTGCTCCAGTGGCATCAGCAATGGGCTAAAGCATAGAAATGGTTGTGAGACTCGCACAGGACCAGACAGTATTTCGTTCTGTTGTGCATAAGGTCACCATGGGTCAGTTTCCACTCAAGGGCATCTAACAACAACAACATATTTGCTTTGTAGAAATGCTCTAATTTATATATGATATTTTCACTAATTTCTCCAACAAAGAATCACAGATCTAAGAAAAATAATTAATCATTAGCAACAGATGTGTAAGATAGCAGCACCTATTAATATTTTAATTGACCAGAGATCTTTATAAAAATAACAGTCTACCACATTTGAAAATCAGTGGTTCGTTACAGGAAAAGCTATATTTTCAACTTCAATTTCTAATTGAAAAATGTCTTAATTATTTTCATATGTTTCAAGACGTTTATTTTCTCCTCATTTATGCTTACAAATGTGTGCATATAACCTAAAATGCTTTTGAAGCCATAGAACAGCATATAAGATTTTTTTATTAAGCTAATTATTTCTAATTCTGGAGAATTGTGTGTAAAATTATTACCTTTTATAACACTTTCAAAATATAAATGTTTATGTTTACAAAACTTCAACAAATACAACCTATTAAGAGATAATAAAATAAGAAATGACCAACAGACTGTGACTATCTGCCATCTAGAGGCTGCATATCAAGTGTAATTTTCTAAATTACACTTGACATCCAGACTCTAAAAGCTTGCTGTCTTAGAACCTGCAAGGTCTCAAAAAAAAACATGGTGGCTCTGTAGGATAATCACTGGACTGCAAACCACAAGGTCATTTGTTTGAACCCAACAGCCATACTGTAATCCACAGATATTTACAACTTTGTTGTTGCTGTTATGTGCCATGGAGTTGGTTCCAACTCACAGCGACCCTGTACAGGGTTTCCTAGGCTGTAAATCTTTACAGGAGCAGAAAGCCTCATCTTTCTCCCACGGAACAGCTGGTAGTTTCGAACTGCTTACCTTGCGGTTCACAGCCCAATTCGTAACTACTACGATACCAGAGCTCCTTATTTACAATTTTGGAAAACCATAAACAGGGCCACTATCAGTTGGAACCCGCTCAATAGCACTTCACAATAACAACAACACAGAATTATACAACAAATTAGGAACATTAACACTCAAATACTACTTCTGAAAAGTTATATAGAGTTTTGATTAAGATATAAATTCTTAAACTGAAGAAATATCAATTAGGATTCAAATAATAAAATCAAGTAGCTGATTTTTTTTTTATCTCAGAACTACCATTCTGTTTACAGTATCCTGAAGTATAAAATATCATTCACTGATTGCTTGACTTTAAAATGAACATAGATATTCAATGCTTAAAAGAACAAGGACCTTGTCTTCCAAATGCTTATCCTTTGACAAGACAGACAGATTCATACCAAAACCAAGACAAAACCTGCTGTTGCCTTCAAGTAGATTTCAAGTTATAAGAATTTCTTAATTGTAATCTCTGCAGAAAGAGTTTGCATGGCGTTTCTTCTGCTGGGTTAAGGGTAGGTGGGGTGAGGGGTGGGATAGGAGGAAGTATCAAACCATCAGCCTTTACTGTCGAGGTCCTATTTCGGGGTCCCGCTTAGACAAGGAAGTGTGGGTGTCACGAAGAAGTGAGATCTGGTGGTGAAAGTGATAGAGAAAGAGAGAGATGAAATATATACAAAAAAGACAGACACACAGATACGATGCAAGCTGGCAGGTAGACAGATCTGCAAACATATTGCCTAGCATTGCCCAGCATTGCACAGCATTGCACGCATAACTCACTTTACCTCAGCCTTTTATTCTCTTTTTTAGGGAGGGATTTGTTACAAAGGAAGGATGTAATTCACTCAGGGAGGATGTCACAAAGGGAGGATGTGATTAAGACAGGATACGGAACTGAAATGTGATTAATCATTCAAAACAGGACATAATGATTCACAGGAACAACTTTTAAGATATTTTCATAGTTTTTCTTAACAATCTAACATTTTTATTTTTACAGAAAAAAAAAGGTTCAATCAAGCTGTTAAATATTAACTTTTAGGCTTAAATGATCTAGAGTAGCAACGTGCAGTTTCGTAAGGATACATAACATAAAGCAAGGTTCCTGAAAGGAGCCAAGCTGTCTCTGTACACTTTGCAAACTTTTGTTTGTGAGCAAGATCTCAGGCACCGGGCTTCATTTATCTATACCTAAAATGCTACATTGTCTTAATATTCCTATATACTTTCAGGAGGAAGGAGAGCATCTGGGTTAAACTGATTATATTTAGAGGTAGTTTAATGGGGCTGCCACTGATCAACCCAGGGTCTGCGTATGCTGTCCCCAGCACTTTACATTACACCAGCCAATTGCAAACTCCTTGAATCACCGAATCTCCCAGACTCATACATCCTAGCAATTCAGTACATTAAGTGGTGTCATACTATTCTTAGCTGCCCAACCATAATGGAAAAAAAATGCTACCTGTAATTGTACCCTTCCCTTCATCAACTGCTGACCAGAACATTGGGAACTATAAGATTTTCATTATATGATTTTTGGAAGTTTGATTGTCCAGCCTTTCTTCCGAATCCATCTTAATCTAGCATCATAGCAACACACAAGCCATCACTAACCAATGAGTGGGGTCTGAATAGGAGGTGCATTGGGTGGAAATCAAAACTACATGGAAGGCAAGAATTCAAGAGTTCACAAAAAGAATGAAATTTGAACCATGCCTTAAAAGATTTCATTAGGCAGAGAGTTGGTAGAAAGGTGAGCCAAATATAGGAAGCAAAAGAGACACGAAAATGCAAGACAAGAAATGACATGTTGAGGGAAAGGTAAATAGTTCATAATGGAGATGAGGGGCTGTGAAGGGGCCTCATTCCTTAGAAATAATTTGGAAGGTACTTAAGTGGCACTTTGAGACTTTGAAGATTTTTTCATAGCTGTTAAGAGACAGCCATTGATGTATTTCAATAGGGTGTACCAAAAACAGATCCATGTTTTATAAGATTTATTTAATAGAATATGGAAGAAAGATGGAAGAGTGGAAAAACTGATAGCAGGGAGACCAGGTCAAGTACTGTCACTATGGACTAGGAAGTTCACGTAGCTTGAATTTGGGCAGTGACAATGGGAATGAGGGAGAGGGAGACAACTGAAAATCATTATTAATGCAATATTTATAAGACTTGGTAACTAATTAGATATAATTATTAGGAATAAGGAGAATTTAGAGACTGTCCAAAATTTCTAGATAAACAACTAGCTTAATGGACATGCTATTAATTAAGACAGAGAACCTTGCTATGTTGTCATTGTTGTTGTTGCTAAGTGGCTTTGAGCCAATTCCAACTTAATGCAAACCTGGTGCTATAGAATAAGCACTGGACTGCAAGGTCGGTTTGAAACTCAAGGTAAGTGGTTCAAACTAATCAGCCACTCCTTGGATACCCTATACAGGGTCAGTATGAATCAGAACAAACTTGATGGCACTTAGTAACAACATAGGGTTTCTAAGGCATTACATCTTTGTAGAAACAGAAAGCCTCATCTTTCTCCCACTGAGCAGCTGGTAGGTTCAAACTGCTGACCTTGTGGTTCTAAATCCTGTGCTTATCCTGCAGAGCCATAGTGCTTCTCATATGGCCTAGCTAAGGGCATTAGATTGAAAAACAAAATTATAATGAAAGGTCATGGATTCCGTGTCTCAGTGTCATCAAAATTAAGCCAGGGAACATTAGCATTGTGTAGAAACTGCATAAAGCCTTTAGAGCTTTTTATGAATGTACTTAGTCCCAAAATACATTTTCTATTTCCACTGGAGAAGAAAGTGATGATTAGAAAACTTTACTGCCTAGTGAATATGTACTTCAAATCAAGCAACACTTGGATGTTGTTGTTAAGTGCCGTCAAATTGATTCTGACCCATAGAGACCCTGTATAGGGTTTCCAAGGAGCAACTGGTGAGCTTGAACCGCCAACCTTGCAGTTCAAATGGCTTTGCAGTCTGGCGCACTAACTCACAGCACCACGCTAGGACTTGAATAATAAATTATAATTAATTCCAACAGTCATTTATATGAAAATAAGTCTCTGTTTCATAAAAACTTTTACCTCAAAATAATTTTAAAGAGCAAGTTTCCTTCTCTTGGGAACTTAATATCCACGGATATTAAAAAAAAAAAGTATGATTTAACTTTTCAAAGTTTTATCTATAACTTTTTTTCAGAAAATTATTTTAATAGTTATAAAACTTTTTTTTTACAGATTCAGTATAAAATAGCAGTTGATATCTCCATAATTATCATAATTATTTATATTTGAGGTCTTGACTAAGTGGGGCTGAAAGCAACACAAGGTCTTGGACTGTTAGCTCAGAAATCATCTTAGGTGGCCCACTCTGCAGATGTCTGTCGTGCTTAGCTCTTATGAGATGACCCGGTCCTTTAAAAAACAGTATCTCTCTCTCTATTCATTCTTTGGAGGCTTGAAGTGAATTAGGCAGTGTTCATTAAACACCTTCCAACTCCTGTCGTTTACTACTTCTTCAACATTCAGTTCTGACTGCATCCATTTCAACTTTGTCTGTTCTTTTCTAAGTTGCTTTAATAACATTAAATCATCCAAGTTATTTTCTCTCTTCTCGGAGGTTTCTTACTACTGCTGAGGTCTGGGCTATACAATTTTTATGACTCTGTCCCTACTAGCATGAGCTGCCGTAAAAGACTCATAAAGTTGTTTACAGGTTTGGGTGGCATCAATTTTCCGTGCAAAGGAAGCTGTTGGAACTGTAGTGTTTAATTCATGAACTATTCTGTCATTAATCGTCCTCATCACCTTGAGTAATTCCTGGAACTCAGAGAACTCCTCACCGTTCACACCACCACTGGGCGCTGCCATATTGGACCTATAACTTTTTTGGAACAAAGTTTTTACCTTAAATAATTTTGATTTTTTTTTTCCTCCTGCTGTGTAAGTAGAGTTGCTATTTTCTTGTACTTTGTCAATATTTTTAGAATATGTATCAGAAAGGATTTGGAGGTCAGGAAGACTATGAAAGATTTAAAAACAGAAAGATACCATGTTTGTTTTATAATCTCCAAGAAAAAAATAATAATTGGAACAGTATGTTACATGGAAGCTATCCAGTCCTAATCAATTAAAAAAAAAGCAAATTTATTACCATAAGTCAATTTCAACTCATAGTTGTCACATATGTTAAAGAGTAGAAGTACTCCATAGGGTTTTCTTGACTGTAATCTTTACAGAAATAATCCTGGTTGTGTAGCTATTAAAGCACTCTGCTGATAACCAAAGGTTGGAGTTGGAACCTACTAGCCTCTCTTGGGAGAAAGATATGGCAAAATGTTTCCATAAAGATTAAAGCTTTGGCAACTCTATATAACAGTTGTGCCATATTTTATAGGGTTGCTATGAGTTAGGGATTTTTTAGTTTAATCTGTACCGAAGCAGATCACCAAGTCTTTCTTTCTTGGCACCACTTAGTGGGTTCAAACAACCACCTTTAGGTTAGTAGCCAAACCATTTGTATTACCTAGGGACCATAATCAACATTGTGGTTTTGTTAGGTGCCTTCAAGTGGGTTCCACCTCATAGTGACCCTATGTAGGATTTCTGAGGAGCAGCTGGTGGGTTTGAACTGCCGACCTGTGGTTAGCAGTCCAGTGCTGATCCTAAAGTGTCACTCCAGGAATCCACAGTCAACATAGGAAGATAAATAGACTTTTTAATTAGGATGACTTGGCCAATTTATAGAATAACCTATCACAGAAAAGAGCAGTCAAAATTGGTTAAAGAAGACAGGCTTGAAAGATAGAGTAGCCACTATGAGCCCAGTAATAGCTATGGCACTGTACTGGTCACTGTGTGTGGTTAATGAGCAAAATGACCATTGGAGCCAGAGTGGCCAGGACAAGAAAGAAATGTAAAAAAGAGATGACTCTTCCAACAAGTATGTCTTTTTAGAGTTCTATTTGCAAACTATACACATGTAGCACGTGTGGTGGTGGTGGTGATTGTATGCTGCGAAGTCGGTTCTGATGTGGCAAACTGCAACTCTAGATAGGGAGGGTTTCTGAGGCTGCAAATCTTCATGGAAGCAGAAAACCTCATCCTGGAATGTACTAACTACATTATTGTTGTTAGGTTCCATCAAGTTGATTCTGACTCATTGCGATCCTTATAGAGCTTCCTCAGAGCCGCTGATGGATTTGAACTGCCAACCTTGTGGTTCACAGTCCAGTGCTGATCTTATAGTAACAGTACATTATTGTTTATGTGATTGTTGTTGTGGTTATTAAGTTCTATTGAGTTGTTCTGACTCATAGCAAGCCTGTCTGTACAGGGTTTCTGAGGAGCAGCTGGTGGGTTTGAACTGCCTACCTTTTATAAACTGTCCTGAATTAAATAAGAAGTCCTGGTGTGGCACTATACGGTCAGGACTAGACTGCTAACTGCAAAATCGGCAGTTCAAACCCAGCAACTGCTTCTCAGAAACCCTATACAGGGTCGCTATGAGTCGACTCAATGGTGCTTAGCAACAACAACAATTCTACATAAGATATGAGAGAAGTCGACTCTATTATGAATCTAAGAAGTAATGGCCTGTAATCAATATGAGAAAATTATAGTAAATATTGGAGCAGCATGGGTAGGGGTGGGCCATATTTACATGTGTATTTTGAAGTTAGGGTACAATCAGAGCAATCTTCTTCCTCCACCTCATTCAGATATTTATAATTTTTTTTGGAAGTAGATTTCTAAATCTTGATACTATCCAATTTCAAGTATCTCAAATAAAATTGAGATAAAATTATTTTAGACTATTCACTATTTTGCTTCTAATTATTGTAATGTAAAATAAATAATTGAGATTTGCCAGGAGATCTTACTTAACCTTCTAGTAAAGCCTAAAAAGTTTTACTTATTTTGTCTCCATTAAATAGAGTTGCTATAAAAAGCTACCCATTGAGACCATTTTTTAAAAAGGCTTTCAGCTAAGGTCATATAACACCCAATGCACTGAATGAGAAACTTTGTACAGAGAAATATTTCTGATTTCTTGGAATTGGGAGAATAAAACCATCCTTTGAAATCCTACCACTGGATTCTCCATTCAGGTCAGTAATGGTAGGGGTGACTCCGTACTAAGGTACAATATGTGGTGAAATGGATCTTAGTAAGTCTACCCTAATTGAACTAATGCCAAGCTAAAGAATGACTCTTGCTTCAATTGTTCCTTAAGGGTTAACCAACTGTAAAATAAAAGACTTATGGCAGACCTGAACACAGAAGCAGACCCTTAGATAAACTCATTACTGTCAAGTGATCCCAACTCATAGGACAGAGTATAACTCCTCCATAGGGTTTCCGAGGCTGTAATCTTCACAGAATCCAACTGCCACTTACTTGTCCTGTGTGGCTAGTAGGTCTGGACCACCAACCTTTCTGCTAGCAGTCAAGCACTTAATCACTGTACCACCAGGGCTCCTAGACCCTGAGATAGAAGAATCAGACCAACTACCTCCCACATTTCAAACAAACAAACAAACAAACAAACAAAAACCCTGCACATCCCAACATAAGTAAAATATTAATACATTCTAGCAGGGAAAGAGCCCAAATTCAAATATATTTTAAAGAGACAACTTTATTAAATCTTAAATAGAACAAAGACAAGACAAAGAAAAATCATCTGGATGAAAGAAAGCATGAGTCTAAAGCCACATGTGACTAATTGGAACACAAAGGAAATCACAAAATAATGATTGGTGGAAGATCATTTCATCACTGTTGCATGTAGGTCTATGGAAGCAAAAAAAAAAACTATTATTGGGGTACATACACAATTATATATTAGAATACTTACAGGATTAGTTCTGGGGTCCTCTGGACACCTTGATCAGGGTATGATTCATGGCTATGCAGCTCAGGCACTTCAATTTCCATCAAATTTCCAGTTTCTGGTCTTCCCTGTTTTCAGCCAAGGTCCACCTGACATCAGCAATGATTACCGTCATTCCACATCCTCATCTGAATCCAGCTTGAACCTCTTAACAGTTCCCTGTCAATGTACTGTTGCAGCCATTTTTTAATTATCTTGAACAAAATTTTACTTGCATGTGATATTTACATTGTTGGATGATTTCCACATTCCATTGGGTCACATCTCTTTGGAATGGGCACAAATACAGATTTCTTCCAATTGGTCAGGTAGCTGTTTTCCAGATTTCTTGGCATAGATGAGTGAGTGCCTCCAGTGCTGCATCAGTTTATTGAAAGATTTCAGTTTGTAGTCCATCAATTCCCAGAGTGCTGTTCTTTGCCCATGTCTTCAGTGCATCTTGTATTTCTTCCTTCAGTACTCCGGGCCTGATCATATGCTTCAACTCATAGCCACCCCATATAGGGTTTCCAAGGAGCGGTTAAAACCCAACAACCTTATGGCTAGCACTCCATTGCTTATCCTACAGTGCCACACCAGGACACTGGTTGTTCTTGCTGTTAAGTGCCATCAAGTCAGTTCTGACTCATAGCAACCCTGTATAGAGTTTCTGAGGAGCAGCCTGTAGATTTGAACTGCTGACCTTGTGGTCAGCAGTCCAGTGCATACCCTATAGCGCCACACCAGGACTCCAGTTAGTGGTGTCTTAGGACCTCTGGTAGTGTAGTGGTTATGAATTAGGCTGATAACCTCAGGGTCAGTAGTTCAAAACTACCAGCTGTTCCCCAGGAGAAAGATGAGGCTTTCTGCTCCCGTAAAGATTTGTCGCCTCGGAAACCCTGAACAGGCTTGCTGAGTCAGAACCAACTCCAAGGCACATAACAACAACAACAACAAACCAATACCAAAAAAAAAAAAAGTTATTGAAATTATAAGATTACCTTCAGTAATATTACATTCATCTGTTCTTTTTTATTGTTGTTACAGCATACAAAATGAGTAAACCTAAAATAATCCTTACCATATTCTAAAGAGATGAAAACAGTTTTCAAAAGGAAACAGTAAATGTAGTAAATGTTGAAGCACTTGTAATGATGGTTCAGGATACTCACAAAGAGTGGGGAAAACACTATTTAAAGCCCCTCAAAACATCCACAAAAAGATGCCAACAGCTTAGATAGGATCCAAGATAACTGGTTCATAAAATCACAGAATGTATACTACTTTAATATTTAAAAACATCTGACCCTTTAAACGTAAATACTGATCAATGAGGGATAATTAAATATCAGTCAAATGATCAGAATGTTTGACAAACATCTTGATAATAAACCAAAAACCACAGGAAATACCAAGTGATGTTTGTTTTGGTGTTAACAGCATTCAACACTGTGTAATTCAGAGTTATTCGCCCTGCTCCAAATGATTTTAGAACAAACCCTAACTAAATTGATTTACTGGAAAGATCAATCAGCAAATGTCCAGCAAATAGAGAATGCAGTGCTCATTGGACATTTTTCTTCAGGAAAAAAAAAAAAAGAGAGAGAGAGAGACACACACACAAAGAAATAGGAATACACAAAGCTGCTTACTTTAAACCTAGAGTTTCAAAGATCCCTCCTGAGGAAATTAAATCATTAATAATGCTTAATTGCTACTTTAATTTCTGATGTCAAAATAATGCCTTTTTTTCCTGTGACAATAAAACTATGCAAAGAAAAATATAATAAATACAGGATAAATCATATGAAAGTTCTCTTGAAAATCTTGCTGCTTTTTTGTATAAAGAGCCTTAGATCACTGGCATGTAAATTGAAAAAATTGTTAGTGTTTTATGGTTCTTGTGGGAAATTCTGTTAGATGCCTACCAAACTTACCCTGTAATTTCTTCTTTGGTAATAAAATCTTGAAATCTGTATGTTTGTCATAATTCCAGGTCCAGAAAACAAATTATGATTCTCACAAGCCAAATTAACCACTTGTCTTCTAGTTCATTCCTACTAATGCCAATCATGTGTGTGTCCGAGTATAACTGTGCTCCATAGAATTTTCAATAACTGATTTTTGGCATTTCTGAAGTTGAAATGAAAAACTGAAGAAAAATGCAAACTCAAGTTGCAATAGTGAAGGATTTTATGAGAAAAATATTGAAGGGCACAAGGAAATAAAAAAAAAAAAAAAAAGGTGAAAAGAATACACAGTCACTGTACCAAAAAGAATTTGTCGATATTTAACCATTTCAGGAGGTAGCATATGATCAAGAACCACTGGTACAGAAGAGAAAATTTCCAGCTGCACTGGAGGCTTTTGCAATATCACGGTTCCAGAAATTGACAGAATGTCATTTGAAATGTTTCAACAAATGGATACAGTGCTGGAGGTGTTCAATCACCTGTATTTTCATAAGAAATCTGGAAAACAATTAACTAGAAGAAATGTATATTCATGCCCATTCCAACAAAATGTGATCCAACAGCATGAGGAAATTATTGAACAATGTAATTGTGAGGTGGTGGTGCCACGGAGTCGGTCCTCACTCATAGAGACCCTGCATAGGGTTTCCAAGGCTGTAAATCTTTATGGGAGCAGAAAACCTTGTCTTTCTCCCATGGAATGTCTGGTAGTTTCAAAGTGCTGACCTTGTAGTTAGCAGTCTGACTTGTAACCACTACACTATCAGAGCTCCTTGAACAATACATACATGCTGACATCAGATGGAGTTTGACTGATAGCAGAAAATACCAGAAAGGTATTGAGCTGTGTTTTATTAACTATGCAAAGGCTTCCAACTTTGTGGAACATAACAAATAATGGGCAACAATTTTAATTGTGCTCATGCAGAAGCTGTGCATAGACCAAGAGGAAAGTCATTCAAACAGAACAAAGGAATTCTATATGGTTTAAAACCAGGAAAGGTGTACATTAGGGTTGTATCCTTTCACTATACTTATTCAGTCTGTATGCTGAGCAAATAATCCAAAACACTTTATTCTATGTGGCATCAGAATCAGAGAAGAATGCGGCATCAGAATTAAAGGAAAATGTAGTAACAACATGAGCTATGTAGATGACACAACCTACAGAAATATATATTCTTTAAAGCTTGTATTTATATAATCTAGATTGTTGTTGTTTTTAAGTGCCGTTGAGTCACTCCTGACACACAGCACCCCTGTATAGGGTTTCCGAGGAGTGGCTGGTGGGTTTGAACTGCCAACCTTGCAGTTCAAACTGACCTTATGATCCAGCGCATTATCCTGCAGTGCCAAGCCTCATTAAAAAATATTTTTAGCTCTAATTTTATCTCATTTAAACCTCACAGCAGTCCTGCAAAGAAGGCAGGATCTTTATCTATCTTTTACAGTTAAGGAAATTGAAGCACAAAGAAGATTAGTGATGTATACAAGTCACATAGCTATTACATGGAAAACAATAGCAATTAGTCAATGAAGTAATGGGAATGTAACAGGAAATTTCCTAGCCCACAACTAATTCAGCCTCCAGTACTTCTTACTGCAAATTCCCTCCTATACAAACTCTCACCTCTGAGACCTTCACAAAGACGATGACCTATAGTAGTTGAAAGTCTTTGAAGTTCAGGAAATAAAAAGGATATCTTTGGTGATCTATATTACTAATTCAAACGTATTTCAAAATGTTAAAGATAATCTCTTTCAAAATGGGATATGCAAGGATAAGTCAAAAAGTATTGGTACCTGGGTTCCAATTTATTTGTGCAAGGGTTGATTCCAAACAAAACATGTTTAAACCTGCCTCTGAAATCAGTAGATGGCCGCAGACAAGTTCTCTTGGCAATACACTTGTCTTTATGTTAGTTGTTGTTAAGTGCTGCCAAGTTGGCTTATCCTACAGCGCCACACCAGGAATCCTTGACTGATGAGACTGCCTTCAAAAAAGATCCAATCAAAACAGTGGCTTCCAGAAGGACCTGCTGAGCCAGTTAAATTCAAGGCAGAGAAGTCAACTCAAAAGGTTATTTCAACTGTTTTGGGGAATCCCGAAGGAATAATTTTTATAGATTTTTCTCAAATGGCACAGGACAATCATGAGGGCTCATGAAAAAGTTTTAAGAAAATTAAAAATTGCATTGGTGAAAAAGGCCCGGAAAGTTGCTCTGTGGAATTTTTTTTTAGTCACAACAATGCACCTGCTCTTTCCTTGAAGGTAGCAAAGGCTATTCGATGAGAATTTTTCTGGAAACCCTTTTCCCAACCACCCTACAGCTCTTATCTTGCCCCATCAGACTTCTTTTTCTTCTCCAAATTCAAAGGACATTTCAAAGAAACATGATTTGAGTCCCTAGAGAATGTCAAAACTGATGTTTTGATGTGGTGTAAATGGAAGAATGCTGAATTCTTCAGGGAAAGGTTTGTTGTTGTTAAGTGCCATCAAGTCAATTCTGACTCATAGTGACCCTGTATAGGTTTTTCAAGGAAGGACTGATGGCTGTGAACCACAAACGTGGTGGTTTATAGCCCAGTGCTTATCCCGAGTCATACTGGGACCCCCGAGGAAGGATTAGAAAAATGGAGACACTACTTTCTGAAGTGTGTAGATCTTGATGGAAGACATGCCAAGAAACAGTGGCTTCACATTTTGATATTTTTGGTTAATATAGCTTTCTATGGTTTTTTTAGCAACATCTTTGTCTGATCCTCAAATGTGTGATTTTCTTTTATTATAAGGGGAAAAGATCAATATATATTATAAAGATAGGGAGTGAAATAACTCTTGACTAAGTTCCAAGTTTACCAATAGTTAAAATTTCTTCTCCCTAATTTTAGTCAGTGACTAAACAACATGTATGTTTCATTGTTTTAATGTGACTTCTCTAATTAGAAGGATGGATGGAGGTCATTTCACTGGGTACCATTTATTTTTAAATGAAAGGTAAGAAGATTATGGAAATAAGCATTATCATTACTGATTTTTTTAATGGAATTTTTGGCAATAGTACAAAAATACCTCAGACTCTTCTAAAATTTTTTAATTTCAATATCAATCTCTCATTGGTACCCCAGGGCCTACTATTAAGCCCAACAATCATCAACTTTTCCAGGCATATAAACAATCATTTTTGTTGTTGTTGTTAAGTTCCATCAAGTCTGTTCTGACTCATAGAAACCCTGTATAAGATCTCCAACGCTGTAAATCTTTGCAGGAGCAGAAAGTCTCATCTTTCTCCCACAGAGTGGCTGGTAGGTTTGGGCTGCTGACCTTTTGGTTAGAAGTCCATTGATTATCCTACAAATCCACAACACTCCCCCAAACGACCATTGTTGTTAAGTGTGGTTGAGTCGGTTCCCATTCATAAACACACAATATAGGATTTCCGAAGAGCAGCTTGTGAGTTTGACCCGTCCATCTTGTGGTTCAAACCGACCTTGTGGTCCAGTGCACTACTGAATCTTGAAACATGCTTTTAAAATACAAAAAAAACTGAAGTGCAAGCATCATAAAAATTTATCAGCACCCTTATCAAAAAGTACTCTTTTTCCTTTGTTGTATTTTTTGCCTAACTATCTTGGATTTGTTTATCCTAGCTACTTAGATATTTTCATAGGTCAACCTTTTATAGCCATGGTTCATTACAGGAAAGCAAAAGAAGACCACTTAAAGATGACTGCAAACAGCTTTTCCCAAACTCTTGGGTCTCACTCTGCACAGAATAACTCTGAATGTACCCACAATCCATTAATATTTAATTCAGATCATGCCCTGCTTAAATTAACATGAACATACAAAGTTTCACTATACCTAGTTTTGCTTCTTTAAGCTTTCCCTATGAACAAAGTATTATTATATGAAACATGCACATTATTCAGTTGTTTAACCATACTTTTAATCAATGTATAATATGTGTCACAAATAGGCAGCTGCTAAATGAATTAAACATAAAGATAATGTTTTCTAGATTACTCTTGCTTGTATATATTGCATAATTTAGTTCCTAACACATTCTGATCTTTAATCCTCTTCTTTTTATAGAAACTGAATCATTACCTTATTCTTTTTAATGATTCAAAGAGTTTTTCATATATGCTTTCAACGAAAGACATTTTAAATTTAAGTATTTATAGCATATATTTTTCTAAAGGCCTGGATTTTTTTTCCCCCAGGGAAGTTTTCTGGCTAAGATTCCTACTTAAATTGAGAATACAGTTGCTTTTTTAGAATACCAGTTCCAGTATCAGTTGCTGCAAGTCAACTCTGACTCATGACAACCCATGTGTGTCATAGTAGAACAGGTTTCCATAGAGTTTTCAATGGCTGCTTTTTTAAAAGGAGGTCACTAGGCTTTTCTTCTGATGTGACTCTGGGTGAACTTGTATTTCCAACCTTTCGGTTAACAGACAAGCACATTAGCCTTTTATACCATCCAGGCCTTTTTAAAATAATTGCTGCTAAAAGAAAAATACAAAGTCAATAGAACCAAATTGTACTCCCATGAAAAGTAACAATTAACCAAAAAAAAAAAAAAAAAATTAAATGGGGAAGAATAACCAAAAAAAAAAAAAAAAAGTCATGGCAGAAGCCATTATGCCCTTATCTCCACCACTGTAAGATTTTTAAATCAAGATATTTCCATATGCCAAATATGGGTATGAAGTCATTACATTATGCAGAAAAAACTGTGGGAAATAGGAAAGTAGTAAAAACAGTAAGCTATAAACTTAGAGCTCTGATTTTAATGTCAGTTAAACCACACTTCAGTGATCAAACTTAAGTCATTAATTTAAAATCTTTGTGCTTCGGTTTCTACATCTGTGAATAGAATTAATAAAACTGTCTGTTCTGTACTGTATAGAAATGTTGTAAGAGCCAGTAAGATAATAAATAAGCTAAAGTGTAAATTATAACTATTATTGGTACTGACAGCATATGAATCATCTGAGACATTTATTTAAAATGCAGATTTCCAGTTTTTAGCCCTAGAGATTGGTTTCAGAGGTAAGGAGTAGCAAAAAGTGATCTATATAAATCAAGGTTTTTAATAAACACCCAGATGATGGTAAAACAGGTTGTCTGAAGGCCCCATCTTAATTAACTGCTCTAAAACAATCTAGACACACATCCAATTATTTCCTCCTCCAGTCTTACACATTATTAAATAAGACAGAAATCACAAACAGATAAAAGACTTGCCTATACAGTAGAAAATGGGATAAGAGAGGAGGGGAGGGGAATGGACAATCAGAAGTTAGAGCTGTTTTGGTTACACCAGTAACAGAACAGACTGTACAACAGAAATTAAGAGCATCTCTAACATTATTATTAGCACATGTCATTACATCTAGTTGGGTATTTTGTAACAGAAGGTTTTTTTAAGTATAAAATATTCTTCCTAATGTTGTTGTTAGGTGCCATTGAGTCGGTTCTGACTCAGAGCAGCTCTGAATAAGGTTTCCGAGGTTGTAAATCTTAACAGGAGCAGAAAGCCTCATCTTTCCCCCTTGGAATGACTGGTTGGGTTTGAACTGATGACATTGTGGTTAGCAGTCTAGTGCTTATCCTACAGTGCCATCAGTGCTCATGCTTCCTAATAGATTGCATAATTGTGAACCCAGCATCAACTTAATTTTCTTTTATAACGTTTGCCTTCCTGAGTTCAGATTCTCTACTTTGCTATCTTCTTCTTGCAGTTTCTTTTTAAAGGATCTTTAATGATTGTTTTTTTCCAGTATTGACTAATGTAAAAATGCATGGCCTTCCCTGACACTTACAAATACCTATAAAATTTTGTGAAAAAATATTTTAAACTGTGATATTACTATAACCTGTGGCTAAAACATGGGCAACTTTTCTCAGATAACAGTCATTCAATTGCCCCAGATTCTGAATTTTATCTCAGAGTCTTGACTGGAGTTCTTAAAACAATTACCTACATTTCAAACTGTGCCATTAAATGTTTAATATCTCTAAAGTAGATTGGGTTTCAGGGTCCTTGGAAATGATTAGGTTTTGCCTTGAACTCAAATGTACTTTATGAGAAAGAGAAGAAACTGCTGGAATTGCAGTTTCCAGAGTTTTGACCTACAATATCCCTTCTGGCTCTAAAGTGAAACTCATTCTCTACACTCAACGTTGGGAACTATAATTGTCTTAGGATCCGTTTATAAAAACTACACATGCTGAGGGGAAAGGACATAAAAGTGTGAGGAGGGAAATAATTTTGTGAAATCAGCATCAAACTGCTACCAAAGGGTCATATGCCCTCTTGTGGTGAATGAGTGGGACACAGGACATTCAAACAGGTTTCTGGATATCATGGTAGAGGGATTCTGGTTTTGTTAGTTCATTATTTTCTCCTATAGAAGTGTATCTTAATAAGAGCTGATCTACAAGGATATTCTTTATGTGTGTTTATTGACGCTTAATAACCCTGAGCTATCACCCAAAAGAAGGGAGGAAGGAGCAGAGTAAAATGAGTGATTTCTAATTCAAAAGGAATTTCAACATTAGACTTTAAATTGATTTACTTTTTATCTATAAAATTTAAGGTATAACTTGGAAACATAATCTCAGTAAGAAATAAATCAAGTGAAAAGCCAGAAAAGGAATTGTCAAAGTAAATGAAAGCAGCATGTATTTTTAAAAAGCCGGTGAAAACCAGAAAAAAAGGTAGACAGAAAAGTACGTGGAAAAGAAAGTAAAACATGCAGATTTTTCACTGACATTATTAAATGCCAATACTAAGTTTCTTTGCACATGAATGAAACTCTTAGTTTTTAGGAGTGCCCCAAAGGGCAAAACCAAAATTTTAACAGGAGGAAGTGGGAAGCAATAAGAGATTCTATAGATTTGGACTCAGTAGCTTCTATTAAGTGTCCTATGCTTTATAAGCTTAGCGATATATGTATATATATGTATAAAGAGAAAAAGAGGAAGATCTCCAGCAAGATTGGTTGGCAAAGTGGCAGCATCAATGGGCTCAAGTGTGGCAACATTTGTGATGCCTAGGACCGGGCAGTGTTTCGTTCTGTTGTTCATAAGGTCGCTATGAGTCAGTACTGACTCAATGGCACCTAACAACAACATATAAATGTATAGGGAGGAAATAGATGAAAACCCAACAACCTGAAGAAGTCCTAACTAATGAAATGAGAGTCAAGGGTTGAGCCTGAAAATAACATTAAAATATAATCTTGTTGTTGTTTGGTGTCATTGAGCTAGTTCAGCCTCATAGCAGCTGGTGGGTTTGAATCATCAACCTTGTCGTTAGCAACTCGGTGCTTAGTGTACAGTGCAACGCCAGGACTCCAAAATATAATGTAGCCCAGTGGATTTTCTGTTGTATTACAGAAATACAATAGTGATAACAATTGCAAGCACTACTTTGAAGAGTTGTTGTTGTTAAGTGCTGTCAAGTCAGTTCTGACCGATAGCAACCCTGTATAGGGAGGGTTTCCGAGGAGCTCCTGGTAGGTTTGAACTGTAGTCCTTATGGTTCAAACTGACATTGCAATCCAGAGTGTTATCCCCAAGTGTCACACCAGGACTCCACTTAAAAGAGTAAGTGGTATATATTTTATGGATGTGTTTTCCCAAATTTGTTTTATACTTGAAAATAATATATAAATTGATTGGAAATAAAGCAATTCTAAATTATTTTCTTGCATTACCACAGATAATACTTGATGTTATATAACCACAGAATTTAGATAACATTTGTTAAAGTAAGAGCTCCCATCCGACCACCACCTTTATAATTTAAGTATTGCAAATAGCCCAGAAAAGACCATATGTCAATTTTAGAACGTAATATGATTATATGGTAACTGTAGATAGTCATTTTTCTTATCCTGATAAAAAAGGAATATTAAAGAAATCTCAAGAACAAAGTACAACACTTTTGGCATATTACATTGTGGTTTTGGCTAAATATTCCTTTTTTATATATAATTACTACTAGCGTAGTGGTTACGAATCGGGCTGCTAACCCCAAGGTCAGCAGTATGAAACTACCAGCGGTTCCGCGGGAGAAAGATGAGGCGTTCTGCTCCCATAAAGATTTACAGCCTCGGAAACCCTGTGCAGGGTACCTATGAGTCGGAACCGACTCCACGGCGCATAACAACACCTATTGAAAACTTTCAAGAAATTTAAAGAGAGAGTTATAATAATAATCATAAGATATGTAATACTATTCATTATACTCCCTTTGGCCTTTTACAATGTCCTGTTGATTTTGTCTTTTTCAGTATCACTATTCATTTGTACAAGTTTTTTACCTTTCAATTTTGGGGGTTAATCTAAGTCATATTTCCTCCAATATACTTCTAACAGAGGTTTTTTAAAACTCATCATTTTTCATAGCTCCCTAAATTGTAGTCATCCTGACATTCACATTAACAGGAAATCCAGTATGAATCTGAACTTTGTACTTAATTTGAAATGTGCTGAAACTAAATTGTATCTTCTCTTGTTTCCTTGTTGTATGCAGCATGCATTTAACTTGCCTAGAACAATGCAAGGTAGAAGAGAGGATAAGTAAAGTAGGCCACAATTTACCAGAGACAGACAAACGAGAATGAGCAAAACAGAAATAAAATATGGATGTGACACACTGACATAAATATGTCCCATTAAAATAGCATTCTGCAAGGCATACTCCTTGTCTGATTTTGCCTATATTGGGCCCAGAATCTTAGGTATCACCATGAAGGAGGGTTCACTAGTAGAGGTATTGATAGATAACAATACCTGGAGGGTATCTTACAATTCTGCAGTTTGGCGGGTGGCAAAAGGATTATTTAAAGTATCCAGAACACATGTTATGAAAATAGAACAAAATATTGAAAAAATAATAGTAATAATAAATGACACCAAGCATTCTTGTCACAGTACTCTACTTATATGGGTTCATTAATTCATTGCATTGGCCACACAGAACTAAGGCACTCTACTCACATTTATGGGATCTGTTAGTGAACTTAACAGTTAATGGGGTTGATCAGGGTCAGAAATGCTCAGGACACAGCTCTTCTACTCAGGACAGCGTCTGCTCAGCTGTACCCACAGGCAGGCCTCTCTCTGCCTGGGCAATGTTACAAAGCACTTTTAGGGCTGCCAATAAATAATCATAGGGCATACCACTCTACCACATGCTGAAACCTGAAGGCATTCAACTCTAGCTCCATGGGACAACAAATCTAGGTTTCCTAAGTAAGTGCCTGGAAGGAGGTACTTCACTCTGCCAGCAAGCCGTGTATTCAAAGGCACTCAGCTTTGAAGCCCACCACTCTGCCTCATGCTCTGACTCTTGGTTCTGCTTCTGCTGCTCCTCTACCACTCCTCTGATACATCTCTAATGTCACAGCTTTTTGTCATTGTCAATTTTTTTTTTATTGAGGAGGTTCAATGCACAGGGATCTCAGTGGCCAAAGGGGTACATTGCACTCCTAGTATTTCTTCTTAATGAAGTGAGCTCTCCCTCCTGCTTCTGAGATGAGTTTATACACATTAGGATGGTAAAATTGATCAATCACAATTAGCCCTGTTAACAATCTCTCACAACTGAATCGTATAATCCATCAGCATCTTGCCCTAACTTCTCTTATCCAGACCCACCTGGAAAAGTCATTTAATGGGAGTTTACAAAGACTATGGCTACAAGAGACATTAAATAATTCAATGCACCACAAACACATTTACCACACATTAAATTAGTCATAAGTCTATACTCAACATATAAAAAAAATGGCACCCTTATACAGAATCCCAATTTCTTCTCAGTAAAAATTATGGGGGAAGTGTTTACGGCAGTATTTCTACTCTAGTCTTATCTGTATTTTTCTTTTTCACTGACTTTTCTGAATCTGGTCATTCCCTTCTGTGCATTTGCTCAAAGTGCATTTTCATTGTATTTCTAAGAAAAGTTACTTCCTGTAATGAAGTGGGAAATATTAGCTGCCTGTTATCTTTGTAAACCCAGAAATAACATTTCTTTGTGTGATGCCGTAACATTGCCAGTTGTTTTTTTTTTTTTCTGAGTCTATGCACTGCATTTTTTATATTGATGGGAAATATTGATAAGAATTTGAGTGGGTACAATATTATCAAAAGAACAATAGTTAAGACTAGGTTTCCTTATGTTGGTCAGCTTACTTTGAGATGTTTCGAACCATGTTCATCTTTTAAAAGCTAATAACAGTTCAAATATTCCTTTTCTAGCTTCTAACACTCAAGAAACATTATAGAAATTACTGGAGTTTTTGATGGGTGGGCATAAACTATTACTAAAACACTTTCTAGTTCTTAAACCTTTGTTTTTCAAACTTCACATTCTGAAGTTTTGCATAGTATAATCTAGTTTTATAAACACGTAGGCTAAAAAGTCTTATTAAAAATTATCTTAACCTAGCCAACTTCTTTTAAAAAAATGAAAACTGGGAGAATTTTTAAATTCTGTCTTGAAAGGAGATCATTACGTGTTTTCTGTATGTTATTCTTAAAGCCAGGCCATTCCAATACTTGAGTAAAAGAATTCAAAAATTAAAATTGTTACGACATTTAATTTCCAGAGTCCTTCCCAGTAATACCCTAGTTTTATAGAGCTGTTGTTACAGAAGTACCACAATGGGTGACTTTAACAAACAAAATTTATTTTCTCACAGTTAGGTAGCCAAAAGGAGCTGTGGTATCGTAGTGGTTATGAGTCGGGGTGATAACCTCAAGGTCAGCAGTTCAAAACTACCAGCTATCCAGCATGAAGCAGAGGCTCTCTGCTTGTGTAAAGATTTACAGCTTTGGAAACCTTATGCAGGGTCTCTGTGAGTCGGGACCGACTCCAGGGCATACCACCACCACCACCACCACCACCACCACCACCACTACCACCACCAGGTGGCTAAAAGTACACATTGACGGCACTAGCTCTAAGGAAGGTTTCTTTGTCTTTTCAGCTTCTGTTCTTTGATTCCTTTGTGGTCTCCTGGTGGCATCCATCTTCTCCCTTTTGTCTGTACTTGCATCTATGCCTAACAACCTTGGAAATCCTATAAAGCAGAGGTGGGGAATCTTTTTTCTGCCAAAATGTATAACATCATTTGCAGACCATACAAAAATTATTAAATTAAACAATAGTCTGCTATATTTCATCAAACATTTAATTAACTCACCACTAATGTGATGGCTGGAACTGCGGTTGCCTTGGTAGGGCTAGACCAAATGATTTCTCAGGCCTTATACATTCCATGGAGTCCTGGTGTGACACTGTGGGCTAATGCATCAGACTGCAAAGTCGTTTGAACTGCAAGATCAGTGGTTGAAGCTCACCAGTTGCTCCTTGGAAACCCTATACAGTGTCGCTATGGGTCGGAATCAGCTTGACGGCACTTAACAACATATATCCCATGAGCTGGATATTCCCCACTGCTGCTATAAAGGGTCACTATAAGTCTGTCCCAACTCAGTGGCACACAACCACCAATACCACCATGCCTAAATTGCTTCTTATATATCTCAAAAGTGCTTGACTCCAAACACATTCTACAATGATACAGCCTCATTAATGTAACGAAGAAAATCCTATTCCCACATGGGATTACATACACATGTAGAGGGGCTTATATAGATTATATGAAAAAGAAGACGTGGCATCATGATTACACATAAAGACTCATTAGCAGCCTAGATGTGCAGATGACACATCCTTGCTTACTCGAAAAGAAGACGACTTAAAATACATTCTGATGAAGATAAAAGACTACAGCCTTAAGTATGGATTGCACCTCGATGTAAACAAAACAAAGATCCTCACAAATAGACCAATAAATAACACCATGATAAAAAGAGATAATATTGAAATTGTTAAAAACTTCATTTTGCTTGGCTCCACAATCAACAATAATGGAAACAACAGTCAAGAATCAGGTTAGGTATTGCAGTAGGCAAAAATATCTTCAAAGTGTTAAAAAGCAAAGATGTCAGTTTGAAGACTAAAATGTGCCTGATCCAAGCAATGGTATTTTCAATAGCCTCATACACATGTAAAAGTTGGATAATGAATAAGAAAAGTCATAAAAGAATTGATGCATTTGAATTATGGTTTTGTGAAGAATGTTGACAATATCATGAACTGCCAGAATTTTTTTTTTTTTTTAAAGCAATCTGTTGTAGAATGCTTCTTATAAATGAGGTTGGTTTGACTTTGTTGCTCATACTTTGGACATGTTGACAGAATGGACCAGCCCCTGAAGAAGGATACCATACTTGATAAAGTGGAGGGTCAACAAAAAAGAAGACAACCCTCACAAAATGGAATGACTTTGGCAGCAGCAATGAGATCAAATGTAATGACAACTGTGAGGATAGATGGGATGGGAAATTTTGTTATGTAGTGCATAGGGTCTCTTTGACTTGCTTGAATTTTCTTCATCTTCAGCCTGAACTTTCATAGGAACAATTGATACTCAGTTCTACAGTCTGCCCTTGAACTTGTTTTGGCTGATATGGAACGCTTCCACCATCTTTTCCACAGATGTAGTCAATTTGACTATTGTGTATTACATCTGATGAGGTCCATGTATATGTTGTTTAAAAAGGTATTTGCAGTAAATAAGTCATTGGTCTTGCAAAATTCTATCATGCATCATTTTCCTACATCATTTCTATCACCAAAGCCATATTTTCCAACTACTGATCTATCCTCTTTGTTTCCAATTTTTGCATTCCAGTCACCAAGTAATTATCAATGCATATCGATTGCATGTTTGATCAATTTCAGATTGAGCAAGTTTGTAGAATTCTTCAATTTCATCATCACTAGCTTGAGTGGTTGGTTTATAAATTTAAGTAATAGTGATATTAGCTGGTCTTGCTTACATTGTTGTTGTTAAGTGCCGTAGAGTCAGTTCCAACTCATAGTGACCCTGCATAGGGTTTCCAAAGAGTAGCTGGTGGATATGAACAGCTGACCTTGTGTTTCACCATCCAGTGCTGATCCTACAGTGCCACACCAGGTGTCTTCCTTATAGGCACGTGGATATTATCCTATCACAGACAGCAGTATACTTCAAGATAGATCTTGAAATGTTCTTTTAGATGATGAGTGCAGTGCCATTCTTCTTAAGTTTATCACTCCCAACATAGTAAACCATATGACTGTCAGTTTCAAAATGGTCAATACCAGTCCATTTCTGCCCACTAATGCCTAGGATATGAATCTCTATGCTTTCCATTTCATTTTTGACAAATTCCAATTTTTCTAGATTCATACTATGTACCTTCCATGTTCAAATTATTAATGAATGTTTACAGCCGTTTCTCCTCATTTTCAATTGTGCTTCATCAGCAAATGAAGGTCCCCAAAACTTTACCCCATTCATGTCTTCTTGATCAACTCAACTTTGAGGAGGCAGCTCTTCCCTAGTTGTATTTTGAGTGCTTTCTAACCTAAGAGGCTCATAACTAGCACTAAATCTGATAATATTCTGGTTCTATTCATCATATTTCAATATTCAATATTCTGGTGCTATATGACAGTGTTTCAGAGGAGCAGATGGCAGGTTTGGGACACTGACTTTGCAGTTCAAACCAACCTCGTAGTCCGGTGCGTATCCTGCAGCATCACACAGGGGTTAATTTAATCAGTGGTTAGGTTTTGCAACATATATTTGAAGGGATATAATTGATTTCATAAGGAGCGCTGGTAGCGTAGTGGTTACGAATCGGGCTGCGAATCTTAAGGTCAGTGGTTCGAAACTACCAGCCGCTCCGCGGGAGAAAGATGAGGCTTTCTACTCCCGTAAGGATTTACACCCTCGGAAACCCTGTACAGGGTCGCTATGGGTCGGCTCTGACTCGAAGGCACTTAACAACAACAACAAATTGATTTCATAACATCATTATGAATTTCTTTGGGGGCTTACACAAACATATACAAGTTGAAGAGTTACCCAAATTGGGCTTTCTCACATAAATGTCTCTTATGAATGTTTGGCTTTGCAAACACAAAATCAGCACTATTCTGAGGCTTTTCCTCAGCAAATGAATAAAAAATACTTTCCTCTTTTTGATTGAAACCTATACTTCTCCCTCTAATATGAGAAGAATTCAAAGGGTTTTAGGGATATTTAAATTTAAAAATGCAGGCCTTTTTCTATAAAATTTTTAGATTCCACTGTGTATGTCAAGAGGAGTCCTGGTAATATGTTAAGATCATAGTGGATTGCCAGGCCTTTTTCCCTAATCTCTCTTAGAAGTTCTTCTGAAACCTGTTCAGGATCATAGTAATATGCAAGCTTCCACTAAAAGACAGGTGGTAGCTCCCCATGAAAAACATTAGTTAGGAATGGAACCTGGATATGCAGCATGGAAGATAGTAATTGTGCCACTGAGCTACAAATGCCCCCTCAGCCAAAATAGTAGAAGTCCTTGAAACTCTAATCTTTTTCCAGAGGAGCAACTGGTTGGTTTGAACCAACACCTTTTGTTTACCAACCCAATACTTAACCTAGTGTGCTACCAGAACTCCTCCCACTGGTTTCCCTTTACCTACTTTTGAACTGAATTCCTAGTGTGGAACTATAGGATAAGCACTAGAATCCTGGTGTGGCACTGTGGATTAATGTGTTGGATTGCAAGGTCAGTTTGAACCTCAAGGTTGGTGGTTCAAGCTCTCTAGCCGCTTCATGAAACCTTATACAGGGTCGCTATGGATTGTAACTGACTCAAAGTTAACAACAACAACATGAACCATAGGACTAGTAATTCAAACCCACCAACTTCTCCTCAGAAAACCTATACAGGGTTGCTATGAGTCAGAATTGACTTGACGGCATTTAACAACAACATTTTTTAACTAATTCATCAACACATATTCCACATTGTTTTCCCTCACTTGTCTTCCCAGCCTTGATAGCATGGCCAACCACTTCAAAGATATGCCTTGAAACATCAGTGTCCTTCATCTTCAACCTTGTCAAACTTCAGTCCTAGTTACCATTCATTTTCACTTTTTTCTGTTCTGTTTCCAGGCTTCTGAATGTTGTTGTGAAAGTGGCAAAAGTCTGTCAGTAGGATTCTTTACAAATTTCTACAATAGAACTGTTTGTAAACACTTTGAGAACAGAGAACCCTAGTGTCACTGTAGGGTAAGGACTGGACTACTAACTGCAAGGTCAATAGTTCAAACCCACCAGCCACTCTATAGGAAAAATATGAGACTTTCTGCTTCTGAAAAGATTTACAGCCTTAGAAATGCTATATAAGGTGCCTATGAGTCAGACTCATCTCCATGGCAATGGAGTGGGAGATGGCTGAGATCAGGAGCCCTGATGGTGCCAAAAGTTAAGCACTCAGGTGCTAACTGAAAGGTTGGTGGTTTGAACCCACCAACTGCTCATTGGGGTGGGAGAAAAATGTGATTATCTGTTTCCATCAAGATATAGCCTTGGAAACACTACGAGTCAGTTTTACTCTGTGCTCTAGGATCACTATGAGTAAGAATTAACTCCAGGGCATTGGGTTTGGAGTGGCTTGTAGCTGAGATTAAAAGCAATGAGAGATTGTTTTTCCTTGACCTATAAGCATTCTTCTGGAGAAGAGAGATTTCAGTCCATTTCTCTTTCAATATGAGTCATTTACCTCAGTCAGCGTCCTGTTTTTGTATGCCATAAACCAAGTAGTTTATCTTTTAAGTATTCTCTCAACTACCTCCCTCCATTAAACTGGAAAGAATTGTTTTCTATAAAATGTAGTCTTGGAACACTACCATATTAGTTTCCCTAATGGGCTCTTCTGACTTACAAATGCTTGGTTTATTTTGGCTTGCATATGAAGTTTGATTACATGCATTCATAATTGAATTTCCCTTTTAATTTATTAATCAGAACCATCATTTCTCAAAATGATCATTAGCTGGCAAGTTATGGCAAACATATACAATGTTATTTATAGATACCCTCTACTTTCCCTTTGCATGTTAACATTGTCTCTAATAAATCATATAACTGTAGGAGTGAAATAATACCTAGACTACATCTCTTATTTTTATCTAAAGTGTGACATTTTAGAGTACCATTCTTAAAAAATTCCCAATGTCTGTGGTTTAATTAATTTGCTGCTTTATAATGTAGCATGGCACTGCAGGATCAACACTGACTATGAACCATAAGGTCAGCAGTTCAAACCCACCAGCTGCTCCTCAGAAACCCTATACAGGGTTGCTATGAGTCAGAACCGACTCAATGGCACTTAACAACAGCAACACAACAATGTGGCTTTGTGTGTGTGTGTGTGTGACCTCACAGAGATTTTTACCATTCAACGTAGAAGGATGTTGGATTACATGTTTTGAATTTGTTTTAAACAATATTAACCCAGAAAAGTTGTTGCCATAGATATGCAGATACGTATACAATAGTCCCCAGTTACAGTTCCATTTACACTGGGGAAAAACAAATTACCATGCAACACCTTTGAACATTTTCATATCTATGTGTCTCTATATAAATAAATGTGAAAAAAAATTAATTGATGTAACTTCTTTTCTAGGCAGACTTTTTCTGAAAGCAGCAGGTTACTGAAAATATTTTATTAGGGGGATTATATATGTGCAACTCTTAGCTTTTAATTCTTTTTTCAAAAAATGAATCAACAATTTCTGAGGTTAAAACTATCAAAATAAGAATGAAAAGTATCTTTTCTAGAGAATAGCCTGAGAAAGATCTTAACTTTAAGAGCCTGGAGCATTGGAGAATGTCGTGACCCAGTCACTAAAAGGCCAACATTCTTCTACACACTATTCTCTTACTATTTCTTTATGTCACAGAGAAAGTTAAATAAGCAAATGACTTAGCAGAAGCTGTGTGCTTAATTGAAGCTACTTCTATCCCAGCCTTTATTGACCCTGTCCTATCTTCTTAGGAAGAGAAGAGCAAAACAGTGAATACACTTGGCTTACAGAGAAAGGACTACTGGAGATTGATTTATCAATTTTT
The DNA here is from genome assembly GCF_000296735.1 of Chrysochloris asiatica. Lineage (NCBI taxonomy): Eukaryota > Metazoa > Chordata > Mammalia > Afrosoricida > Chrysochloridae > Chrysochloris > Chrysochloris asiatica. The sequence continues at coordinate 868,157 of NW_006408638.1, forward strand.
CTTACAAGAGAAAGATCATCTAAAGGATATCACCAAATTTCTCTCCAACTTTAGTTTTTTGTTTTGTTTTGTTTTTACAGTTGCATTGAGAACTGGTCTATGCCAGTTAGGTCATGACAGTGCATACGTGATTTTTGGTAGGATAAGCTAAAGCAAATAGAAATGAAAAGGTAAAAGAGCTGAATAGAAAATGGACTGCTAACCACAAGGTCGACATTTCATATCTACCAACCACACTCAGAAACCCTCTAGAAAGTCACTATGAGTCAGAACCGACGCAACAACATAGTCACCAAAAAACATGCAAGTATCAAACCAACTCAGCCTTATATATTGATATCCACTGAACAAATATTTTCTAATGAACACTCACAAAAATGTATATAATCTGTTCTGTAAGTTCAGTGAAGACCCAGCTCTCCATTCTTATAGGGGATCCCCAAACGTCTTTCTTTAAGTAGTCACTCAAAGAAATCTAAACACATCCTATGGGTTGTTTAGACTCCAATAGGTCCAAGATTCTGAAATCTTATCATTGGTATCAGTCAATCTGAAGCCCTCATATTCAATAACTGAGCAATTTAAGGATCCTTTACAGATTAGAACCCACTCTAATTACATACGAGGGAGTCCTGGTGTGGCACTGTAGTGTAAGAACTAGTCCGCAAGATCAATTTGAACCACAAAATGATGATTCAAACCCACCAGCTGCTCCTTGGAAACCCTATACTGGGTCGCTATTTGGAGCCTTCTCGACAGCACTGAACAACAATAAAAATTATACAAGAAGAAGAAACATCTCTAAAGTATTTTATCTGATCCACAAAATTTTAATGCCACTGATTTACCAATGAGGACCACCTCTAAAACCATTATCCTTGTTAACAATCCACTGAGTTTTCCAGTGAAATCCTTTTATGGCATTTATTACATTGATTATTTAAAGCCTCTGGTGGTGTTCTAGTTACAAATAGCTGAATCAGTCATGCTTGCCTGATCTGAAGTCGGGGCTTCATTTTACAGTGCTAGCAACCTGAGCTGTGAGTTTCTCTGAGCAAGTGGTCACACCTCAGTTGCAACTTAAACTAAAACATTCATAACATCACAATGTAGAGACTGAAATAACATAACTGTAAAATACAAGCATCATCAAAAGATAGCACATCTTTAAGATACAGTGAACCCTGTGTGAGTTGGACCTCAACAAGATTGCCTGGTTTTACCTAATCTCAAGGTATCCACCATTGACAGAGTGGAGTTTTGGTATTTTTCTGTTGCTCATTTTAATGGAAATTTGAGCTTTCCTTGTCCAACAGGGTCATCCTTCACAGGTAGAGACTTTTGTAAGTTTTACCATACTAAGATCTTTTATGGCTTCCAGCATTCTACTATTTATTCTTCTCTTTTTATCTTTGTTTCCTTATGCCCATGTTCTCCTTCCAGCTAATAAACATTCTCCCTTGGCTTCTTTTTTCTTCAATTCGTAGGTCATTATACGTCTTATTACTTATCTTGCTTCTCCCAGGAAGTAAGCCTTTACTGTCATTATCTAGGTTGGTCGGTAGTAGTTCAAACTACCAGCCACTCCTGAGAAACCCTATACAGGGTCACTAGGAGTGGGAACCAACTTGAGAGCATTTAACAACAATCACCACTCATGTCAGTTTGTTGTACTATGGTGGCTCGCATGGTGCTGTGATTCTGTAAGCTATGCCACAGGTATATCAAATACCAGCAGGGTCACCCATAGTGAACAGGTTTCAGCTGAGCTTCCAGGCAAAGACACATTAGGAAGAAGGAGCGATGGACTATTTCTGAATATTTCATAATTTAAAACCTTATGCATAGCATTGGAACACGTTCAGCACCAAAATATTGAATATCAAAGCATGAATAATGAAGGGTGCCAGAATATCATCAACTATAGTGCTGGAAAATGAGCCCCTCAGACTGAAAGCACTCAAAATACAACTGGGGAAGAGTTGCCTCCTCAAAGTAGAGTTGACTTTGATGATGTAAATGGAATAAAGCCTTTGGGACCTTTACTTGCTGATGGGGGACAACTCAAAATGAAGAGAAATAGCTGTAAACATCCATTAATAATCAGAACAAGGAATGCACGAAGTATGAATCTTGGAAAATTGGAAATTGCCAAAAATGAAATGGAATGCATAAACATAGATATCCTAGGAATTAGTAAGATGAAATGGACTGTTATTGGCCATTTTGATTCTGACAATCACATGGTTTACTATGCTAGGAATGACAAATTGAGGAATGGTGTTATTCCTCATCAAAAAGAACATATCAAGGTCTGTCTTGAAGTATAACATGGCCAGTGATAGGATAATATCCATATGACTACAAGGGAGACCAGTTAATACCACTATTTTTAAAATCTATGCACCAACCACCAAAGTCAATGATGGCATTGAAAAAGTCTACAAACTTCTTCAATCCAAAGTCAGACATGCAATCAAGAAGTATTCATAATCACTGGCAAATGGAATGAAAAGGTTGAAAACAAGAAGGGTCAGTAATTGGAAAATATGGCTTGGTGATAGAAACCATACTAGAGATGGCATGACAATTTGGCAAGACCAATGACTTCTTCATTGTAATTATCTTTTCTAAACAACATAAAATGACTATATACATGGACCTTACCTGGCCAAAATGGGGAAGAAATCATACATAAGAGGGACAAAGGCAACCTTTCTTCTTAGATATAGTCACACAAATGAGGATGCAGAAAACATAACATTTGGCTATTATATCTAATCCAATTCAAAAGAAGGTTTACCTGTTTTACCACTTTTGCCATCTTTATGGCATTTTTCATTCCATAGAATTTTCTTAGACCCCTGCCTCTGAGTTACTGCCAAACTCAAGCTGACCTTTTGGTTCCATGAATACCAAGTTCTAGAACCTTTTTATAACTAATAAATAACAGGCTGTCTCCTTGGTCCCTACGTCTTATATAGCTGCCACTTCCTAGACTCCTTTGAAGTGATTTGGGGTTAATGCGCTGGACTGCAAAGTCATTTGAGGCACAAGATTGTCCATTCAAGCTCACCAGCTGCTCCTCAGAAACTCTATACAGGGTCACTATGGGTCGGAACTGACTTGACGGCGTTCCTAACCACAACAAATCACAACAGGACTCCATGGGAAAGTCAGTGTAGGAATATCTGTTATAGGTATGCCTTATGACAGGAAAAAAAAAAAAAAGTTCTTGATGTGAATGTTACCTGATATCTTAACAAATATTATAGAATGTGACATACCCACTCCACTCTAGTAAACCCTCTATGCATTGTTGTTTTTGTTATTAATTGCTATCAAGTCAATTCTGACTCATATCAGCCTTGTATATAGGGTTTCTCAGGCTGAAAATCTTTGCAGAAGCAAAAAACGAAACAAAACAAACCTTATATTTTGCCCATGGAGCGAATGTTGGGCTCAAACCGCTAATCTTGTGGTTTGCAATCCAATGCTTATGGTAAAGAGCTACTATGCTCCCCATAGAAATCCCTATCCATAGAGATCCTTTATAATTAATCTCCACACATCTATTTCTTTCTCCCAAATTAATATTGTGGAGACTGACTTAACATATTCTCCTAGATTGCTGCTATTTACCTTCTCACTTACATGATTCATTCTAATTTGGACTGTCTATATGGAGTCCTGGTATGGTGCTGTAGGTCACTTTGAACCACAAGGATAAGCACTGAATGCTAACCACAAAGTCTGCAGGTCAAACACATCAGCCACTCCTTGGAACCCTATACAGCGTCACTGAGTTGGAATCAACTTAACTGCACTTAGCAACAACCTATCTCAAATGGCTTCCAGTAAGCAGAAAACCTGATTAGACCGGATATAGGTGTTGAAAACAAATTCACAAGTACCCACCTGACCTACCCCCTCAGTTCCATCCTTTCAGAACTGCTGGTATGAGGCAAAGTAAGGGAGAGGATGGTGGGGGGAAACAAGCAATGACAAAAGAGAAGACATTGTGGGCTTCTATAATGTTCGTCCTGGTGTGAGCTGCAGGACAATGTTCTGAACAACAAGGTCAGCAGTTCAAGACCACAATCTGCTACTCAGAAACCCAATACAGAGTCACTATGAGTTGGAACCAACTTAACAACAACATATGTTCTTAAGAAAGTAGCAGATAAGATAGATGCTTTCTAAACAAACTCTGGTCTTTTGCTAGATTTCAGTATAGCACATAAGAGCTATGTATTAGAAAACAGGGCTATGGGAAAGCACATTCAGATGGCTTATGTGAGTGGCATAATACTTGATAGAAGTTAAACATAATATGCTTAAATCACACATCAACTTATTATTCTTTAATAGTGAGTCTCCTTGCTCTTTCTTGGTATTGATTGTATGGAAGACAGTACTTCAAAATACCTTTGGCTTTGGATAGATGGACTCCAGTTAAAATAATAACTTTTTTTTTTTTTTTAAGTGCCTATGAAAGCAAGAATTGTTAAGAAACTGATGCAAGAAACCTGGGTCAAAAGATGAAATCCCAGCATAGATTTTCAATGTCAAAAAGAAAAAACGTAGGAATAGAAGCTATGATTCTGATCATTTTCTATCTAAAAGGTTTTGCTTCCTTCCCTATGCACACTGCAAAGCTGTTTAGATTCTCATTTCAGTCTGATGCATTTGACTGCCCCACTGTGGCTGCTGAGAACTTGATTTAGGATCACTATGCGTTATTGGATTATGCAGTCCATCACTGTTCCCGAAAGGATGAGCACTTTGTGCTTTTCCAGATGAAAAATGGAAAAGTTTCAAAGAATCTAGTTAAATCCCAATTAAATTTAGACCCAAAATTGTATTGTTCCTTTTCTGGCCGAAGGGACTAAATTATATAATAAGTCTTTTTCAATTCCATTTTCAAGTTCTGGTTCTTACCTATTAAATCACCCAAAGTGATTTTACAGGTCTACCAAATAATATTCTACTTCCATCTCTACAGAATGCTACTTTGTGCTGTATATGTTTGCCTCTATGGTAACAAACCCATGCTCTTCACCTTCATCTCCTTTCTGAACAGTGTTTTGGTATTTTCCAAACAAATCTGAAAATTAGGAGATTTTGTTGGTTTTCAAAATCTGGGTTTTAGTTTTGGCAATTAATTTTGCTTGTTATGAGGGCTGAAGGGAATTCTAGGTGGAAAGGAAGGATTCACTGTTAATGAAAACAATGGTGAAGGTCACGTGGGGGCGAAATAGTCATATGCATGGTGAGTGGCTATATACCGCTGCATACCTGGCCTACTGCTTTTTAGCTTAGGAAGGAAAGAAGAAACAAATAAATAAATAAAGAGGAAATCATGCCTTTGAAGAAGTTGGAGTAAGTACTCCCTCAACCCAAATGAGATTGGTCTTATTGTTTGCATAAGTGACTACTCTCGGGGTCATGTGAGAGCAGAAACTTATTTCTAACTCTAAAAAACTAAACTATATATTTTTTCCTTAAAATTGATTTTTCTGAAATGGTTTTTCATATTGAAACCTCAGCTTTGATGCATTCACATTCTAAAGTGAAAATGATCTGGCTAGTGAGAAGGAAATGGAAACTTCACCAGGTAAAACTTGCTCATACCTCATAGCAGAATTGTGCAGGCTTGAGTCTCTAAATCAAATTCCTGTACATTTGACCATAAATAAATTCTCTCAGGAGGCTGGCTGTTAATACAATTCAGAGGAAAACTTTATTTTTAAGTAGAAAAACTTCTTTCAAGAATAATTATATGCACACCACTACCCATTACTAGCTTTTGTTTTTTTTTCCTCAGTTGCATATATTTGACTTGCAAAAACTCATTTTTGAGATATCATCCCAGTAACATAAATATGAAAAATAAATTAGGGTGGCAGGGATAAATAGTAACAAGAAGCTAGAGAAAGAGAAGGAAGAGTAAAAGACTACTGATACTTCCCAGGAAAGGAAGTGGTATGGCTAGTCCAACAAATTTCAGATATAGGATGAGGGAAGAGAAGAGATAAAGTCATTGCTTTGAATGGACAGTATCCCCCATTCACTTTTTATTGATGGGAGGTGAGCTGAATTAGCAGTTATTAGAACATGAACCTTCTCTGTGATTATCCAGCCAAGCATTGGGATGTCTTGCCAGCAGCCCAGCCCAATCTTTTCAACAAAGATGCCTAAAAGGATCATGTTCAAGCTGTTCACCCCATTTAGGATCATATGTAAAGGCAGATTTACTTCAATTTGAAATTCTAAAAATAATCCTTCCAAAAAAATGCCCCCGAAGCACAGAGGATCTTTTTCTATGGGCCTTTATAGCCCAGTCCATTCACTAAGTCCATCTTTGGCAAAACCTATGTGTTCAAGACTCTGAAGGGCATTGAGATGCAAAGGGCTGGCCATCTTAGCCATCTGAGCCTGACCTTTGTCAGAATCATCTACCAAAAGCTGCCTCTTACTACCTACAATATATATATTTTTAATTACAACTGCATCTAATATTCACAAAATAGCATTTTTACTTGATTTAAATGATATAACTCATGTAGTAGAGTTCTGGAAAAGCTCTTCCAGAAAAGTCATTTTAAAATACTCTAAATGAAAAGGTGTATTTTGCAAGCAAGATCGCTGCTTTAAAGGATGAGTATGTGAACAACATAAAGAAACCTAAAAGATTAGTGCTACACTATACAAAAAAATCTAGATGATTAGGTACTGATTCATTGCACTAGAAATAATGTCTATGTGAATGATAATAGAAGCACATTAACAGAGTCATGTTTCTTATCTAAGTATCTGGAACTGAATTCCAACCAAGTGCACATATTGTCTCCATTCTACTACCCACCTTAGTTTTTTAATAAGGCTACAATGATTTACAACTGCTCGCTTGCTAATGCTTCATAACACACTCAGGCAAGAACAGTTACGATGTACTTCTCCTTTTCAACAATTCAGTTTTACCCATTTGAGCATACAATTTTTAAGACTATTTGGGTACTTCTTAATATACAAAATGACTTTATTTTTTGGCAATAAAACAATTTACTTGAACATTTTAATAATTAATTAGATCCATAATCTGCATTTTCTGCCTGAAGAAGATGAAAACCAATTTCTTTAGACCGGGCTAGCTTCTGCTGGCTTCTGTTAGGGTGGTAGCCCTGCGACTTAAGAGGTATCAGGAAAATTCAATTACTGAGTTTAAATCAGGTCTTTGAAAAGTACAGTACAATGGCTTCTGCTTATTGCAACCACTTTAGGAAATGGTTTTTTGAGCCTAATAACTGACTGATTCAATTAAAAGGAGACGGGAAAACCATTTGCTGAAGCAGGCACTGGGTTTGTTATTCACTGCTATCATCTAAAGCACATCACAGAAACCACAACCTTGTAAGTCAGTGTTCCCCATTTATTCCCATCTGTTTGAAGGCTATGGAACAACCCATTCTTAATTCACTACATCAAGATAGCCAGGATGTGGGGTGTGCATCGATATTTGGGGTGAGGTTACATAAGCAGTTTGAGAAGAGCCCTCCTTGAAAAATTCTAATATATCAAGACACATAACCAATTTAGGGGTTCTTGCTCTCAATCAGATGAAATTTCATCTATGGATACAAACTGAAAAATAGCAGTGCTATGTTTTTGTTTAGATTCCCAATAAGAACTACAGGAAGCAATTAAAAAAAAAATTTAAAAAAAAAAACTTGCTTCAATTCTTGTTTTATGGTTAAAACCCGAGGCTTGCTTGGGAAGTTTAAAGAGCATCAAAGAACAAACACAAATGACACTCCAAAGAATCCACATAGCATAACTCTTGGTTTGGCCCCTAGAAGACCTAACTTCATCAGCATAACTTTGGAATTCCTATACATGTATCATAATAACCTCCTTTCTGAAACATTTGTTCTCTCTAGTCTCTGAATAGATGTTTATTTATATACCTTTTAAGAAAAAAAAAAAAAAAAAACTTATTCCACCAGATATGTTCACTGAACTTGAGGAATGCTTATATAGATCAAGGGAGTTTTACATCAAAAATAGACTGTCATTACAATGGGTGGCTGCAGGTTTTTTAACTTAAAAAAGTAAAATAATGTTTACCTTCTTCACATTCTAAAATGTATGCAAAAGTGAAAAAAATTAAAATACGCAGAAGTGATTAAAAGTCATCTAATTATTGTTGTATTCTTAAGGGAGAGTCAACTGCATTCCTAATGCAGTGGATATGAGAGAAAAAAATAGAGAGGAATGAGGGAAAATTCCAAGGGTTCCTGGGTAATCAAAAATAGAAGGATGTGTGGAGGAAAAATCACCAATAGAGAAAGAAATAGCTTCAGTTTGAATATGCTTAGTCTGTGGTGCCAATTATATCTCCAAGTGGATACTCTTGATGTATAAATGTTTATAACTATTAATTTCATTCTTTTTCATATGAACAGTACAAACCTTGATTTTACTTGTTTGATTTCCCTGGATTATTTTTATACAAGATTAAATTATATATTTAATCTTAGTGTGTCATTGTATTTTAAATATATGCTTTGGTGGTAGTGGTTGGTATGCCATGGAGTTGGTTCTGACTCATAGCAACCCTGCATGGGTTTCCAAGGATGTAAAAGATATATGCTTTAGAAATAGCATATATTAAGCGATTGTGCATATAGACACATGAATGGGCTTCAAAAGTTCTTGGAAACATTCCACTCTCTTTTCATTCCATTTTTTCACTAGCTTTTTGAAGCCCCCTCATATATGTGTTGATGAGACTCAATCTGAAATTCTCTATCCTTTAATAAAGAGTTTAACTCATTTCCATTTATTGTGGTAACTGATATGCTTAGTGTTATTTCTGCCATCTTAACTTTCCAGTTTATGTTTGTTATTGTTCTAGTTTTTCTATAGTGATCAAAATACTCTGCTTATTTATTATTGATTAGGGATCCTGGTATGGCGCTGTAGGGTAAGAACTGGAATGCAAACCACAAGGTTGGCAGTTCAAACACACTAGATGCTCCTCAGAAACCCTATGCAGGTTCCTATGAGTCAGAACCGACTTGATGGCACTTAATCAGGAATTTAGAAATTATACACTGAAATTTCTACAAATGATTACTTTTAATTGCTTTTAAAGCATATGTAATATTCCTACCAACTCTAAGGGGTCCTATTAAGGAACTATAGGATAAGTACTGGACTGCTAACCACAAGGTTGATGGTTCAAACCCAACAAGTTGCTCCTTGGAAACCATATGTAGGGTCACCATGAGTCAGAATGGACTCAATGGCATTTAACAAAAACAACCAACTCTAAGAATGAAATTTGCTTAGCTTTTACTTCTCCTTTCTCGCCTTTTTAAGATTTTAACAAATGATCTGGTATCTATCCAGTCCCTTTCCCTGTTATAATGAAAATGTGGAATCTAGAGGATTTACACACTTGCAATCAGGTCGTTTCCTTGAACCGGAAGCTAATCACGGAACTCTCTGTGTAATCCTATGCAAAGTGTATTGGTTCTCCAAAGTGCCCAAACCAATAAATCATGGTTCTAATGTTTAATGCATTCTGTGGTACTGGTGGGCATGATAAACAAGGTTGGAGGAAGCTGTTTAAAAGTAACTAAGTATCTCGTGCTTGATTAATGTACTATAATATGGCACATGCTTAATGAAAGAATCATTAACTGCTATATAATCAGATGTTTAATTCAGTCCCTAGTCAATCAATTGCTTTTAAGTACACTTAGGAGTAAATAACTTGAGCTATCTTGGTGTTTACCTTCATCTTGTTCTGAACATTAACTTTCAAAATCTTGTCCTAAATGTGGATCTGTGGTATGTGCATAGGTACCACATTATTCAATATGCCAAAACAGCTTCTCCCTGAGAACTGCTTCTCTGGAACCCCTTAAAAAGGTTCTGTATTTCTTTCTTCTTGACTTGCAGAGCACATTAACTTGTTAAAGGTTCTCACAAGGTCCAGCATTATAACTGTTTAACCATTTGTGACCCAAAGTCATTTAATCATGCAAATTTCTGTTCACTGAACGCTGAATAGCATTTTAGTAAAGCCTATTTTGGGAGCTAGTGTTGCCTGGTATTATGTTGTGAAGTTAGAGAAGTCATTTTTGCTTCTTATTCTGTTATACTTGATTACAGAACTCACAAAGCACTTCTTGTGTCTTTGATGCCTTACAGAATTATATTTATTATTTTGTTGTCTTTGAAAATATGTACAGCAAAACATACACCAATTCAACCATTTCTACATGTAAAATTCAATGGAATTGTTTATATTCTCCAAGTTATACATTCTTATCCTTTTTCTGAGTTATTCTTACCCCGTTAGTATAAACTCACTGACCCCTAATGTTTCTATCTGATCTTTCCTGTTGCTGTTGTCACTCTGACCCCATATAGACAGGTTTTTTAAAAAAAACAAACACACACTGCTCAAGGAGGACTTTTTTTTTTACTAGTTAAACTAGAACATTGTTTGTTTTTAAGAAACTTCAAAGGTAGTTTTACTCTAAAATTTAATGATTTCCTTAGGGCAGTAATTTCAAGGGTTAATCCAACCTCCATGGCCCCAGAAAGTTGAAAATCCATGAGAAATTGAAATTCTCTTCTACATTTCCCCCCTATTAATCAGAATTCTTCTATACAATCTTTGACCAAAATGTTCAGTAAAGATAGCTGGACACCACCTAGTTCTTCTGGTCTTATGGCAAAAGAGGCTGTTGTTCCTAGAAACAATTAGTCACACAAATTCATATCCTCCACCTATTCTAAACTACTTCTTCATCTTTTGCTCCAGGCAAACAGACCAATTGGCATGCCTTGGGTGGCCACTTGCAGGCTTTTAAGACTCCTAGGATCTAACTAAAAACTAGGAGCTTCAATTAAGTATGAGTCTTAGAGTTTTAATGAAATATCTTTCCATTTTTACTTCCACTTCCCCTTTCTTCTTTCCATGCTGACACCTGAAACAATTAAAATATAAACCCAATGGTAGGAAGAGCCAAGAAATTACAGCCAGCGGCACATACACTCACAATTACCCCTCTCTTCCAGTGTCTGAGAATATGGCAAACTCCTTCTACCTCACTCCTTTATGCCTTATTGTGCTTTCTCTCTGAGAGATTCCCCCATGGAAACAGCAGTTTAGCAGGACCAGCACATGAGTGTATCATGTAGACACATGCAGCCATGACTCACGTGTACTGGGATCTCTCTACAAGTGTGTCTGTCTCTCCGAATGGACTCTCCATTCCATGAGGGGGCATTTTATAAAGTTCACTTCCATAAGTAGCTGTGTTTGAGATGCCACTTACAGTTTTCAAAGCCATATTACTTTCACTGTTATTATTTTATTTATTTATAATCCTCTTCAATTTAATTTGAATAATTTTTAAACCTAAAACCCTTTGGTGAGGCAACAAATTTTATGATAAATTAAACTTGCATTTCATAATCTATCAAATCCCAGTCTTTACAGTTTTTAGAAACGGATGCGTTTATTTTATAGGCAGTAATACATGGAATCCTGGTGTGGTGTGGTGGGATAAAGCATTAGACAACAAGGTCGGTTAGAACCACAAGGTCAATGATTCAAATTCAACCAACCACTCCTTGAAAACCCTAGAGTAGCTATGAATCATAACTGACTCAACAACACTTAACAACAAAAACAACAACTATGCAAACTTAGGGATTCTTACTTCAAATTAGAAAAATTCTTATTTAAAGCAATATTTTCAATGTGAAAGTATGAGTGTTTTATGTCAGTTCTGCCATCATTAAATTGTTGTTGTTGTTAAGTGCTGTCAAGTCGATTCCAACCCATAGCAACCCTGTATAGGGCTTCCAAGGCACCTGGTGAGCTTGAACCACCAACTTTGCAGTTCAAATGACTTTGCAGTCTGATACATTAGCCCACAGCACCACACCAGGACTCCTTAACATTAAATAGCAAGTGATTTAAACATTAAGCATTTATCATAAATTCTAGTACAAAATAAAAGTCAGGCCCTCAGGCATCAGACAGATACAAATAGAGACATAAATTTGTGACTTGTATAGATATAATTAAGGAGCTCTGGTAGCATAGTGATGATGAATCCAGCTGCTAACCTCAAGGTCAGCAGTTCAAAACTACCACCTGTTCCATGGGAGAAAGAGGAGACTTTCTGCTCCTGTAAAGATTTGTAGCCTTGGAAACCCTGCACAGGGTCACTATGAGTCAGAACAGACTCCACTGTACTTAGAAACAACAACAATAGATATAATTAGGGAGCTTTGGTGGCACTGTGGACTAGACAATGGACTGATAACCACAAGTTCATTAGTTCAAACCTACCAGCTGCTTTGCAGGAGAAAGATAAGACTGTTTCCATAAAAATTTGCAGTCTCAGCAACTATATAAAGGGTTGCTAATGAGTCCTGGTATGGTGCTGTGGACTAATGCACCAGACTGCAAAGCCATTTGAACTGCAAGGTAGGTGGTTCAAGCTCACCTGCTGCTCCTTGGAAACCCTATACAGGGTCTCTATGGGTCGGAACTGACTCGATGGCACTTCACAACAACAACAACAACCTGAGTCAGAATTGAGTCAATGGCATTGGGTTTACCTAGGGTTGGTGGAACTGTGAGTTCAACATTGGGCTGCTAACTGAAAGGTCAGTAATTCACATCCACCAGCCACTCCATGGGAAAAGGGAGAGGCTGCCTGTTTCCTTAAAGACTTAAAGTATAGGAAACCCTAGGGTCACTAGAATCTACTTTATGGCAGCAGATGTTTGTTGTGTTTTTTAAATTTCTACTACTTGCAGTATAACTCCTCAACTGTGTCTGAATAAATTAGTCAGATAATAGGTGTGAAAACCAAAAAAAATAGATTTTCTAGCTTCTTAATAATGCCAGATTTAGTCATTTGACCAGAAAACTCTCATGACTTCCATTATATTGTCAAAACAATTAATATTTTCAGTATTAAAATACATATGTTTTATGTCAGTTCAGTCATTCTATGTTACAAATATTTTAAATAGACTAGTGAGTCTTGGAACTGGAAAACTCTCTTTGTCATGCAAATATTTGCGACACTAAGGTGTTTTACTTGAAAGGAGACATGAAGTCAAAAGAAGTAAAAAATCCTTTGTATTTTTAATTTTGTAGTGAACACCTATTAAGCACATTTTAAAATTGCTCTACTGTGCACAGTTTAGAGAATTTATATAAGAATTAGCAAAAGACAAAATATAAGTGGGTAAACAAAATGTACGTGGATCAGTAAAATGAGAAAATCATCAAATAGAAAACTGAGAAAAGAAAGAGAAATGCATCAAACAAGAAACACAACGAACAATAAACATATGCAAAGCTGTTCAACCTCACAAGTAACCAAGAAAATTCAAACTACTACAGTAAGATTTTTTCGTATCATCAAACTGGCACTAAAAAAAAAAAAAAAGTAAAACTTTTATAATAACCAGAACTAGCAAGAATAAAGAGGAATAGAAAGTTTTACACAAGTGTTGGTGGGAATATAATGATAAACTTTTGGGAGAGCATTTGGCAGTATCTCAAACTTGCAGTTTGTACATGTTTAAGCTGACTAGGACTCTTTCTACAGAAATACTTTAATATGAGACTAAACACTATGCCCAAAGTATTGAAAGAAGGGTTGTTTATAATGAAGAGAACTGGAAGCAAATTAAATATCCAGAAATTCAAGAATTTTAAATTAATGTTTATACACTCAAACCATGAAATATGTAACAACAAGCAAAATGATGGAAACTTCTTAGCTATTATCAAACATTTTGAGGCAATGAGTAGCTGAGCCTGGGGATTCAGGACCATAGTCTCAGGGGACGCCATAGGCAATTGGTACAACATATTACACAAAGACAATGTTCTACAGCCTTCTTTGGTGAGTGTTGTTGTTGTTTGTTTTTAAGTGCCATCAAGTCGGTCACAACTCATAGTGACCCTGTATAGGGTTATCAAGGCACAGCTGGTAAGTTTGAACCACCAAACTTGCAGTTCAAACTGACCTTGAGGTTGAGTGCTTATCCTGTAGTGCCACACCAGGACTACTTTGATGAGTAGCATCTGGAATATTAAAAGCTCATGAATGGCCATATAAGTTGCAGCTATTGGTCCCTTCGTGTGCAGAAGGTGGATCTTGGCTGAAAGCAGACAATACCAAAAAGATGTTTACCTGTGCTTTATTGACTATGCAAAGCTTTCGATTGTGTGGATCATGACAAACTATGGACTACACTGTCTTCACAGTGTATTCTGGAACACTTACTTGTGCTTGTGAGGAACCTGTACATGGACCAAGAGGCAGTTGTTCAAACAGACTATGGGAACACCGAATGATTTAAAATTAGAGAATATGTGCACCAGGGTTGTATTCTTTCACCATATTTATTCTATCTGTATGCAGAGCAAATAATCTGAGAAACTGGATTATATGAGAAAAACATGGCATCAGAATTGGAGGAAGACTCATTAACAACCTATGATATGCAAATGATATTGCCTTGCTTGCTAAAAGCAAAGAGGACTTAAGTACTTACTGGTGAAGATCAAAGACAACAGCCTTCCTATGGGTTGCATCTCAATGTAAAGAAAACAAAACTCCTCACCACTGGATCAATAAACATCATCCACGTAAATGGAGAAAATATTGAAGTTGTCAAAGACTTCATTTTGCTCAGATCAACCATCAACACTCAGGGAAGCAGCAGTCAAGAAATCAATGATGTATTGCATTAGGCAAATCTGGTGCCCAAGACCTCTTTAAAGTGTTGAAGAGCAAAGATGTCAATTTGAGGATTATGGTGCACCTGACTCAAGCTATGGTATTTTCAATAACCTCATACGCATGTGAAAGTTGGACAGTAAATAAGGAAGACCATAGAAGAATTGATGCAATTGAGTTATGGTGTTGGAGGAGAGTATTGAAAGTACATGGACTGCCAAAGAACAAACAGATCTGTGTTGGAAGAAGTACAACCAGAATGCTCCTTGGAAGCCAAAATCAAAGGGACAACATGTATCTAAGAATGATGGTGAGAATGAATGGAAAGATGGATGGAAGTGTTTGCAATCATAGAAATGAAACAAAGTGTATTCTTTGATGAATATAATACTTCATCTTTCATACATTGGACATATTATCAGGAGGGACCAATCCCTGCAGAAGGATAGCATGTTTGGTAAAGTGGAAGGTCAGAGAAAAACAGGAAGATTCCCACTGAGATGGATTGGCACAGTGACAGCAGCAGTGAACTCAGGCTTA
Source organism: Chrysochloris asiatica (assembly GCF_000296735.1). Lineage (NCBI taxonomy): Eukaryota > Metazoa > Chordata > Mammalia > Afrosoricida > Chrysochloridae > Chrysochloris > Chrysochloris asiatica. Next base: position 883,495 of record NW_006408638.1, read on the forward strand.
GCAATGATTGTGAGGGTGGTGCAAGACTTGGCAGTGTTTTTTTCTGTTATGCATTGGGTTGCTATGAGTTGGTACTGGCTCAATGGCACTTAACAACATAAACAACATGTGCAGAAGAAGAGTGATGAGAATTAAAGATGCTTGGAATCATCTTGTCCAGTGGACTAATGGAACTTGTGAGCATCAATCTCTACAACTCTGAGACCAGAAGAACTAGATGGTACCCAGCTACCATGGGCACATTAGAAGGTCCTAGATACAGCAGCATAATGTGTGGAACAAAACTCAAAACTCAAAAATTAAAAAAAAAAACAAAAACAAGCTTACTAATCAGAAAGAAACTGGGTGAATCTGAGACTAGATTGTAGCCCTCAACCACCCTTAACATCTGGAAAGGAACATACCCTCTTTCAGTCAAGGAGTAAATAGGTTTATAGAGGGAACAACAACACTAGTAAAATATGCTTACTATGAACGATAAAACGGTCAATCATTCAAAATCAAAGGGGCAACATGTATCTAAGGATGATGGTGAGAATGAATGGAAAGGTGGGTGGAAGGGGTTACAATCATTGAAATGAAACAAAGTGTATTATTTGATGAATGTAAAACTGATGATCTTGTCTGTAAACCTTAACTCAATTTGTAATAAAAAGTAAAAAATAAATACTATGTAGCCATTATAAAAGAAACTCTGGTGGTGTAGTGGTTACAAACTGGGCTGCTAACCTCAAGGTCAGCAATTCAAAACCACCAACTGTTCCGTGGGAGAAAGATGAGGCTTTCTGCTCCCGTAAAGATTTACAGCCTCAGAAACTTTGTACATGTTCCCGATGAGTTGGAACCGCCTCCATGGCACACCACCGCCACCACCATCAGCAGCCATTATGACAAATGAAGCAGACTTTTATGGACTTATTTGAAAAGATCTCCAAAATATATTGTTAAATGAAAAATTTTAAGGCACATTTAAAATACAAACAATAACTCATTGCCACTCAGTTGAATCTGATAGTCACCCAATAGGATAGAGTAGAACTGCCCCATAGCATTTCAAAGGCTGTAATCTTTTTAGAAGCAGACTACCACATCTTTCATCCAGGGAGCATCTGGTGGGTTCAAAGTGCCTTTGAGTCAATTCCAACTCATGACAGCCAACACGTGCAGACTAGAAGCGCTCCAGGCAGATTGCTAAGCCTTTCTTCCTCCAGCTGGGTAGTGCTGACTGTCAACCTTTAGGTAAGTAGATGAGGTACCCAGCAACCTCTTTTACTCTATATGTTGTTGTTGTCAAGTTCCAACTCAGAGCAATCCTGTATAGGGTTTCCAAGGAGAGGCTGGTGATTTTGAACTGCTGACCTTGTGGTTCAAACCAACCTTGTAGTCCAGTACTTATCCTATAGTGCCACATCCAAACATAGTTCTATGTAATTGAATCATTTGTAACAAAAATGAATTACATATATAATTTAAAAATATATGTTTATTTATCTATGTATCTATGGCCTCTAATAGCCCAAAAAGTTGTTATAGGCATTATTTAAAGTCTGCCCAGCTTAACATTTATAGACCAAGCTGTTGAAATGTGATTAATACTGATTACAGAGATATAAGCAGCATCATACACTGACTCTGGGGAGCTGAAGATAGTCAAATTGGTTCTTAATAATAAATAATTCTTCTCACTTAATAATTAAAATTGATTAAGGCTAATCCTTTCCTTCTTACCTAAACTAGTGTTCAGATTACCTCGTTAGGCTATAAAGAGTAGCCAACCTTCATGTACAACTCTGATTGATCAGTGAAAGGTGAAAGAAACTATTGTGCCTTTCAACAAGTTGAAGATGAATGAAAATGATAGTGAAATGTCTCAACCCTGATCCCTTGATAGATTATGTTTCAGAACACTCTCAAAGCTAAACATAAAATGTTTTAACGAAAGTAAATAATCCCTAGGGATTATTACTAAGGATAACCAGAAGTGCTAGTATTGACAAGCTTCGTGTGGTATGCCCACTTTTTATTGACCCTTCTATTTATTGACACGGAGTCGTGGTGTGGTGCTATGAGTTAATGCGCCAGACTGCAAAGCCGTTTAAACTAAAGCTTGGTGGTTCAAGCTCACCAGTCTCTCCTTGGAAACCCTATTCAGGGTCACTATGGGTCGGAACCCACTCGAAGGCACTTAACAACAACAACGTATTGACATGAAGAACAGACAATGTCTATCTATACTGCAATGCAACTTTACAATGCTGAGCAAGTAACATCTCAATTTCCTCCATAGTCTATGACTCCTTCACAGCTCATCTTTTGAAAATCCTTTTGCTGAAATAATGAGCTCCCTATTAAGTTGTGGTTGAATCATTTGTGCTCAATAGTAGGTGCATTTAGTTCAATCAATACATTTTCCAGCAGCGTGAGCACTAACATAGAAGCCCACGGCACGCAGTGCACATGTCACGTGGCTACTTCCCCAGTGAAGGACAATGAAAAACTATCTAAGAGCTCATTTTCCTCTTGATCTGTCATCTGTATACTCTATGGACAGCTTGTCTGTCACTACTCAATTGTTCAAAACAAAATGCTTTCTCCCATATTGGACTGTAAGAATTTATAAACACAGAGATGACCCACCAAGTTACAGTTGATGTAACAAATTGTCAACAACTGCTGTAACAGCTTAATAACCAAAAATGGGAGGGGGAATAACAAAAGCTTCCCTCCCATTTTGAGTGTAGTGTTAGAGCAAGACATATAGAAACTTTTCTAATGCATTCTATAAATGTCTTTTTTATTGAGTGTGTCTGCATTTTTCAGTATGAAACCTTTAGAAAATACGTTTCCCCTTTAAGGAGAAAAAAAGGTTTTAGAACACTTTTTTGAATTTTAATTTTTAACTAGAATAAATTCTTCTTATTTCAGATAACTCAGGCACTATTAGCACCATGCTCTTTTGAATATGTGCAACTTTAATTGCACTAAAGTGATGTTTTAGGTGTCTGACCATTGTACAAGAAAGGAGGCCTTTCTGTAGTTGTCTGACTTGCATCACTACACACTCTCTGATGTATGCAGCAACATTCATTTAACAAAGATAGCTCCTGGTAATAACTGTTAATTAGGGAAAATTGTAGAAAATAAACAGCATAATAACCCCCAATACATTAGTGCAGATGTAGTAACTATAAAAAGGATAATCAAATCACCCTCTGAGGTATTTAGTTGCTCTTCATATTTGCACCAAAATTAAAGTAAGGAAAAATGAAACGTTACCATTTTCTAGCTAGGTGATTGGCTGGCAAAAAATAAGCTTGTCTTTGTTTTGTTTTGGGTTTTTTCTTATTAAAATTTTTCTTTTTGAATTCTAAGTCCTCTGAAGCATTATCAATCCAGAGGTGGGATAGCTACTCATCATCCCCACAAAAGATTGTATATACTTCTTTCCATAAGTCTGCTCTGCCCTCCATATTCAGTTCAGTTCAATCTCTGAATGCACAATGGCTGCTGCAGTTCTAGACATCCCACCAGCCTTGACAGTTCCAGAAGAAGAGGAAATATTCACTAAGCTTTCCCAGAAGCCCCTGCTGATTTCTCCTCGTGTCTCATTGGTCAATTCCACTCCTAAATCAATCACAGACAAAGGGAATAGGATAGCCACATTGGTTTAATGAAAAAGAAGCTATGCAGAATAGGATAGGTAACCCAAACCCAATCCTAGCATGAAAAGAAGAAATGGGTTTGGTGAAAATTTATTGGCTAAATATTAAACAGTATCTGCCACTCCCTGGATTTACTACTTGTATATGTCCACCTCTCTGCTCGAGTACAAACTCACAGAAAATGGGTACTATGTTATACATGTATGCACTTATTTGTGCTCAATACAGGAGCTCTTCTGATGCAACAGTTATATTTTCAGCTGCTAACCAAGAGGTTGGCAAGTCAAACCTATCCATCAGCTCTCTGGGGGAAAGACCTGGAGTTCTGCTATAAAGAATACAGCCTAGAAAACTCTATTTGGCAGTTCTCATAGGATCACTATGATGATCAGTGGCTTCATAATCCAAACTCGACTAGAGGAAGATTACAAAAAAACAACACACACACACTTTTTTTTTGGATAAAGGAAACAAAGGTAAATCGCTACAATTTGATGAACCTGACCTATACTCATGGATGTTGTAACTCTAAATACCAACAGAGAGAGAAGGAGTCTTTATATCAAGTATCAATGCTATCCCCCCTGTATACAAGGTAGACAGGGACAGGCACTTAGACATTGGGCCACGTAAAATGAGGGAACAATAAAGGCACGAAGTGACTGGGTTACACGGTTTCAAGAGGGAGTTTAGTTTAATAGGATGGGGGGAAAGAAAGAGTCCCCACTAAATAGTTTTTATCTTGTCTAGATGAGTCTGGTTAAAAGAGATGGGGATAAGATTCATATCATTCAATAGTGAATAAGTGTTATCATGACTAATTGCGACTGCCACAATTGTAAAGGTAGAAGTTTTGTAACAAAAATGGGAGTAGTTAATCTTACAGTCCAGAAACAAAGGACCCTAGGACCATCGAGGGAGAAGAATGTGGACTGAATGCAGGACCTTTTCCAGAGATGGAGACAGAGATGGGGACATGGAGAGAGGGAGCAGCTGAGGACTCTAGATTTATGGGAAGAGAGGGACTAAGAGATAGTGGACAGGAGGCAGACTTGCAGAATGTGCCCTTTGGTGGTGCAAATTATTATATAAGCCAAGTATTAAAAAAAAAAAAAAAAAGAGCTAAAGTGAATAGAGAGAAATACTGTTGACTGATATAATACATGAAGGGGATTGTAATCATTATAATGAAACAAGGTGTATGATTTGTTGAATGTAAAACTGATGATCTGCCCTGTAACTTTTACTCAATCCACAATAAAAATGTAAAAAAGAAAGAAAGAAAGAATACAAGCAAACTTTCTGTAAAGTTAACAGCATTTAATTTGTTACTAGTGCCGTTGAGTCTTCTATATATAGTAATATTATCAGTAGTCACCTGGTATAGGAATGGTTTCCAGAGCTACCTCTCTGCCCACTGTAAGAAAATACAAAATATTCAGGGCCCGAAGTAGTATCCTGATTGAACGGGACCAGTACTGACAGAAGATGATAGTGAAGAAAAAACAAGAGCTAAAATGTTGAAGGCCAGACACTAGTCTCTACAAAATAATTTCAATCATCAGATTTACAGTTTTAAGTATAAGATTCAGTTCTTATCAGTGTCTAGTCAAGACAGAAAAAAACAGAAGTCCATACTATCAGAAACATCAGCTAATGCACTATATACAAGCTTATGAGCACCTTGCTTTCTCTTCACATTTAGTGAGTTTTGCATGAAATAGAATTTATCAAGATTCCTGTGTTTGTATGATGCAAACTATAGTAATACTGCAAATAGCTAATTTGCTTTTCACAGTTAATATGTAAAAGGAGTCTTGGTATGGCACTGTAGGATGAGTACTGGACCACAAAGTTAGTTTGAATTGCAAAATTAGCAGTTCAAATTCAGAAGTCACTCCCCAGAAACCCTATATAGGGTCAATATGAGTCAGAACTGACTCCACGCACTTAGCATGACATATGGAAGAAAATTGATAGGTTTTCCTAAAGTTGGCAACAATCATAGAACTTCATATGATGTCACCCATAAAAAGTTATGAATATGAAAGAAATGTATCTAAACTATTCATAATAAATACAAAATTTGATAGACCATGCTAGAGGAAAAGTTGAATCCCCTTTAAAATGACACTATAAAGCTATTGTTAAATTATTGTCAAATAAGCAAGTGATAAGAGTATAAAAAATATACTAAACAATAATATTGTGGAGAAGTGTCTGGCCAGCAATATAATAAAGGGTTTGTAATGTTTCTACATTTATGATGTTTGTACTATTTATCAATGTTAACCTTTCATTGTGAATTTAGTGAAGAATTTGATTATCCGTTTTGCATTCAACAAATCAAACACTTTGTTCATCTCTATGATTACAATCCGTTCCATACAACAGTTATCTCACTTCATCTCTGTGCTTCCTATTTCCATTTCCTATTCATATTTCCCTCCTATCCCTTCTCCACTTTATCCTTAGGCAAATGTAGGTCTTTTGGTTTTGAATGGTTTACCATTCCATGGTGAACATACTTACTGGAATTGTCCCGCTATATACATATCTACTGCTTGGCTGAAAACTGGGCCATGAAGGTGAGTTCCTTTCCAGACCTGAAGGGTGGTCAAGAGCCTTAGTCTTAAGTTCCTCCAGAGTCTTTCTAACCAGTAAAACTTGTCTTTTTTATATATATAATTTTGGTTGACTTTTTAATTTGGTAATTTTATGTGATTTATTTTCTCATTTCAAATAATTTTTTATCAGCTTTATGAACAATAAATATGGATTTATCCTCTGCAAAAGACTAAGTCCCAATGTCAGAATATAAGTACTATGGCAGAAGAGGGCTTTTCCTATCTCCCTCAGGCCATCATCCAGAGAAATTTCTTTGCTTTAACCTTGGGTTGGGTCAGCCCTGCCTTCCCAGCATGTTTCCATTCATGGTCTATTTGATATTCAACAAAATAAGTATATATGGAGCACTTGATCTTAGTATATACTTAGATAGTCACTAGACAAGGAAGTAAGGAGGTGTCTAAACTTCATTGTAGCAACAGTTTAAATAGGAATAATAACTTATGCCTATAGAGTGTACTCATCTATCAGTTTGTCATACTGTGGTGGCTTTCATGTTACTGTGATTCTGGAAGCTATGCCACTGGTATTTTACATACCAGCAGGTAAACCATGGTGAACAGGTTTCAGATCAGCTTTCAGATGAAGACAGACTAGGAAGAAGGAGAGATGGACTATTTCTGAATACTTAGTCACTGAAAACCTTACAAAGAGCAGTAGAAAACTGTCAGATAGCACCAGAATATTGACTGCTGAAACATGATGAAGACCACCATAATACTGTCAGATACAGTGCTGTAAGATGAGCCCCTCAGATTGGAAGGCACTCAAAATATGACAAGGGAAGAGCTGCTTCCTCAAAATAGAGTTGATCTTGATGATGTAAATGGAGTAATGCCTTCAGGACCTTCATTTTCTGATGGGGCACAATTCCTGGCTGAAAAAAGAGAATACCAGAAAGATGTTTACCTGTGCTTTATTGACCATGCACAGGCTTTCAATTTTGTGGATCATGACAAGCTAGAGACAACATTGCAAAGTATGAGTATTCTGGAACACATAATTGTCCTCATGAGAAATCTGTACATGGACCAAAAGAATAGAACACGGGAACACTGAATGGTTTAAAATTAAGAAAGATGTGTGACAGGGTTGTATTCTTTCACCATACTTATTCAACTTGTATGCTGAGCAAATAATCTGTGAAGTTATATGATGAAAAATGTGACATCAGGATTGGAGGAAGACTCATTAACAACCTGCAATACGCAGATGATATAACCTTGCTTGCTGAAAGTGAAGAGGACTTACAATACTTACTGATGAAGATCAAAGAGCACAGCTTTCGGTATGGATTGCATCTCAATGTAAAGAAAACAAAAATCCTCACCACTGAACCAATAAACAATATCTTTATAAATGGAGAAAAGATTGAAGTTGTCAAGGACTTCATTCTTCCTGGATCAACCATCAACACTCATGGAAGCAACAGTCAAGAAATCAGACGACGTATTACATTAGGCAAATCTGCTGCACAAGATCTATTTAAAGTGTTGAAGAGCAAAGATGTCAGCTTGAAGACTAAGGTGCACCTGACCCAAGCCATGGTATCTTCAATAACCTCATATGCATGTGAAAGCTCAACAGTGAATAAGGAAGACCGTAGAAGAACTGATGCTTTTGAATTACATTGTTGGAGTAGAATATTGAAAGTGCCATGGGCTGCTAAAATAACCAACAGATCTGTGTTGGAAGAAGTGCAGCCAGAGTGCTCCTTGGAGGCCAGGATGGCCAAGCTTCCTCTCTCATACTTCGCACATATTGTCAGGAGGGGTCAGTCACTGAAGAAGGATATCATGTTTGGTAAGGTGGAGTGTCAGAAAAAAAGAGGAAGACCCCCAAAAAGATGGATTGTCAAAGTGGCAACATCAATGGGCTCAATCAAGCCTGGCAACAATTGTGAGGCCGGCCCAGGGCCAGGCAGTGTTTCGTTCTGTTGTACATAGGGTCACTAAGGTCACATAGATACTGACTCAATGGCACCTAATGACAAAATGGGAAAATTATTGAATGATGCAGAAAGCATCAAAAGAAGATGGTAGAAACACACAGAGTCACTGTACCAAAAATAAATGGTTGATGTCCAACCAACCATTTCAAGAGGTGTTATATGATCAAGAGTCAATGATACTGACAGAAGAAATCCAAGGTCCACTGAAGGCATTGGCAAAGAACAAGTCTCCGGGAATTAATGGAATAAAAATTGAAATCTTTCAAAAAGCTGATGTGGGACTGGAGGCAGTAACTCATCTATGCCAAGAAATTTGGAAGACAACTACCTATCCAAGTGATTGGAAGAGATCCATATTTGTGCCCATTCATAAGAGAGGTGACCCAAAAAAATGCAGAAGTCATTGGACAATATCATTAATATCTTACACAAGTAAAATTTTGCTAAAGCTATTCCCAAAGAGCTGCCAGGGGTTCAAGCCAGTTTCAGAAGAGGACTTGGAATAAGGGATATTAATGTTGATGTCAGATGGATCTTGGCTGAAAGCAGAGAATACCAGAAATGTGTTTACCTGTGCTTTATTTAAATTGTGTAGATCATGACAAGCTATGGACAGCATTGGGAAGATTGAGTATTCCAGAACACTTAATTGTGCTCATAAGGAATCTGTACATAGACCAAGAGACAGTTGTTTAAACAGAACAAGGGAACACTGAGTGGTTTAAAATTAGCAAAGGTATGCACCAGAGTTGTGTTCTTTCACCATACTTATTTAATCTGCATGCTGAGCACATAATACAAGTTGGATTATATGAAGAAAAACATGGCATCAGGATTTGAGGAAGACTCATTAACAACCTGTGATATGCAGACTATACAACCTTTCTTGCTGAAAGTAAAGAGGACTTAAATACTCATTGATGAAGATCAAAGACCACAAGCTTCGCTAAGGTTTGCTCCTAATGTAAAGAAGATAAAAATCCTCATCACTGAACCAATAAACAACACCCATATAAATGGAGAAAATATTGAATTCTTTTTGCTTGAATCAACCATCAACACTCACAGAAGCAGCAGTCAAGAAATTAAATGACACATTGTATAAGGCAAATCTGCAATACAAGACTTCTTTAAAGTGTTGAAGAACAAGGATGTCATTTTGAGAACTAAGGTGCACGTAACCCAACCATGGTGTTTTCAGTAACCATATATGCATGTGAAAGTTGGACAATAAATAAAGAAGACCTTAAAAGAACTGATGCATTTGAGTTATAGTGTTGGAGAATTTTAAAAGTACCCTAGACTGCCAAAAGAACAATATCAATCTGTGTTGGAAGAAGTACAATCAGAGTGCTCCTTGGATGCCAGGATGGCCAGACTTCATCTCTCATACATCAGACATATTATCAGGAGGGACCAGTTTCTGGAGAAGAATATCATTCTTGTAAAGTGGAGGATCAGAGAAAAAGAGGAAGACTGCCAACTAGATTGCTTAGCACAATGGCAGCAGCAATTGGCTCAGTTGTAGCAACGATTGTGAGGTTGGTGCAGGACTGGACAGTGTTTTGTTTTGTTGTGCATAAGGTCACTACCAGTCAGTACCAATTCAATGGCACCTAACAATAACAATTGAATGCACTGCCAAAAAAAGAAAAAGTGTGGTGGCAGCATCCTCTAACTTCACACAGAGGGTGTTGGAAGAATCACCATCAACATCTGCTAAAAGCCAATTCCTATGAAACGGGAGATCAGACATTCTTCTACTCTCCAACCTACTTACCAATTCTGCCACCAACCATCCTCCCACAGCACTCTTTTCTGCTGGGTTCAGTCATGCACTGCAATGGCCAAACACAACTCATAGACCATACTCATTATTATGGGATTATTAGGGAATTAAAAGGTTACAGTTTAAGATCAGAAATGCTCAAGGACACAGTCCTTTGGTGGGGACAACCTCTTCCTATCCTTGCCTTCGGTCTAGGCCTCTGCTCTGCTCAGAAAATATTACACAGCTCTTTTGGTGCTACTGATAAATGTACACCATTCTACCATAAATCTCAGCCTGAAGGTGCTCAGCTCTAGCTCTGTGGGTCAGCAAACCTAGCTCCCAATTATGTGTGTGGTGGCATTCCACTCTGCAAACAAGCCTCTTGTCCAAAAGCATTCTGCTTTACTCACTCTGTGGTCCTGCAAGCCCACCACTCTGACTTGTGTTGTGGCTCTTGGTTTAGCTGTTGCCACTGATTTGTTACTTCTTTGGTGTCAACATTTTCTGTCCCTGAATCAAGGTGGTTCAATGTACAGGGATCTTGGGGTCCAAAGGATGTGTTCCACTTCTGGCTCCTCTTTATTGGTAATAGTGAGATCCCCCATCCTGCTTCTGAGATGGCTCAATTTATACCACCAGCCGGATAGCAAAGTTGACTAATCCTGTCATTGTGCTGTCCAGTCTATCAACTCATAGCAACACTGTATAAGGTTTCTGAGAAGTGCCTGGTGAATTTGAACTGCTGTCCTTGTGGCTCAGCAGGCCAGTGTTTATCGTGCAGCACCACACTAGGACACCCTCACTTTACAGTTCCAACTGTTTATAATCTTGTTAACAGTCACTAACAATGGAATAATACAATCCTATCAGCATCTTCTTCCCCCTTCTCTTAACCAAACCCATGAAGAAAATACACCCACTTGTTAGTGGGAGTTGCAAAAACTATGACTAAAAAAGCCATATCAAGTAAATCACTGCACTTCAAGTGCTTATTAAGGAGTTTGCTAATGTTTACTTTTTAAGCTGTATTTATAACTCAGTAAAGAAGTTGTTATTAGACATACTGTAAAAATATATATAACCAATATCTCTGAACAATTTGTATGTTGTTGTTGTTGTTGTTAAGTGCCGTCGAGTCGGTTCCGACCCATAGCGACCCTGTACAGGGTTTCCGAGGGTGTAAATCTTTACGGGAGTAGAAAGCCTCATCTTTCTCCCGCGGAGCAGCTGGTAGTTTCGAACCGCTGACCTTAAGGTTCGCAGCCCGATTCGTAACCACTACGCTACCAGAGAACAATTTGTATACGAACTGTTAAATAGAAATTTAGAATGCTGTGTATACTTTCACCAAAAAACACAATAAAAGTACCACAGACTGCCAAAAGAACAAACAAATCTGTATTGGAAGAAGTACTGTCAGAACACTCTTTAGAAGCCAGGATGGTCATATTTTCTTTCTCATACTTTGGACATATTATCAGGAGGGACCAGAATATAATGTTTGTAAATATCCAATATTAAAAAAAAAAAAATATGTAGTTATCATATCAGCAGAATGGGATACACAACTGTAACACAAACCTCCCAGCCTCAATGGCTTACTAAAGTAAGTCACCTTATATCCTCTAGGGGTTGGCTAGGAACTGTGCTCTACATGGTTGTCACATAGAGATTTAGTATGACAGAACCTGTACCATCTGAAATGTTGCTAGTTATCATAACAGAACAAAAGGAAATACCACATTGAATCTTGGACATTTGACTCGAAGTAAAACACACCAGCATTTCCATTTGCATTTTATTGACCAAAGGAAACCACATGGCATGTCTAACTTCAAAGAAGAGATCAATAATAATCCCTCTGTTTACCTTGGAGGAGAATATATATTTGTAAACATCTAATAACAAGTACTACAGGTACTTTTATCAGCAATTTACCTTTGAGAAAACTGAAGAATGGAAAAAATGAAATAACTAAAGAACACACAAATAATAAATGCAAACCTAGAGTTCAAATCCAGGCTCCAGAGTCCACTTATTGAACTACTATTATGCTATCTCCTTTGATATGAATTATTTGGTAAATCCCTAAACCCTGGAACAGCAAATTGCTAAGAAACTTCAAGGAAGAATAAAGTAGCACAGGCAAGATCCATACATTGCCTAATTTGATGAAAAGTACAATGGAAGCTCTCATTCAATATACATTCTGTAAGCATTCCTAAGGCACATTCAGAAATTATAAATGAATATAGTTATGCATTTAATGATGTGTTTCTTAAATCAGTTTCATGGAGAAAGATAAGCGGAGGATGTTATCCTTGCATGGATGGAGGAAGAAATTATCAGGAGATTAAAAACCCACGGATAGGAAATCTAACAGCTACAATGATTCATTGCAAAGCAGCAGTAAACTACCTTTCCTTCTTTTCCTTCCTTCTTTTTCTTCCTTCCCCCCTCCTTCCCTCCACCCCTTTCTTTCGTCCATTTCTCCATTCCCACGCTTCTTTCCGTTGTCCCTTTTGCAAACATTTATTGTATTCCAGGCAGATATTAGGAATTGGATAAACAGGAATAGGATCTATCGCCTGTCCTCAAGGAACTCAAACACAAAGCCTTGGAAAAGATGCCTAAATGAAATATAAGATTTCAGTGAGACACATTGAAAGTCTCTGAAATTCAAACTCTACAATCTGCCTGGTTTTACAGGGACAGGATCAGACTATAATTTACTAGGATCTGTTTATTAGATAGCTCTCAGTCTGAATTTATTTACAGCCTCTTGAATGCATAGGACCTTTTGGGTTCATTCACAGATATGTTTATAGCCGACATGCATTATCTTTCCTGGCTTTTGTGCCCACATTTGTTTACAACTGACACATGTTACCATCACTTTATGCCTAGATAAGGTTGCAAATGCTTTCATTGAAATCTCTCCGAATTATAGTAATGACATGCATTTATAACCATCAGGGAACACTGACTCTTGTATTCTATGGACTTTGGCAGCTGTTAGTAAATATCTTACTACCTTCACTGGCCTTAGGGTATACGATGTTTACCTGTGGCACAGCAAAACTATCTCCCATATTTTTTTGAGGAAAGCTCTGTGTCTAGCTCTCATACTTGTGCGAGTTGTTTACAGCCATCTGGTGGAAAGTCTTACTTGCATTCCACCTGCAATGATTTGTGTGTCAGGCTTTCTGTCTCTTATGGTGCATGAAGAGGACAAATGAAAGTCCTTTCTCCTGCAATATCTCTCCTACTTTTCCAAACTTTAATTATCTCCATTCTTTGTGTAAGAGGTCTTATTTTGCTTTCTTTTCCAAGTACATCTTTTTCAAGTGCTTTATATATTGTATATATAAAGTTATATATTTTAGTTTGCCATAAGTCCTTCACCATAAAAAAGCAGAGATAACATGTGTGCTTTGTTAGAACAACTGGCCAGTGTCTATGTTATCTCAATCGTGTGTTCAATTTTCTCTGTAGGAGCGCAGATATTTGTACCTTTGAAGACATGTTATTGTACATAATGATGTATTTAAATAGTTTTAGCATTTTGTAAGAAGTTCAAGCTAAAAGTATTTTTTTTAAGTTATCAGTGATTGTTATTTAATGAAATGTAATAGTCGTATTTCTTATTTCAAACTCAGTTATTTTACGTCCTGGGCAAGAGGTACACATTTTCATAAGAAGATGTTCAGTGAAACATAAATTTGTTGGAAGCATTAATGATTTTAATATTATAGAAAATTTAGAAAGAAAAAACAACAACAAAATGCATATTTCTTAATGAGTCTACATAACTAGTAACCTCGCCAAAAAAAAACCTTGGGGACTTACAACAGCAAACATTTATTTCTCATTGATGAGTCTGCAGGTCAGCTGTGTTGTGGCAGCTATACCTAAAATGCCCATTGGCTCAGGTTTACTCCCCATTTCTTACCCAAGGACCCAGGCTGAAGGACCAGCAGTTGTCTGGTGTATTGCATTCTCATGGTATGAGATAGGAGCAACAGAGGATAGCAAAACAATGTAAGCATATGAAAACCTTTGGGTGACATGACATATAGTCTGCTCGGATTTCACTGGCCAATCAAGTCATGTGCCATGCTCAAAACCAGTGAAGCAGGGCAGTCTGCTTATTTACAGTGAACAATGGCAAGAGCATGGGGGGAAGGGGGAGGAGAAAAACTTGTAAATAACACAAGGCTTCATAGCTATCAGTTATGTCTCTCTCTGTCTCCCTTATGGAATATGATAGTTACCAATTATCATTTCTAATCAGGTCTTTCAATGTACTTCAAGAAAAAGCACCTTTATTTCTTGGAGTATATTTCTCTTGTTAGTCTGTAATTTTCTTCTGTTACTTAGTCTTTCATGCCTCCAATTTAGGTCAAAGAATAGTATGTGGTATTACTGCAGTGTATTAGAATTGATATGAAAATGACTACTAATATTGTTACTTTCTAAGTGAGATTATGACCTTTCTTTAAAGTAGCGTAATAACTTCTTTAAACAAGCAAAACTGAGTTGTTCTTCTGTTCGCATATTAGTATAAAAAATATTATTTTATTCAAAAAAATAAAACCTCTTTCAGACCTAATAGATCCATAACCCCTATCCTAAAGCAAAATTTTAAAATTTTTTCTGTATACCTAAACTTGTTATTATTCACTGAACAATCCAACTGTTTAAGTTAAAGAAATATTTTAAATGTTCCAAAATAGTTTTACTTTTATTTCTTTGGTGTTATACTTTTCTATGAACCTTGCTATGTCTCTTTGTTGTTGTTGTTGTTGTTGTTGTGTGCCATGGAGTCGGTTCCGACTCATAGCGACCCTGTACAGGGTTTCCGAGGCTGTAAATCTTTACCGGAGCAGAAAGCCTCATCTTTCTCCCATGGAACAACTGGTAGTTTTGAACTGCTGACCTTGTGGTTCGCAGTCCGAGTCCTAACCACTATGCTACCAGAGCTCTTTAACTAGTATTTATTCTAATATTTGATAACTTGAAATAATAAAAAGATTTTAAAATCTTTAGTTTTACACACATTAAAATCACAACAAACAATAATATATAAAGAAATGGATTTTGTCAAAAGTAACAGGCCATTATGAATTTAACTGAAAGTTTATAGATTAAGTAAATGCTGTTTATATTAGAAATCAGCCAGCTAGTTTGTATTCAAAGAAAGATTTGTGATGTTAAGCTTATTCACAAGTCTTAGAAAACATGGTACAGCCAACACTTTGTCTTCCAGTATAATAGTAAGATGTATCTTGAATTGCTATAAAAACAATAATGGGTTGAATGAAATTTTGTTTTGTTTTGAATATTATTGTTGTTGTTAAGTGCTGTCAAGTAGGTTCCGACTCCTAGTGACACTGTATAGGGTTTCTAAGGAGTGGCTGGTGAGTTTGAACCTCCAACCTTGTGGTTCAAGCCCACCTTGCTGTCAGTGCTTTAACGCACAGCACCACACCACGATAGATAAACAAAAAATAATTTAATTGTCTGGACTCTGGTAGCATAGTGGTTACGAATCAGGCTGCAAACCTTAAGGTCAGCAGTTCGAAACTACCAGCCGCTCCACGGGAGAGAGGCTTTCTACTCCCGTAAGGATTTACACCCTCAGAAACCCTGTACAGGGTCGCTATGGGTCGGAACTGACTCGAAGGCACTTAACAACAACAACAACAAGACTGTTTCAGCTTGTTGCTTTGTTTTTTGCCATTTCCGTTTTTCATGACTTTATCAGCTCTGAACTGCTGGCCTGTAAGGGTGCCTGGGTTGGGGAGTGGAGTATCTTTATGCTGAGGGCTCCACATAAACACGAAACCTGACTGGGTCCTCCTGCCCATCTACTCAACACTGGGAACTAGGAGCCACATGGCACGCAGTAAACCCAACTTTCTCCTTGCTATGTTTTGTTTTCTTAAACTATTTTATTGAGATACTTAAATAGCTCCAATCACAAAAGATTTACTTTTAAAAGGTATTTGAAGTCTTTATATTTACATTTAAATCTATGACCCATACTGTGTTAACTTTTTATGTTGGAGAGGTGGCTATCCAGTGGATATCAAGTTGTACAATCAGTATTTATTGAAGACTATTCGTTCCCTATTGAATTATCTTGCCTCCTTTGTCTGATATCAATTGGACATAAATATTTGGGTTTATATCTGGACTCTCAGTTCTCATTCATTGACCTATATGTCTGTTCTCCTGTTAGTGCCACACAGTATTAATCACTATAGTTTTTAGTAAGTTTTAAAAACCAGAAGTGAGAGTTAATCAATTTGTTCTGATCTTTTTTCAAGATTGTTTGGCTGTTCAAGATTCCTTTCATTTCAGCTTGATATTTAAAGTTAAAAAGAAAAATTCTTTTTAGCGCATTCCTTAATGTTGGTTTGTTTGGTTTTTGCCTGAATCATAAATAGGAAGCCTAATTAATGGTCTAACAAAATTAATAATATCAATGTGATTGAGGGCAATTCCTGAATTCTATAAATATAACTATATTAACATACTGAAACATTTACAGTTTTAGTTATATATTACCCTAAGTTTCTTCCTTAAGGAAAAGTAAATATTTGAATTTCATACTCTAATAACCCTGAGGATCCCTGGTTGTACAGTGGTTGAAGCGCTTTACCTGTAGCCACTCTGAGGGAGAAAGATGTGGTAGTTTGTTTTTGGAAAGATTTGCAGCCTTGGAAACCCTATGAGGCAGTTCTACCCTATCCTATGAAGTCACTATGAGTCAGAGTCAACTCTACAACAATTTGTAGTGTTGTTGATTAATGCTCTGGACTTTACGGTCACTTTGATCTGCAAAGTCAGTGATTCAAGCTCACCAGTCACTCCTCAGAAACCCTATACAGGGTTGCCATGAGTCAGAATTGACTTCATGGCCCTTAACAACAACAACATCCAATAGAAGTTTATTTATCTCCTTACACTAAGATAATTCATTTAAGCAGTGATGATGAATTAGTGTTGATGTGAACAGAATTAGATTTTGAAGGGTCACACCACATGATGATCAAGTAGAAAAAGAAAATGCTCTTCTTTTTCTAATATTATTTTCCAGTATTCTAACATTGAATTTTTATCGATAAAACTTGGTTTGTTAGCAAAAGTGGCCACTCCTTTAAAACTAAAAAACAGCAATCATTAAAGGACTCACAACTGAGAAAAAGGTTGTTAGCTCCATGCTTTCCGTTGAATCTGAGTTTATTTCAGTAAGGAGGTCGAAGCTTCTCCACAGCAGAAATGGCTCTCAGAATTTAATAGACTCTCCTCTCCTTCCTCACAGAGAATTTGCACCATAAAACATGGCATCGTAAAACACCTCAATTGTTACAAAGAAGTTTGTTTCCCATTTAGATTATTTCTTACTGCCAAAATGTTGAAACAGGTTATTTTCATTTTTCTTTCTTGTTCCTGTTCTTAACTGGTGTTGTTGTTAAGTGCTGTTGAGTCAATTCCGACCCATAGTGGTCCCGAATAGGGTTTTCAAAGAGCAGCTGGTGGGATTGAACCACAGAACTTGCAGTCCAGTTCATTATCCTGCAGTGCCACACCAGGACTCTTAATAGCTAATTCTTAATAGCAATGCAAAATGGGTCTGCTTGAATAAATACCTCAGTATTTTTGTAAGTCTTTTTTGTAATAATAGAATATTAGGAGACTCTTCTGGCATATGTAGTGGGTCTTTCAGAAAAAATCAGTATGTGATGAAAATTTTAAGGAAATCATTGGAGATATTTCAAAGCAAAGTTTTATTTTTATGTTATCTGACTCAAGGCTTTTTTATGGTACATTTGTCAAACATGCCATAAATCTCAACAATTCCAGTTCTTGTCTTAAACCAATTGACCTTTCATTGTTAAATCCACTAAGTCAGATAAGGCATTCTACTGGACCTCACTGCCATTTTCTGAATAATTTATGTGATTTACAATGCCTTGTAAAAAGCACTGAAACATCTGAGTGTGACTTGTTTGGTTTTGATTTACAGTGACATCTTTTCATGGTAGTGGAAAGTTGCTGGGGGGAAAAAAAACTTTGCTAAAACATTATGTTTTTCCACTCATACTCAGATGACTGGTGGCTCAGTTCTAAGTGACCTCAATTTTATGCTGTTTTTCAAATAAAAAAATACAAAGGGCCATTTCTTCACAAAGTCACACATTCAATAAATCATTACCCCGTGTGTGCTCTACCACTGTCACTAGTTACCTGACCTTTAGAAGGAAGGTAAATGAGGAAAATGCAGTCTGGTTCAGTGAGAACTGCTGTTGTTGTTAGGAGCCATTGAGTCAGCACCAACTCATAGTGACCTTATGCACAACAGAATGAAACACTGCCCCATCCTGGGCCAACATAACAATTGTTGCCATGCACGAGCCCACTGATGCTGCCACTTTGCCAATCCATCTCACTGAGGGTCTTCCTCTTTTTCTCTGACCCTCCACCTTACCAAGCATGATATCCTTCTCCAGTGACTGGTCTCTCCTGACAACATGTCCAAAGTATGAGAGATTAAGTTTGGCCATCCTGGCCTCCAAGGAGCACTCTGGCTGCACTTCTTCCAACACAGATCTATTGGTTCTTTTGGCAGCCCCTGGCACTTTCAATATCTCCTCAAACACCATAACTCAAAAGCATCAATTCTTCTACGGTCTTCTTTATTCACTGTCCAGCTTTCGCATGCATATGAGGTTATTGAAAACACCATGACTTGGGTCAGGCACACCTTAGTCCTCAAGCTGACATCTTTGCTCTTCAAAACTTTATAAAGGTCTTGTACTGCAGATTTGGCTAACGCAATAGGTCATTTGATTTCTTGACTGCTCCTTCCATGAGTATTGATAGTTGATCCAAGAAGAATGTAGTCCTTCACAACTTCAATCTTTTCTCCATTGATAAGAATGTTGTTTATTGGTTCAGTGGTGAGGATTTTTGTTTTCTTTATATTGAGATGCAATCGATACCGAAGTCTGTGGTCTTTGATGTTCATAAGTATTTTAAGTCTTCTTCACTTTCAGCAAGCAAGGCTGTATCATCTGCATATCACATATCATCTCCAAACCTGATGCCATGTTTTTCTTCATATAACCCAACTTATCGGATTACTTGCTCAGCATACAGTCTGTGAGAGAGACATTTATAAAGAAGACTGAGCATGTATGAAGTGCTTAGAACATAAGGAGAAGCAGAGGGCCTTCCAATGTGGGTCCGCTATCATTTAAATAAGGCAGCCAGGGAAATGCTGAAGACCATCAACACAACAGGGAGAGGCACATAAATTACTGGCAGAGAAATTCAGATGTCTGGGATCAGCAGCACCAATATACATTTAAATAAAACTGTCTTCTTATCAGAAGCCAGGAATAAATATAAAAAAATATGTCTGATTTTCTTCTGAGGGCAATTTTGTCAACTTTTTGGAAAATATAATCAGGATGATTCTGTGGATGTAATTATCAGCAAAAGGGATCACATCAATGTATGTGTTTCACTCTTGAATAAGGATCATGAACTGATTTTGATAAGATTATTTTTGCTGACTTAAGACCATTGTTATCTGGAATCCATGTCTTGGATGTGGCTACTTTAGAAGGCAAAATAGCATTTGAAAAACATCTAAATGTCCAGTAAACAATCAATAAAGATTAGCTGTTAGTCTTATTATCATAGTTTTCTTCCAGCAGATTATAATTGTGCTCAAATAGACGTAAAGTCCATCATCAAAGGAAACAGAAATAAAGAAGTATTTTGTGCCCAGCATATAATTACCATTGTTATGTGGCATCGAGTCAATGCTGAGTCATAGAGACCCTATGTGACAGAGTCATTGTTTTCGTGTGCTATCAAGTCTATTTCAACTCATAGCAACCCTGTATGGATTTCCAAGACTGTAAATTTTGACTGGAGTGGAAAAGCTCATCGTTTTCTTGTATCACAGCTGGTGGATTTGAACCACCAACCCTGAGGTTAGCAGCCCAACGTGTAACCAGTTATGCTACCAGAGTTCCATGTGACAAAATAAAACAGCCTTATAGGGTTTCCTGGGCTGCAGTATTTACAGAAGCAAATAAACCAGTCTTTTCTCCCACTGAGTGACTGGTGAGTTCAAACCAGCGAAACTTTGGTCAGCAGCCAAGCATTTAACCATTTTGCCACCACTCAGCTGTCTGTTAATCCTACTTGTGGTGACTTGCATATTGCTATAATGCTGAAAGCTATGCCACTGGTATTTCAGATACCAGCAGGGTCACGCATGGTGCATACCTTTCAACAGAGCCTCCAGACTAAGACAGAGTAGGAAGAAGGAAGAGGTGGTCCACTTCTGAAAAATTAACCTCTGAGTGACTGGTGAATAGCTGGTACCTAATGAATAGCAGTAGAAAATTGTCTGATTTAGTACCAGTGGTGGTGGTGGTTATGTGCCATGGAGTCGGTTCCAGCTCCGAATTGCTGACCTTGCGCTTCGCAGGCCGATTCGTAACCAAGTACCAGTTGTGGTGGTTATGTGCTGTGGAGTCAGAACTGACTCATAGTGACCCTGTACAGGGTTCCCGAAGCTGTAAATCTTTACAGGAGCAGAAAGCCTCTTATTTCTTCTGTGGAACAGCTGGTAGTTTCGAACTGCTGACCTTAAGGTTCGCAGCCCAATTAGTAACCACTACGCTACCAGAGTACCAGTAGCGTTCCTTATACTTGTACCTAATTAGAGTGATTTAAAATACAAATGGCCTAAAATTAACAATTATCTTGTATCAAGTACTAGAATGGTTGTCAGAAAACCTAACTTCCCATTCTACTTTCCTATTCCCAATTGTGTGACCTAAAGTTAGTCTTATTCACTCAAGGCCACAGTTAGGATAAATGACATCTATGAATTCCTTTCATAGCTAATATTCTGTGGGGTAGCTCAAGGGGCAGAATTTCAGGAAAGAATTATAATATGTTACAGTCACTTTTAATCTGTCCTTGGAAGTCACCTCACTACTGCCCCAAGCTCCACATCTCGCTTAAGAATGTCATTTCATTGAGTAGTACTGCAGGCTTCAGAAAGTTTCACTGCATAGTGTCAGTATTGTGGGCTTTAAATATTTACTAGGCATAAAAACCTGCCTGGAACTAAAAATCGCACTTTTAGAAACTATTCCATAAGAGAAAATACCTGTTGTCTTCAAACTAGCTTTCGCTATTTATAGTTCCTTTGACCTTCATGCAAATTCTATAGCAAATGAAATCAAACTTTCTTCAACTGTTTATCCCTGGGCAGTACCATCTGATATGAATAGTATTCCATCAAAATGCATTTTTTTTCCTGAGGAAGTCTTGCTGTAATACATCATCATTGTGACAGCCAGTGTATTATATATTACAATAAAGCATCCCCAGAGCAAAGGTACATGTGATGATGAATTATGCTAATATGTTATTGTCATTATGTTATCAGCACTCAGAGAGTGATTTAGTGAGATACATCATCAGTGAGAAATTATCTGATTTCATATTACTCAAAAAATGACACCATCATGGAAAACCACAAGCAAAGTCAGTTGATTAATAGGGTTGGTGATATTCTAGTGCCAAAATTCATGTATAGTGGTATATTAAAATGTCCTTTGAAACTGAAAACAAGTTAAAGAAAGATGAGTCCACAAGGTGAGGTTATAAAAGCACTGTCAATTTAAATACTGTTACTGTAGACAGAGAAGATAGTTAAGAGTAAACCAAAATTCATCCTTTGTCCTTTATTCAGACATTTGACAGAGATTTAATTCTACTTAATTATCTTTAAGAAGGCTGAGAGTGTTTTACAATGCTGTCTGTTGTAAGATCACTGACTTATAAAATCTACAGTCTGCAGGTGACACCGTGTAATGATATAAATATTATGTCCCAAAGCATTATGCTCCAAACCAACCAGACAGATCACTGAAACTTTAGGTAACAATGAATCTATGTAGGATTTTAACTTATCAGTTTGGTTACAGCATATGTTGCTCAGAATGTTGCACACATTAAACACTCAAAAGAAACTTGCTAAATTGAATTAATAATATACTTGTGCTTTTCTTTATTCAAAACCACAGAAACAACAAGTCTAACACCAAACTGTTAGATTAAGAGAGCTAGAGTCTATGGATTTTGAAGAGAAAACTATATTCTTCCCTGCCTGCATTGCTTGCTCAGACTAGAACTTCAGTTTCTTCCAGCTAAGGCCTCTGACACATTCAGAGTTAGAGGGAATCTGCAGAGGGAGAATTGGTTAATGGTAAAATGGATATGACTTGCTTGGTATTCTCTTGATCTGGCAATTATAATCTGAGCTGCTAACCTCAAGGTCAGCAGTCCAAAACTACCAGCGGTTCCATGGGAGAAATATAAGGCGTTCTGCTCCCGTAAAGATATACAGCCTCGGAAACCCTGTGCAGGGTCACTATGAGTCAGAACCGACTCCACGGTACTTAACAATAACAACAACTCTCCCTCATGGAATATTTTCATAGGTCTTTGGAACCCCTTCCCGATTATTTACTACACTTCTCTTTCCTGTGTATGTTTTTTTAACAAAATCTGTGCCTTTTAGAGCATATGTATTATGATTACTTTGATAATCTCAGTTTTCCAACTCTTCATCTCTCTGTTGGCAATACTTTACCGTATTAGCACTTTACACTCTTGGACAAAGTCCCTTTGAAGAAACGCCCCAGCTGGTGGCATTCTACAAAAACCATACTTTGTCCACAGGGAATTTATTCTTCTGCTCTATAGTCAACTTGATGCTAACACATAATACAAAAAAAAATTTCACTGAATATTTACTTGGTAAGTCATTACTACCTGTATTACCTTATTAGAATATCCCAGAAAGTCAAAAGTAGAATAGTACTCTTGTCCTTATTGTACAGATGAAGAAATTGAGGCATAGAATGATAACTTCACCGGTGTTACAAGAAACACAAATAGGAGAGCCAAGACTCAAAGTCCTATAGTCATATGCATGTTCTTAACTATAAGGAGTACTGGTTTGATGCTACCAGATAATGAGCTGGATCACAAGGTCAATTTGAACTACAAGGTCAGCAGAAACCCTACACAGTGTCACTATGGGTTGGAATTGACTTGACAGCACTTAACAGCAAACAAAAAACAACTAAGAGGGTAAGTCTAATATTATCCAAACTCTGGCTGTAGGATTTATTTTAATCAACTTTTAGAAAAGACAAATATATCATTTTCCAACATAATATCCTTGCTTTTTAGTTCACTTTGTCCATCTGTCAACATGCTTTCATATTCCCTTATTTAAAATGTTTTAGGCACCAACAATGACAGCGAATTTCAAAAATGCAGAGGACAATAAATGCTGGCGAGGATGTGGAGAGACTGAGACCCTCCTACCTTGCTGGTGGGAATGCAAAATGGTCCAATCACTCTGGAAAAGAATATGGTACTTCCTCAGGAAGTTGGAACTAGAAATACCATATAATCCAGCAATTCTTCTACTTGGTATATATTGACAAGAAATATGAGCCATAACACAGTCGATACATGCACACCAATGTTCATAACAGAACTATTCACAATAGCAAAAAGATAGAGACAGCCTAAGTGCCCATCAATGGAAGAATGGACAAACAACTTTGGTACATACACACAATGGAATATTATGCTAAATTGAAGAATAACAAGGAAGCTATAAGTCACCACATAACATGGATGAAGCTTGAGGACATTATTCTGGGTGAAATTAGTCACAAAAGGACAAATATTGCATAAGACCATTACTGTAATAACTTAAGATACCCATACTAAAAGGAAAAAAAAAAATCTTTGTTGGCGACCATTGGGGTGGGGGGTTATGGGAAGTGGAGGGAGGCGACAGTAGAGCACAGAGTAGGGGGCGGACACATCATAGTTCGGGTGTTGGGGAGGGCAATACACAAGAAGGGGGAGGAGGTGAAAGAACAAGGTAGATGGGGAACACTGAGACAGGTTTGCATAGGCTAATTGGGACAGAGGTAAATAGTGATGCATGCTCAACCTTGGAACAACAGTGCTCTGTGATACAAGGATTGAGGCATACCCTGAAGAGGGGAAATAATACTAAGATGCTTGAATGTCTTATGAATATTGGTTTCCCTTGCCTACTGTTGTAAAATAGACACCTGAGTGGGATAGAAAGGAATGTTGGAATACATGAATACAGAAAGTTTGTAAGCCCACTTCGGCCTATAACTGATTGGAATACCTAAAAGGGTTCTACAATTTGCACAGTGAAATAGGCCTCTTGCAGAGCCTTTGCAGTGTATAGGACCTTAGGTGGAATCCTGAGCTCCATCCAGAATCTTCTGAAGTGGGACATTACCACCAGAAAAGGCAAGCAGACCAGCCTGGAACAGCTAGAGCAACCAAAGATGCATCTGCAAAGAAAGATTAGCAGGAAAAAAAAAAAAAAAAAAAATGGCAGTATGATTTGCTACTACAAGAATAAGCAAGCTGTTCACTGGGAACCATTAAAACAAGCAATCAAGTCCCTGAAGAACAAACTCCCCTCTAACACTGAAACTCAAAGGGAACACATGAGTAGGCATGTAAGCTTGCTGGCTACACATTGGTCTACTGGTGACTGGAAGAGGGGGAAAGGCAGCAGTGAAGAAATGGGCTTAGTTCAACCACGTTCCATAGATTCCTGTTAATCTGAAGATGAGAGAGAAAAGAGGAAGGGCTGGTTGGTTCAAAGTGTAGTGAGACCTGGGGACACCTGAGTTCATGGACCAGGACATAGTCACAGATGGCTAGAGCTGAGACTGAAGCATCCAGAAGGGAGAGGCACAAGAACACCCAAACTTGCAGATATGATAGTACCCATCTGACCTAGCCTTGCTGGCTTGGTAATCAGAACTTGACTAGAGGAAGATTAAAAAAAAAAAAATTTTTTTTTGATAAAGGAAACAAGAGTAAATTGCTACAATTTGATGAATTTGACCTATACTCATGGAGGTAGTAGCTCAAAATACCAATAGAGATAGAGAAAGAAGGAGTCTTCACATCAAGTATCAATGCTATACCCTTTGTATACAGGGTAGATAGGGACAGACAACTTAGACATTGGCTACCTAAAATGAGGAGGTGATAAAGGCTTGAATTGACTGACTTACATTTCAAGAGGGAGTTTAGTTTAAGAGTGGGACTGGGGGGATAGAATAGTTTTCATCTTGTCTAGATGAGTCTAGTTAAAAGAGATGGGGATAAGATTCTTATGATTCATTAGTGAATAATTGTTATCATGACTAATTGAGACTGTCACAATTGTAAAGGCAGAAATTTTGTAACAAAGTCAAGGGAGTAGTTAATCTTACAGTCCAGAAACAGAGGACCCTAAGACCATCAAGGGAGAAGAGCACAAGTGGAATGTGGGACCTTATCCAGAGAAGTAGTGACATCAGAGATGGAAGCAGAGATGGGACATGGAAAGAGAGAGAAGCTGAGGACTCTAGATTCATGGAAAGAAAGGGACTGAGAGCTGGTGGCCAGGAGACAGACTTACAGAATATGCCCTTTGGTGGTTCCAATTATTATACATGCCTTAGTGTTGTTGTTGTTTTTAAAAAAAAAAAAAAAGCTCAAATGAACAGCAAGAAATACTAACTGATGATACATGGAGGGGATTATAACCATTGTAATAAAACTAAGTATATGATTTGTTGAATATAAAACTGATGATCTGCCCTGTAAACTTTCACTCAATTCAAAATAAAAACTAAAAACTAAACAACAAAAAAAGTGTTTTAGGAAGAACTGCAAGCCACCGCTGTCTTTACTTCACGAGGGTGATTCTTTGTCCTTGAAGGGCTGCTTTCAGGGGACCAAACAGGTCAAAGTCTGATGGAGCAAGCTCAGGATGCTTTAATTAATCAAAACAAAGTTTTTGCAGAGTGTCAACAGTGTGGGCAGAGGTGTGAGGATGTGCATTGTCGTGCAAGATCATAAAGCCCTTGAATAACTGTCTTCTGCATTTAATA
Source organism: Chrysochloris asiatica (assembly GCF_000296735.1). Taxonomy (NCBI): domain Eukaryota; kingdom Metazoa; phylum Chordata; class Mammalia; order Afrosoricida; family Chrysochloridae; genus Chrysochloris; species Chrysochloris asiatica. The sequence goes on from NW_006408638.1 coordinate 909,571, forward strand.
TGAAGTTTAGGCTTCAACTCTTCAGTGAGCATCTCACTTTAAGGAGCACTGTTGGTTGTTAAACCTTCTTCCTGATAGTGTTCCAATACTTATACTTGAGAATCTCAGAAAACTGTAATCGTCAATTTTCAGGCTGTTGGTTGACTTTGGACTTTGGAATTTTTCCTCGGTAATTGAAGATGTTTCCATTCCATACTCTGCCATTTACTCTCAGGAAACTGACCAAGAAAAAGTTCAAAAGTTGACCATCAGCTGGAAGACTGATACTTACAGTTTTCTGGTTTTGGAACCATTGAAACGCTATCAGAAAAAAAGTTCAACAGTCAACAGTGTTCAGTAACTGAAAAGCTGAAGCTAAACTTCAGATTTAACACAGAGGACTGCTATCTAAGTACATTGTGATCTTGCATGACAATGCATTCCGCACACCTCTGCCCACACTGTTGACACTCCACAAAAACTTTTAGAGGGGTTAAAGCTCCTCCCTATAGTGTAGATATTGCTCCATCAGACTTTCACCTGTCTGGTCCCCTGAAAGCAACCCTTCGATGATGAAGATTCACCTCTGATGAAGAAGTAAAGATAGCAGTGCATTCGTGACTTACAGTTCTGCCTAAAACATTTTTTAATAAGGGAATATGAAAAAGTATGTTGACAGATAGACAAAGTGTATTGAAAAGCAAGGATATTATGTCAAAAAATGATATATTTGTCTTTTCTAAAGTTGAAATAAATTCTACAACCAAAGTGCTGATAATTTTTGACTCACCCTCATATGTTACAAAATTATGAGTTCAGTATTAGCACAAAATGCTAAATTTAGTCTTAGAAATGAATACTGTTTTCTACCATTAGAAGAGGTACTAACCCACCAGTGTCTCACCTCTATGTTTTTCCAGGCATGGGTTCAAAAACAATGTCTCACATTCCCCTAAACTCTAGTGGCAAAGACAAATTCTCCCAATAGTCCTCTCAAGACCCTTCAGTAGGTTTGAGATGAGGGTGCCACATTTATCCCTAAAATTATTTCTCTCTCAGCCTCTTTTGCCTCAGTTCTCTGGGTATGAGCAACAGGTTGAAAAAACAGTGCATCTGTTCTAATGTTTCTTTATCCCTTTTCAAGTGTTAGTGTAATGTTGGACACCTTTGAAGTATAGGATTCTTGCTACCAACTGTTTCTTCTCCTTGATCTCTGAGTTATCCGCAAAATTGAAACAGAAAGAGTCTATTTTAATATCTCTTTGTAAAAATAAAGGCCATTTTTGTAACCTCATAGGCAAAGATATGACCGTGTAGGGCTTCTAGGAGAGAGTGGGTATATCTCATCATCAGTAGTAAAAACCTTAAAGAATGAGTATGTCCTGGACCTCAAGAAATGTTTCAGGGTCATGAAAGGAGCTTTTGCTTCTGCTGATTTATGTGTGTAATTTCAATAGGGCAGCCTGTTCTAGAGTGCTTCCAGGGATCCACTGGTTAGATCGTGATGAAGTTGATATCAACCTGTCAGTGTTCAATTTGGCTTAGAGGTGTGTTATCAATTTCCAGAGCATCTAATATACTCGACTGAACCGACAGAATGTAGGGCACTCTGCATCCCAGCAATCATTTTATGTCAATCTATACCAGATGTTAGAGGACTGTCAGCCCTTTTCTGCAAACTGCTTCCAGTTAAAACTTCCCAAGAAGGTCCTCAATATTGTTGATGAGTATTTGCAATTCTTTTATATGCTGCTTTAGTTTTAGTTTTACTGGCAAGTTAAGTGAAGCAAAATATGAACGATATTTTTTAAGATAAAAGCAAAGCAAACCACTGTCATTAAGTCGATTCTAACTCATAGAGACCCTATATAGGATTTCCTATATTAAGACTGTAATTCTTAATGACAACAGACAGTCTCATCTTTCTCCCTCTAAGTGGCTGGTAAGTTTGAACTGCCAACCTTGCAGTTAGCATCCTAATGTCTAATCCACGGTGCCATCAGGACTCCTTAAAAGCAAAGTATTAAAAATCATTAATGTATGTTTGTTTTATTCTTTCATCTATTTACTAATGGAGAATTGTTGTTGTTGTTAAGTGCCATTGAGTCAATTCTGACCCATAGCGACCCTGTATAGGGTTTCCAAGGAGCAGCTGGTGAGCTTGAACCAATGACCTTGCAGTTCAAATGACTTTGCTGTCTGACGCATTAGCCCACAGCACCGCACCAGGACTGGGCTAAGTAGAGAAAATATATGGTGACAAGAAGGCTGCTTCACAACCTAATTCTTGGTATAAAGTTTTTTACTGATAAGATCATTTGCCACCTATGAATTTCTCCACCTTGTGGGAAAATTACCTGTTTATCCTTTCCCTCTAATATTTGAAATAGAACATTCTAGTTCCTAAAAAAGGGAAGCAAATTTTAAGATTAGAATATAATGAAGTTTATGTGAAAAGTTCTCCACATATAAAGAATATTTTACTCATAATAGTTTATGGGATTTTGACAAAATGAGAGAAATGTTGCACAGTCAAGAGCACTGGTTTGAAGGTAGAAGGCCAGCTTCTTAAGTCCTAGATCTGGCATTTGTTGGCTCTGTTACCTTGGAAATGGTTTCTACCTGTCTGACTTTTAACTTCTTTGTCTGAAAGTGGTAATAAACATTTGGTGATGGTATGGCGCTGTTGGATCAGCACTGGATTTTGAACCATAAGATCAACAGTTCAAACCCACCAGTTGCTCCTAGGAACCCCTGTACAGGGATACTATGAGTTGGAACCAACTCAAAGGCACTTAGCAACAACAAAAACATAAGTAAATTGAGTACAGAACCTATGTCTTATTTATCATATTTATGTCTGTGTCCATCGGTCCTAGCCAAGTGGCTGACAGTGAATGTGTCATACTGAGTAAATAAGTCTATGAAGATTAATACCCCCACTTACTGTTTGCACCCAACTACAACCCTAAAGGAATGTGGTAGCTCCATACAATAAGAGCTGGACTTTGAACCCCAAGGTCCATGGCTCCACTGGAGAAAGAGGAGGCTATCTTCTCCCACATGATTTAAGCCTCGGAAATCCTATACAGGGTCACTATGAGTCACAGCTGACTTGATGGCTGTGACTTGATTCAAACCCACCCATCAGTACTGCAAAGGAAAAGCCTTGTGATCTGCTGACATTAAGATTACAGACAAGAAGACCCTAAGGAGCAGTTCCTCTTGACTAACACGTGGAGTCACCATGCCTTGAAATTGCTGTAACAGGAACAGGTTTGCTTTGGGTTGTTTATAGATAAGCAAGCTGAGCCTTGAAAGTTTAAGCCATCTAGCGTTACACAACTATAGGAAAAAAATGCCACGGTAGGTTGTGAGAACAGGATCAAATTCTGAAAATCCTAACCTATGTGACTAAAATTGAAGCTTACAAAAGAAACAATCATTATAGAAGAAAGTCCCCTGGTATATACAAATAGATCTCAGAAGTATGTACTTTAGGATGTTCCATTGTGAAAACTAATATACTCCCCTCACTGCTTGAAGATAGACACTCTTGGTGGATATAGGGAGTGCATATGGTTTCCCTGTATAAAAGAACAGATTTTTTTTCTGGTAACTATTTTGACACAATGTTTAGCACAAAGGCAAGCATGAAAAATATTAATAGTTACTCTTACTATGAATTATACACTATTGTGTTTTAAATGTATTGTCTTCTTCAATTTACATAACACTATGAGTTCTTGGTGTGGCATTGTGGGTTAATGCACCAAACTGCAAAGTCAGTGGTTCAGGCTCACCAACTGCTGCTTGGAAACCCCATACAGGGTCGCTATGGGTCAAAACCGACTTGACGGCACTCAATAGCAATATGAACAAATGAGGTACTGTAGAGTCCTGGTGAGGCATTGTGGAATAAATACCAGACTGCTAATCAAAAGGTTGACAGTTCAAACCTACCAGTTGCTCCTCAGAACCCTATATAGACTATGAGTCAGAATCAACTCAACAGGACGTAAGAAAGCAACTGTAATTATTTTTACTTTACAAATGGGAAATTTGAGGTATATCCAAAGGTGTGACAAAGTCAGAGGTCAGATCTAAGCTGTGGCTGTGTGATCAAGAACCTGCACTGTTAACTTACACACTTCATTGCACAGTGTAGTAAATGTAAAAATACAGGATACAAAAACAGAAACCCTGATCTGCAATTCCCAAGTTCAACATAAGGGTTAAAACAGCAAGAATACAAAGTCTAGAAGAATAAGCTGTGGCTCACAGAATGACTAAGAAATGTTTAGAATACATATGAGAATTCATTATTCTTACTGCTATTACCTTACGCCACAATTTTCCATAACATGTTTTCAGATAAGCATTTAAGTGAATATATTTTGTCTGAACTTGCTTATGGCTACCATAAATACCTTAAATGTTCAATGGGTGTCAGGAATATTTTTGGCAGCATGTCAGCCATAATTCTATGTCAAATGTCTTTGCCCAAGTTCCCTAGAAAATTATGATGCTTTATTTTAAAGGAGCAAAACCAGAGCTACTCAAACAGGGGAAATATAAGTGAGGCAAGGAAGAATGTGATACAGTAACAATGTGTTACTGTACTTGGTACTTATCCACAATGATCCGGTAAATAAGTAAATAGGTAGATGAATGGACAGATGTGTAAGATAGATAGATACATATCGATAGATAGATAGATAGATAGATGATAGATAGATAGATAGATAGATAGATAGATAGATAGATGATAGATGATAGATAGATATAAACTAAAAATATGCCAATTGAGAGATGTATCCACTACACATGGGCTGTAAAGAGAAACCATGCTTCCACATCATTATCTGCCTGGGCTCTTCAGAAACACAAGTCAAAATGTGTCCATTAGGGTTGCAGGCTGGAAATTCAGGCAAGAATTGATAATGCAATCTTGAATCTGAAATCTCTAGGGCAAACAGCAGGCTGGAAACTCAAGCAAGATTTCTGTTACAGGTTTGAGGAAGAATTCTTTCTTCTTCAGGACACCTTAGTTTTGCTCCTAGGAAGGCCTTCAATTTATTAGATGAAGTCCACCCACATTATCAAGGTTAACCTCCTTTACTTACAGTAAACTGATTGTAAATATTAACCACATATACAAAATATGATCACAGAATAATCTAAATTAGCATTTGACCAAACAACTGGGCACCAAGTATAGACATAAAGCTAACCATCACAAAACCATTCATGGAAAGAAGAAAAAGGTGCCTTTCTCTAAACAGCCCCTCTTGCCTTCTGTTTCTGACTAAAGTTTTACAGATTGTGAATTACCCAGTGCTTCCAAGTTAAGTCATCTGACACCTTTAATGACTATAGAGTACACCAGGTTTCATATTCTATGGTGTGAGATATCATTTGAGTGCAGAAGTGGTGGAAGTCACAACTGTACACCTATAACTTATTGATCTAATTGGGTAGTGGTGGATGTGGCACTCCCAAGACAAGTGTCTGGTCAGCACTCAGGGTGGCAGAATGGTTCAAGAAACAGATGAAATTGGAAGAAGCAGACAAATTTCCTATTTTATGCAACGTTATGAAATCAGATTCTTCACCTAAACTGAAGTATTTTCCAGAATGCTCCGTAGAATCAATGATGATGAGATTTTGTCTCACTTACTTTAGACACATCATTAGGAGAGACCATTCTCTATCAGACTTGGCAAAGTATAGTCATCAAGAAAGAGGTAAAACCTCAAATAAATAGATTGACACTGTGGCTGCAACAATGGGCTTAAGCATAACAACAGCTGTGAGGATGGCATAGGACCTGACACTGTTTCCTTCTATTGTAAATAGGGTTGCTATGAGTCAAAACCAACTCAGTGGCACCTAACAAGAAGAAAAAGAAGAAAGAAAGGATCAATCAACGCAACTGCTAACCAGAAGATTAGTGGTTCAAACACATCAGCCATTTAGAGAAAGATGTGACAGTCTGCTTCCATAAAGAATAATCAAACACATCCCCAACCTTACTGGCATTGCATCAATTCTGATTCATGGTGACCTAGTAGAACAGAACTGTCCAATAGCATTTCCAAGACTGTAAATCTTTATGGAGGCAGATGGTCACATCTTTCTCCCACAGAGCATCTGATGGGTTTGAAACACTGGCCTTCTGGTTAGCAGTAAAGCACTTTAACTACTGTGCCACCAGGGATCCCCTGTCTTTAAATATCACAGCCTTGGAAACCCTATGATGCAGATCCATTTTGTATTATAGAGAAGCTAAGAGAATCAACTGATGACAACAGTTTTGATTTGGTTTAAGGAAAGATCATCTCCTTTAAGGCATGACAGTATCTAGGGTGTGGAATGAGGAGGAGAAGTAAATATACACAAACACACACACACATGTGACCCCAAAATCTGCTGGCTGTTGATTTGATTCCAATTCATAGCGAATGCACAATACAAAGCTAACTACCCCACAGGATTTCTAAGGCTATAATCTTTACAGGTGAAGACTGCCATATCTTTCTCCCACTGGGCAGCTAGGTGAGTTTGAAGCACTAACCTTTCAGTTAATAGCCAAACATTTAACCACTATATCACCAGGGCACCATACATACACATTTACATAAAAAATTTTAATATGTGCATGTTGTTGTTGTTGTTAAGTGCTGTTGAGTCAGTTCCAACTCATAAACACCCTATATAGGTTACTGAGGAGTGACTGATGAGTTTGAACCATTGACATTATAGTTCAAACAGACCTTCTAGTCCAGTGCTTTATCCTACAGTGCCACATCAGGACTACAATATGAGTGTGTTTGTGTGTGTGTGTGTGTTTAATGAGAGTAAGGGAAAAAATTAGGAGGTACAAGAGCTGAACAGAAAATTTCAAAGGCCAGCTCAAGAAGACAAAGTCAAATATCACAATGAAATATGCAAATATCTAGAGTTAAAAAAACAAAAAGGAAGAACATGCTCAGCATTTCTCAAGCTGAGAGAACTGAAGGAAAAATTCAAGCCTCGACTTGAAATATTGAAGGATTCTCTGGACAAATTATCGAATGATACAGAAAACATCAAAAGAAAATAGAAGGAATACAGAGAGTCACTATAGCAAAAGGAAATTGTCAATGTTCAACCATTTCAAGATGTAGCATATGATCAAGAGCCAATGATACTGAAGGAAGAAGTCAAAGATGCATTGAAGGAATTGGCAAAAAACAAGGCACTGGGAATTGATGGAATACAAATTGAAATATTTCAACAAACTGAGGTGGCACAGGAGGCACTCACTCATCTATGCTAAGAAATTAAGAAGATAACTATCTGGCTAACTGATAGGAAGAGACCTGTATTTGTGACCATTCCAAACAGAGGTGACCTAACGGAATTCAGAAATCACTGGACAGTATCTTTGACATCCCATGCAAGTAAAGTTTTACTCAAGATAATACAGAAACAGCTGCAACCATACATTGACAGAGAACTTCCAGAGGTTCAAACCAGATTCAGAAGAGGATGTGGAATGGGGGATATCATTGCTAAAGTCCGATGGATCTTGGCTGAAAGCAGAGAATACTGGAAAGATGTTTATCTGTGCTTTATTGACTACCCAAAGACCTTAGATTGTGTGGATCATGTTGCAAAGTGTGAGTATTTCAGAATACTTAATTGTATACATAGACCAAGAGACAGTTGTTCAAACAGAACATGGGAACACTGAATGGTTTAAAATTAATTAGGAAAGATGTACAACAGGGTTGTGTTCTCTCACCATACTTATTCAACCTGTATCCTGAGTAAATAATTTGAGAAGCTGGGTTATATGAAGAAAAGCATGGCATCAAGATTGGAGGAAGACTCATTAACAACCTGCTATAAGCAGGTGATATAACCTTGCTTGCTGAAAGTGAAGAAGACTTAAAATACTTACTGATGAAGATCAAAGAGCCCAGCCTTCAGTATAGATTGCATCTCAATGTAAAAAAAATAATAATAATAATAAATCCTCACCACTGGACCAATAAACAACATTCTTATCAATGGAGAAAAGACTAAAGTTGTCAAAGACTTCATTTTTCTTGGATCAACTATCAACACTCATGGAAGCAGCAGTCAAGAAATCAAACAACATATTGCATTAGGCAAATCTGCTGCATAAGATCTTTTTAAAGTGTAAAAGAACTAAGATGTCAGCTTGAGAATAAGGTACGCCTGACCCAAGCCATGGTATTTTCAGTAACCTCATATACATGTGAAAGTTGGACAGTGAATAAGGAAGACTGTAGAAGAAATGATGCATTTATGTTATGGTATTGGAGGAGAATATTGAAAGTACCATGGACTGCCAAAAGAACCAACAGATCTGTGTTGGAAGAAGTGCATCCAGAGTGGTCCTTGGAGGCCAGGACAGCCAGACTTCATCTCTCATAATTCGGACGTATTGTCAGGAGGGACCAGTCACTGGAGAGGAATATCATTGTTGGTAAGGTGGAGGGTCAGAGAAAAAGAGAAAGACCCCCAATGAGATAGAATGGCAAAGTGGTAGCATCAATGGACTCAAGTGTGGCAACAATTGTGAGGTTGGCCCAGGACCGGGCTGTGTTTCCTTCTATTGTGCATAGGGTCGCTATGAGTTGGTACTAACTTGATGGCACCGAACAACCATAACAACAACAAAGTCATAGAAACCTATGATTAAACAAAAATATTAAAATGTGAAGCTATTATTTCTTGATATATCCTCTTTCTAGGTCTACATACTTCTGAAGGTAGTGTTTTTATCTTTCTAACTCTTTCTTCAAAGAATTCTGCACTCAGATTTGTTATTGTTTGTTGTTGCTAAGTGCCATCGAGTTGAATCCATCTAATAGTGACCCTGTATAGGGTTTCTGATGAGCACTCAGACTGATACTACATCAAAAAGGCAGTTTGGGCATCCTCGAGAGATTTAAATCATGTTCCATTTCATTATTCTTAGAGTTTCAGAAACAAAAAGAACTCTAAACTGGCAAGATCAGGACTGTAGGCTGGATAGGGTAAGGTTCTCCCATCCAAAATTCTTGTAGGGCTACCCTCAAAGAATAAGCAAGTTTATTGTTGTGATGGGGGGAGGGGAGAGCAACAATTCCTCAAGACAAATTTCCTGAGTTTTTTTTTATCACCAATGCAATTTTCAATTTTCTTAAAACTTCTTTATAATAAGTCCCCATGATTACTCTGTGTCATTTGAGAAAAGCTATCAAGTTTACCCCTTTAGAATCCAAAACAAACCAAAAAAAGAGTTGCCATAATCTTCTGAGCTAACCTCTCTACTTTCAATTTAACTAGCCCAGCAGATCCCATCGGAAGCCAAAATTTTGATTGGACCTTTTGTTTAAAGGAGTCCTAGCATGGCTCTCTATGATAAGCACTGGACTACTGATCAGAAAGTTGATGGCTCAAACCCACCAGCCACTTTTCAGAAACTCTGTGCAGGGTTACTATGAGCTGGAACCAACTCCATGACAATTAACAACAACAAGGAGACTAAGACAATTGTATTATTGAGACAACTTGTCTGCAGCCATCCACTGATTACAGAGAAATGTGTAAGCACATTTTATTTGGAATGAACTCATGTGTGTATCAACTAGAATCCTAGTAGCAATATTTCTTTCACTTACCATCGTATGTATAAGGAGTCCTAGTGTGACACTGTAGGATAAGCACTGGACTACTAACCACAGGGTTGGATGTTCAAACCTACCAGCCACTCCTCAGAAACCTTACACAGGGTTGCTATGAGCGGGAACACACACACATATATGTATATTCCATTTCAACACCAAAAAAATCTAGTCCTGCATATTATAATAAAATCACAACCAACAAATTTCTTGGGGGAAAAATATGTTTTTCAAAACCAACATTCCATTGGTGAGAAACAGGATATAGACTTTACCCTATCCACCCTAAGGCCCTAAAACAACAGATTGAAGAGTGGAAACACTTTCAGCTGGAGGCCCTAGGCACAACTACCATATTTTTACACAAATAATGCATATGTCATGTGGCTTTTTGCAAACTACATAACCCTCTCACTTGCTGGCTTCCCATTAGTATTAAGTGTCATTTGTTTGTGTGTACATTATTTGCATGGATATGTTATATAAAAAAACAAAAAAAAAAACAGTAGTGCATCAGGCAACATCATACAGCTCATAACCAAAAACCAGGAGGCAGCTGGGTTGAGTCAAAAGGTAAAGAGAAGACTTCCTTGTTGATGGACAGAATATTGTGTCCAGAGCATCTGGCAACAGGTAATTCAGAAAGGGAAATAAATTTTGTGCTAGACATAGTCTGTGGATTTCTAGGTTCAAGGATTCCAATATCCAGGTATGAGAACTGGACAGGTATCAATTCAAAGAACCAAGCACAATGGAAGAATGGATAAACAAACTGTGGTACATACACACAATGGAATATTATGCTACCTTTAAGAACAACAAGGAAGTTGTAAATTATCACATAACATTGATGAACCTTGAGGGCATTATGTTGAGTGAAATTAGTCAGTCACAAAAGGAGAAATACTGCATAGGACCACTACTGTAAAAGACTAAGAAAAAGAACCCATACTAAAGGTGGAGGGGGGGATTCTTTGTTGGTTATCGGGATGTGAGAGATTGGGTAAGGGGAGGGAGGAGAAGGTGGAACACAGGGTAGGGAATAGATACAGGATAGTTTGGGTGCTAGGGAGGGGGGCAATACACAAGAAAGGGGAGGGGAATGGAAGAACAAGGTGGATGGGAAAACAATTAGGCAGGTTTGCATGGGCTAAAAAAGACAGAGGTAAATAATGCTGTATGCACAACCTTGGAACAACAGGGCTCTGGGATACAGGGATTGAGACATGGTTGTAATGGGCAAAAGGGGATAAATGATGTTAAGATGCTTAGCTAGATTTTGAATCTTGGTTTCCCTGGCATACCATTATTAAACAGACACTTGAGGGGGAGAGAAAGGAATAGCCAGAAATATCACCATAGAAAGCTTGTAAGTCTGTCTTCTGCCTATAACTGAATGTTTGTTGTTGTTAAGTGCCGTCGAGTCGATTCCAACCCGTAGAGACCCTGTATAGGGTTTCCAAAGAGCAGCTGGTGAGCTTGAACCACCGACCTTTGCCTATCAAATGGCTTTGCCATTCAAATTCCACATTAACCCACAGTGCCACACCAAGACATATAACTAACTGATTGGAATACCTAAAATGGGGCTACAACGTGCCCAGTGAAGGAGGCTTCCTGCAGAGCCTCTGCATTACATAACACCATAAGTAAAATCCTGAACCTCACCCAGAATCTTCTGAGGTGGGAAATCTCCATTTGTAAGGACAAGCAGACCAGCCTGGAGCAACTAGAAGAACAGAAGATACTTCTTGAAAGAAAGACCAACAAGAAAAATACAAAACAAGAACAGCAGTCTGACTGATTACTACAAGAATAAGCAAGTTGCTTGCCCAGGAAACATCAAGGCAAGTGGTCGGGTCCCCTCAGGGCAAACCCCCTTCCAAGATTAAGACTCATTGGGACTACACAAGCAGACATGCGCTCTGATTGGTGACCACATTCGTCACCGATAAGGGGAAGTAAGGGAAAAACAGCAATGAAGCTTGCAAGCTAAGCCCTACGATGGTCAATAGACTCCTGTGAACCCAGGTGGAGACCTGGTTGGCCAGCAGTGTGGCAAGACCTGGGGATTCTTCGGCCCAGAGTCAGTGACACAGCCACAGAGAACTAGAGTGGAGAGTGAAGCTTCCAGCTGATAAGAAGAGAGGGTATATGCATAAGAACATTCACACTTGCAGATAATACACTTGCAAGCTGGCCTCAATGACTGGATGATCAGAACTCAACTAGAAGAAGAAAGAAGAGGGGGAAAAAAAGAATAATATGATACAATTTGATGAACTTGACCTACATCTATGGATGCAATAGCTCAAAAGAGGGAACAAATCTTTACAGCAAGGATCATTCTGACCCCCTCAGTACACAGAGTAGACAGGGATGGGCAACTTGAACATTAGCTACCCAAAATGGGGGATACAAAGGCAAGAAGTGATTGGCTTACAAGCTTTCAAGAGGAAGCCTAGATCCAGAGGGCATGGAGGAAGGTAGAATCTCCACTGAGTAGGATCCAATCTGTCTGGGCGGGGCTAATGAAAGGAAATAGGGATAGGTCCCTTGTGGTACAATGGTGAATAATTGTTATCAGGACTGACTTAGAGTGTTAGAAATGTAAAGGTGGACATTTTGTAGCAAAAGGAGGGGAGTGATTGACTATGCAGTCCAGGAGCCAAGGTCCCTGGAACCATCAAGGGAGAAAAGCAGAGTGTGAGACCCTACCCAGAGAAGGAGTGATGCCAGAGATGGAGGCAGAGATGATGATGTGGAAAGATGGAGTGGCTGGGGACTCTAGACCCATAAAGGGAGAGGGACTGTGTGCTGATGACTGGGGAAGCAGGCTTGCAGGGTACGCTTTGATTGGTTGATGATGCATGGAAGGGATTGTAACCATGGCATTGAAACGATACACAATAGGATGAATGTAAAGCTAATGTTCTCCCATGTAAACTATTACATAATTCACAATAAAACATTAAAAAAGAACCAAGCAGGAGCTAATGAACGCAGAGAACACACACTTATTGAGTCTTACCACTTTAGGGGCTCCCTGTTTCAGGTTATAGTGGTCCCAGCGCCTAAGAAAGAACACAGAGTGGCAGTGACGGCTGAGTATTCCTTCTTAACGAGATCATAGGGCAATGGGACAGACAGCCTGGGTACAAAGCCATTTACATACTAACTTCCCTGCATCAGAGTGCATTAACTATACTCATATTTGTTCAGCAAAAATTTCTTTAAGCACTTATTATATACAATACTTAATACACATTTCAGTTTGTCAACAAATACATAAATTCCATAATTTGCTATATGTTCTGTAACATGTTCTCTTAATCATAAAATGTATGTGTGTTATATGAGAGCAAGTGAGATTTTATTTTAAATACTAAAATTTTAAATTGCTACCTAATTTGACTGATAGTGATATACCTACCTTTATGACTATTGTTCAATTTCATTCACATGTATTGTTTGGCATTTACATTCACCTATAATTCCTTTCTTCTTTCTTTTCATCCCCCATCAAGTTTAATGTAATCAATTCCTTAAGTCATAGGTGACAGAAAATAATGTACAGAGACACTTAGCCATTTCCCCAAATGTATAAATTGAGTGTCAAGTTAACAATAATGTCAGGTATCTACATTCCTAATTCAGCGTTCTCAAAGGTAGCTCTGCCTGACAACTGGTGAGAGGATCCTGCTCAGTCTATCTGACCCTTACACTCCAATTAACTATAAAAACAGATCTGAACTCTTTTCACCCAGTGGTACTGTCAAGGCTAGCATAACTTGACTGTCACATAAAGCTCTTAAAATCAGCCAAGAAGATATGATGGTACTACAGATTTTAGCATTCAGAAATATGCACTCCCCTTCACTGACATTGATTTTTGAGCATCAAAGTGATGCATTTTTATACAGTATTTTATTATCTTCAACCTTTATCAATGTATTAGAATAGAAGAATTTTTTCTTCTTCTTTAACACTGAAATGATTTGATACAAGGAAATATTAATGAGGATTTTTTATTATTAATTGAAAGCTCTGACTTGACAAAATGAGAAATTGTTAGGATATATAAAAGACAGATGCAATGTTTCAATTCCATAATACTTTTGAAAACTAAGCAGCTAGTCAAAACAGATGAGCATTTAGAAAAGGAATAAATGTGTGGAGTTACAAATTTTCTTAAAAATATGTTGCTTCTAAGAAGAGCTGCAACATGTTTTAGCAAAAATGTAAAACTCAAGAACCCTGACTTACCGATCCAAGCAAGGAAAAAACTTTTAGAGGTAGAGTGCTTTCTGTTTATTTTAAATGTAATGCCTAATGATGATGTCATTTAGCATTTTTTGTCATAAAATGGTATGGCGAACTAACAATTATTTCCCTCATCACTGTCATCCCAATAGTTATATTTTCTGGAGGTGACATGCAGGTCATACTAGATTCTACACATTTGACTTAATTGAATCTAATTTAGATGATTTGCAGGTTAGATTATGTCTTAAATATCTAGCACTGCTATAACATAAATACCACAAGTAGATAACTTTTACAAACAGAAACTTATTCTCTCACAATTTAGGACGCTGGTAGTCCAAATTCAGAGTGCCAACTGTAGTCTTTTTCTCAGTGTGCTTCCTGGTTCTGGGAGGTTCCCAGCACAAGGACCCTGGGTCCAAAGAACTTTTTCCAGCCATGCAGCTTCTTTTTCGGTGGTAGGTCCCTCTCTCTGTGTTGGCTTTTTCTCCTCTTATGTCTTGTGAGATAAAGGGTTATTCAGGCCATACTCCAGGAGACTCCCCATACATCAGATTAGGGCTGGAACCTGATTAAGGGTGTTATATCCCACCCTAATCATCTTACATTAAGGAGCTCTGGTAGTGGTTAAGAATCAGGCTGTGAGCCACAAGGTCAACAGTTCGAAACTACCAGCTGTTCTGCGGGAGAAAGATGATGATTTCTGCTCCCGTAAAGATTTACAGCCTCAGAAACCCTATACAGAGTCGCTGTGAGTCGAAAGTGACTCCACGGCACAGAACAACAACAACAACAATCACCTTACATTAGATTGAAATTGATCATGTCATACATAACTGCCAAACCACTGAGAATCATGGCCCAGTGTAGTTGACATACATTCTGGGTGGACACAATGCAATCTATGACAGATGTATAACTACATTGTTTAACAGAATGGACTAATAAAATGTCGGGAACTTTTTCCTCAAACAAACAAAAATTCCTAAGTGAAGAAATCAGAGTCTAAAACATGATCACCCACTGTACTAAACATAAAGATGTCTCTTACTCCCTAAATTTAAAAAATTAATATTTTCTTTTTAAGAGAGTTGGGACATGATCATTTTGGGGCTCATAAAAGTAAAAGATTGACAGCACTGGCTGGAGTCAGGCAGACAGCAGTCAGCTCTAGGGAAGCATTGCTGACAGCCACTACAAGGCTGACATAAAGCTTCCTCTAGATTCCAGAAAGAAGCCGTTTAGGGAGAGCCTGTCAGTAATGTAAAACTGGGCCAAACAGTGCTGGTTGTGGACTGCTAGCAAATGTCTACCTAAGACCACTTGGAGATGACCAAGTTCATGTTTCACATGAATATAAGAATTGTTGTTATTAAATGCCATCCAGTCAGCCTCAAATGAAAGGCTATTTCCTGTAAATGAAGATAATATTTTTAAAATAGTATATTGGATTCAACCTCCCAGGTACTTCTCTAGTAGTAGTAGGTATTTCTTTTTCCTGAATTCTCATGGCTCTACTTTAAGTTCAGTTTTGTTTACCAGAAAGATATGAGAACAAGTTTAATGCTATGAAAGATGTTTACTTAGAGCAATGATCTGACAAGCAGACCTGAATACAGAGCAAGTTGCACGTCACATAAAGCTTTCCAGTTAACACTAGCTTTGAAATCACCAGTTTACTATAAAACAAAACAAAATACAAAACTCAGAGTGAAGTGTATAGAAGTGTTCAGATGAAACCACCATGTCAAAAAACACTATCAAACAAATTACCTTTTTTTGAGCTTAAATAATGGATGAAGCAAATAGCAACCATAACTGCTATTTCTGATTCCTTGAATTGCTTCTGCAACTTGACCTTGGGTATATTTCTATAGAGTATAACATTGAGCACATGTGAAGGTCTTTGCTCTGAGCAAATTCGTTGTTGGAGGGAAGAAAACTAAAAATTGTTCCTCTAGAATTTTGCAAGTGATCACAAGGAAAAGCAACATTTCCGAGTGAGTTTTCTTTCTTCTATTCAGTATACCTATTTGTATGTGTGTGTATGAAAGGAAACCAAACAAATAAAATCCAATAGTTGGATATCTGTTCTGTTCCTTTTCAGATAAACTGCTCAAAGCATAAATTTGTTGTTGTTATTAGTTGCCATCAAGTTAATTCCAACTCATGATAATCTCGTGTATTACAAAAAGCAGAACTGTTATAAAGGATTTTCCTGGAGTCCTAGTGAGGCTCTATAGGATAAGCACTTGACAGCTAACTATGAAGTTAGAAGTTCAAACCCACAAGTCACACCTTGGAAATGCTACACAGGGTACTATGAGTCAGAATTGGCTAAATGGCCCTTAACAACAACAATAACAATTTTAATGGAAGCAGATTACTAGGTTTTTTCTTCTATGGTACTGCTGGGTGGCTTCAAACCACCAAGATTTACATTAGCAACAAAGAACAAGTTGTTTGTGTCATCTCTTGAATATGGGCAGCACTGTTGGTTAGGCATTAAGTTGCTAAATGCAAATAGCAACCATTGGTTCAAACCCATCAACCACTCGGTGGGAGAAAGAGAAGGCTGTCTGCTTCTGTAAAGATTTACAGTCTTGAAAACCCTAATTTGGGTCAATATGAGTCAGAATTTACTCAATGGCACTAGCAAATATCCCTAAAACCATTATGAATTACCATTATGAATTAAATGGAAAAGATGGATTATTTTTAAACATAATGCTAATTTTAAAAATCTACAGGAAATCTTTCTAGTTTAAAAAGCAGGTCTTTGCAGTATTTGCTCTAATACATAAATTCAAAATATATGTAAATACTGCTTCTATAGTGTGTGTGATGGTCTTTGAAAATAGAATTTTCCACGGAGTTTTTTAAAAATATTCTCTCCTCAACTTTATTTACAAGATTGATCTGGACACTTCATTTAGATTATATTAAGCAGAATAATTGCCATCCCATTCTTCTCTGTAATATGGCAAATATCAAATTAGAAGACTAGAATCAATATATTTAGTATATTAAAATGCGGTGTTCATAAGCAACTATGATAAGAAATACCCACTCCTCACTAACTTAGAAGTAGGTTTCAAATGTTGTTGTTGTTGTTATGTGCCATGGAGTCGGTTCCGACTCATAGCGACCCTGTACAGGGTTTCCGAGGCTGTAAATCTTTACAGGAGCAGAAAGCCTTATCTTTCTCCTGTGGAACAGCTGGTAGTTTCAAACTGCTGATCCTGAAGTTCGCAGCCCAATTCGTAACCACTATGCTACCAGAGCTCAAATACCAAGCCGTTATTAGAGTTGTGCAAAAATAGAGAATGGCCACAGCAGCTCACAAACTAGTAGATGTCTACATCATTACATAATTGTCACAGTACATCATTACATAACTGCCACATTACATCATTACATAACTGACAAAACATTGAGATTCATGACTCATCCAAGTTGACACGTAACCTCAACCACCACAGCTAACATTAACTCTTGCCTTAGACCTCTGCATTCATTACTGCTAGATGTACTTCATTAATGTACAAAGTAGTTTGATAGTAGGGTTTTTTTTTTATTTAAATACAAAATGTCGGATAACAACATAGTCAGTAAGCAAGGAGTTGGTGCAGTGAAATATGTTACTAGTTCTTAAACCATGATAAGATTTCCCTGCTTCTAATCGTCTCTTTATTGTTGTGTGCTGTTGAGTTGGTTCCTACCCATTGTTGTTGTTGTTAGATGCCATCGAGTCGGTACCGACCCATAGTGACCTTATGCACAGCAGAATGAAATACTGCCCAATCCTGGGCCAACCTCACTATTGTTGCCATGCTTGAGTCCATTGATGCTGCTACTTGGCCAATCCATCTTGTTGTGGGTCTTCCTCTTTTTCTCTGACCCTCCACCTTACCAAGATAGCCTTCAAGCTCACCAGTTGCTCTTTGGAAACCGCTATGCAGGGTTGCTATGGATCAGAACCGACTTGACTGCACTTCACAACAACAACAACAACAATCTTCTCTTGGAGTCCTGTGTGGCTCTGCAGGATAATGCACTGATCCGCAAAGTCAGTTTGAATCCCAAGGTCAGGAGTTCAAAATCACCAGTCACTCCTCAGAAACCCTACATAGAGTTGCTATCTATGAGTCAGAACCAAGTCAACAGCACTTACCAACAACTAACAACCAACAATCTTCTCTTGAACTCCTGGTATAGCACTATAAGATCATCATTGGACTGCGAACCACAAGGTTGCCAGTCGAAATCCACCAGCTACGCTTCAGAACCCCTATATAAGGTCACTTTGAGTAGGCACTGACTCAACAACAACAATAACAATTTTCTCTTATTTGCCTCTTATTATCCCATCAGCAATTCATAGTGAAGCTAAAGTGACCTTTCCAAAAAATTTTTTAAATAGCAAAACAAAATTAAAACTCTAATTTTTATCACAGCCTTGCTTGAAGCCTCTCAATAGCTTTCCACTGATTCAAGATAAACCCCAAATTCTTTAAATGCCTTAGGAAGTCTTTCATAACCTCTACCCTGGTTACTTCTCCAGCCTCATCTCTCCTCATTTCCCTGTCTCACATTCTACTCTATGGTTATAATCAAATTTTCTTGGCAACTCTAAACTTATTATTTTCTTTCTTTTGTACCTGCTCTTCTCTTTACTTGAACCAGTGTCCCCTCTCATAACTTGATCCACCCCTTACCCACATTTCTTTTGCTCCTCTAATACCAATCTTTCATAAGCTACCAAACTAGTCTTTATTTTCTCTTTGAAGCCTTTCCTACCTCTCCCATATAGTGGTACCTATTACATTTCATGACATCATTTTTTGCTTGGGCTTTATCACCCGTTAGATGATCAACTCTGTCTTAATGTTGTTATATCCCTAGCATTCATGTAATCGATGCTATGCTCAGACTCAGTTCTAATCATGAAGTAAACAGAAAAAAACTAAGCAAAGAAACTCCAAGTTTCATGGAACTTACATCCTGTGGTGTCAATGAATATTTGTTAATGAAGTGGAGTATAAGAGAAGAAAACAGTAGAGAATAAAAGGAAAAGAACCTATCATGAAAATGTGAAATGAGAAATGGTCAGAAGACATCCAAGGGAAAAATGTAAAGGAGTTTTAGAATGAAAATGAAAACGTTCTTTTAAAAAAATTCCCATCCCATAATAGGATAAACTGCCTTTTATTTAAAACCATCCTTTGCACTTGTTTGTGATATCATTAGAAAAAGGTAGAAATCTTCTCTTGCTTCATTCTACCTACAGCCAAATACTTTCTGATTCTGAGGTGTTCTGCCAGTCAACACTCCATCGATTTCCTCCAGAGCCATCTGCTGTCCATAAACAAGAAAGCCTCATCACCCAAATAGTCTATTTAAACCTGAGCAATACGAATGCGGAATCCTGGTGTGGTGCTGCTGTAGGATAATGCACTGGACTTCCAGGTCAGTTTAAGCTGCAAGGTTGGCGGTTCAAACCCACCAGTTGCTCCTTTAAAACCATATGTTGTTGTTGTTGAGTGCCGTTGAGTCAATTCTGACCCATAGCAACCCTGGATAGGGTTTCCAAGGAGCAGCTGGTGAGCTTGAACTGCCAATCTGGCAGTTCAAATGGCTTTGCAGTCTGGAGCATTAACCCACAGTGCCACACCAGGAAACCATATACAGGGTTTCTGTAAGTTGGAACCGACTCGACAACACTTAGCAACAACAACAAAAATACAAGTTGGAGGTTTCTTTTTTTTAAAGTATTGCTTTCCCAAATTTTATTCACTGGAAAAATCTGCTATAAAACAGTGAATATATTATACAAGTTAAATGAGACCTTTCAACCTGCTTGCATGATTACACACTCTTATTACAGGTGATTCTGTCAGAATTTTAAATGATTTATTTTTTTAGTAGATATTTTAGTGCAAAAGGTCAAAATAGAGATTTAAGGTCCCTGTCATCCTTTCATATTTAAATTGGACTTATTTCCATCACTTTTTACCACAAAGGTGCAAATCTTTAAGCCATAACAAGATTAGCATGAAAACAAACAAACAAAAATCAAACCAAATTATGCATATGGTTACATATACACGTAAACAGTGACAGTTGTATGCCAAACAGAAAAATTTAGATTTTCTAGGATCACATTTCAAGCTGTTATGATATTGTGAATTCTCACTGACTACCACTCTAAAAAGGAGCTCTGGTAGCTTGGTGATTGTAAGTCTGGCTGCTAATCCCATGGTCAGCAGTTCGAAACTACCAACTGTTCTAAGGGAGAAAGATGAGGCTTTCTGTTCTCATAAATTTTCACAACCTCAGAAACCCTATACTGGGTCACTATGAGTCCGAACAGACTCTGTGGCACATCACCTCCACCACCACCACCACCGCCACCACTCTAAACGACTCCTGGTGTGGTGCTGCAAGATTAGTAGAACTGCTAACCGGAATGTTAGCAATGCAAACCCACCAGCTGCTCTTTGGAAAACCTATACAGTGTGGCTATGATTCAGAACCAACTCATCAGCACATAACATCAACCACTACGCTAAATGTCTAACCAAGCTGGCCATGGTATACCTATTGTTGGTGTCTGTAATATCATGACCATCAGTTTCCGCCTCAGATTCTAAGCACCAGAAATATCAGGCAACTCAAAATTTCTCTAACATGTGATGCTCTTCCACCCTCTGTCCCATTGAACTGTTTTCTCTGAAAGGGTGCCCTTGCCCCATTTTGCCTTACTAGTCAAACTCCTAATTTTCCTTTAAATTCCATTTTTAAAATTACCTCTAATGTAAAGCCAGAGTCCTGGTGTGGCACTGTGGGTTAATGCGCTGGACTACAAGGTCCGTTTGAACAGCAAGGTTGGCAGTTCAAGCTCACCAGCCACTCCTCAGAAACCCTACACAGGGTCATTGTAAATCAGAACCGACTCGATAGTATTTAACAACAACAATAATAATGTAAAGCCTTCCAGCCTTTCCCCACAGCCATCCCAAAAAGCTGCTCCCTGAATTTTTGTCTCCAAATGAATCGTGTGCCGACTTCTATTGGAACCCACACCCTCTATGCCGCTGTTACTTGTTTACATAGTTGTCTCTCCTACTGTAACATGATCTCCTTATGACAGGAGCATGTCTTCTTTGTAAGTCTGGTACCTGTGAGATATGTCCAAAAAATAGTTTTGTCAGAAAAACATTAAGAGGGAGAATGACTGCATTAATAAATTCCACCAGTAACCTCCAATGTCTCTCTCTTGGTGCCCTTATAAACTGAAAATTCACACTGGGAATTTAATCTGTCTCACAATGATGAATAAGAACTAACTGGAAAACAAAATTTTGAATTCCATTTATACAGTGTGGTTCTAAAACGGTGATTTCATCTTACATCATTTGCCAGATCCATCCCATTTAATCGAAACTAACAGCTGTCCCGCGGGAGAAAGATGAGGCTTTCTGCTCCAATAAAGATTTACAGCCTCAGAAACCCTGTACAGGGTCGCTATGGGTCGGAACCGACTCGATGGTACTTAATAGCAATACATAAAAAGTATAAGATACTGAGTGCCAAATGAGTGAGGCAGAATATGGGTGTTACAGAGAGGCATAAGAGAAATAATAACATTTGTCATGAAGAAAATAGGTTCAGAAGGATTGGTTGCCTTTGTTGTTGTTGTTAGGTGCCATTGATTTGGTTCTGACTCATATCATCCCTATGCTAAACAGAATGAAAGACTGGTCCGTCCTGCAAAATCCTCACAATTGCTGTTATGTTTGAGCCCACTATTGCTGGCACTGCATCAATCCATCTCATTGGGGTCTTCCTCTTTTTCAACGATCCTCCATTTTACCCAGCATGATGTTCTTCTCCAAGACCTGATCCCTCTTGATAACATGCCCAAAGTACAAGAGATGAAGTCTCACTCTCCTCAATTCTAAGGAGCATTCTGGCTGTGTTACTTAAAAAAAAAAAAAAAAAAAAAAAAACTTGCTTGTTCTTCTGGAAGTTTATGGTACTTTCAATATTCTTCTTCAACACTGTAACTCAGATTCATCAATTTTTCTATCATCTTCCTTATTCACTGTCCAGCTATCATATGCATATGAGGCAACTGAAAATACCATGGTTTGGGTCAGTCACACCTTAGTCCTCAAACTAATACCTTTGCTCTTTGACACTTTAAACAGATCTTTTGCAGCAGATTTGCCCAATGTAATACGTTGTTTGATTTCTTGACTGCTGCTTCCATGAACGTTGATTGTGGGAACAAGCAAAATGAATTCCTTGACAACTTCAATTTTTTCTCCATTTATCTTGATGTTGTTTATTGGTCCAGTTGAGAGGATTTTAGTTTTCTTTACATTAAGATGCATACAATACTGAAGGCTGTAATCTTTGATCTTCATCAGTAAGTATTTCAAGTCCTCTTCACTTCCAATAAGCAAGGTTATGTCATCTGTATATTGCAGGTTTTAATGAGTCTTCTTCGAATCCAATGCCACATTCTTCATATAATCCAGCTTCCCAGATTATTTGCTCATCATAGAGATTCAATAAATCTGGTTGCCTTTAGAGAAGAAAAAAGTTAAGATCGCATTCCGTGTTGGAATAATAAAATAACTAAAGCAACGTTTGGCTTTGTACATTTTCTCAGTTAAGAGCTTCAGAATAAGAAAACTGTCCTCTACATTTTGTAGCGTAGTGGTTACGAATCGGGCTGCGAACCTTAAGCTCAGCGGTTCGAAACTACCAGCCGCTCCGCGGGAGAAAGATGAGGCTTTCTACTCCCGTAAGGATTTACACCCTCGGAAACCCTGTACAGGGTCGCTATG